>NW_006159450.1:952540-962947 GCF_000334495.1 Tupaia belangeri chinensis | reverse complement strand
CCTGTCTCCTGAGGCCGTGAGGCAGGGAACCGAACGGGAGTGGGGGTGTGAGGCAGCCCCCGCTCACCCCAGGGAGGGCTGCCCACGGCCGTAGCAGCACCCAACCCTCCCATGTCCTGGAGAACATTCCAGAAATCCCAGGGAAGTCCTTGCATGAGGCTGTGACTTGAGGTCCCACCAGTCCCCAGGGCAGGGGTGGGGGTGGTGTCGGTCTCCCCACTGTGGCATTTCCTCTGGCACTTGGCAAGAGCTGCTCTGACTGAAGGCCCCCCAGAGTCCACATACGGCAGTGACAAGGCAGAAAGAACAGGCCCAGGAGAGGGGAACCGCCCTCTCCCACTGAGGATGTGAGGCCTTCTACCGGCTTCCCAGACTCCGCTGTGAGCGAGCCACGTCCAGGGGACAGCCAGGACCCGGCCCGGCAGGGGCTGAGCCACAGAGCACGCCCCCCTGTGCACTCTCTCGCACGGCCACTGGCAGCTAGGATGGCAGGCGTGGCCCGGTGCACTGGGCTGCCTCTGGCCCCCGCCCCTGCACGGCCCAGCTGCTGCCCACACGCCTCCTGCCCACTGGGCTGGCCCTGCTTGCCCAGGGCCCGTGGGACCGCAGGTGGCTGCGGGCTGAGGCGCACCAGGAAGGCCACTGCCTCCTGCTGTGAGCCCCCTGGGCGTGGCTGCCCTGCGGTGGTACTCGTCCTCAGGGGACACTGGCGTCTCCTGCCCGCCTTCCCTCAGGTCAGCGCAGCCTCATCCCGTCTGCCCCTGAGCCAGCCGGACAGACAGAAATGGGTGGGAGACTCTGAAGGGAACTGCCACGCCATGGCGTTCATGAGAGCGCTGGGCAGAATGTCCTCCATGGCAGCGACGGGAGTCACGGATCTGACCGAGCGTGGGCCCAACGACGCTTCCGGTGTCCAGCGCCATGGACGAGGCCCGCCATGTTAACTGGAGGGCAGGAATGGCCACAGCGCATTGTCTAGAAGATCATCACCGAGCGAAAACGTGAAAGGGGTCCCCCAAACATCGCCAAGCTGGCGCGTAAGTGGTACTGTGGCCGTACACAGCTCGCGTGGCTGAGCGAGCAAGGTCACTGCCAACGTGTGAGGACAGGGACATGCAAGCCCGCGTGGCCGAGCGCCGAGCGCTGGTGCCACGGGCGGGATGGAACCCTAAGGGTGCAGCTGCTTCTGGCCGGCCTCGGCCTCTGAACAGACGAGACCACCTGCTTCCCGTGCCCTGGTTCCCGGAGCTCCCCACGGGCAGCTTCTCCGCTCGGAGACGCCCTGCCAGCTGGACTCAGTCGGCTCTGGAGGTGCAGCCCAGGCACCTCAGCTCCCAGCCTGCCCCGGGCAACACCCGCTCTACACAGCGCAGTCTGAGCACCCAGCACCCTCGGCCCGGCCCAGCTGCTCTCAAGCCTGCTGAGCCCCTCACCCACAGGGCTGGAGCCTGCTGGGTACCTGCGCTGCGGGAGCAGACCGGTCCTGTGGGCTCCGGCGAGCGAGCTGTGCATGCTCTGGGAGAGGAATTCTCTCCCCCGCCTGGGGCCCCGGCCCGACTGCCCTGCCCCGTGCTGTGGGCCCAGCTGCCTGCACCAGGGAGGTTCGTCTTGGTGTCTGGGGGGCAGAGGGCACGGCTGCCCTGACGCCCTGTGGGGCCGCCGTGGGGTGCTGCTGGGGTGCGTGAGGCTCCCTCAGGAGAGTGCCTTTCGCCGTAAGCAGCACCTACCCTGGCTTCTGCATTTGTTCTTTTTTTTCTTGGAAAGGTTTTTTGCTATAGAGCGTGTGCACTCACCAGAAAGACAGAGACACAGAGACAGAAAGAGAAATCACCCCCCAGGGGGGATGGCCACACTGCAATCCCTTCTCCTCCATTCTCCTCTCAGGATCTTGGGCACGCACGCACATGCGCCCAGCATGAATTTAAGCCACCAGGTCCAGGACTCGAACCACAGTAAACCACATGGGAGTCCAGTGACATAGCCATTATGCCAACTGCTAGTCCCTCTTTTTTTGCTTTAAGAGAAAGTTTCCAGGGTCAGCCCGTGGCATGCTGGTTAAGGTGGCCATGTCCCACATGTCCCACTAGAGGGTTCGGTCCTGGACGTGGGGCTCGGAGAAACAAGCCCCCCAAGCAAAACCGCACCAGGTACATGTGTGTGCCCCAGTTCCCAACAGGGGGAGAGACGGAGCGGCGGGAGCGATGGCTTGGCCAGCCCCAAATGGTGCTTTCTCATTCTCTCTCTCCGCAGCAAACGCACACGCCCTCTAGCAAAATATTAAAATAAAAAGGCAGTGAGAGAGAAGCCCACCGCCGCACCCGCGCCTGCTGGCCTCACGCCGTTGCTCTCACACACGCTGCGCCAAGGCTCACCTGTCTCATTGCCCTAGCATCCTGCCTCAGGTTACAGGACCACCAGAGAGCTGACCCCGCGCCTACTTCCCCTCCAGAGATCTCTTCTGACCGCTGTGGGGAGAAACGCGGTCCAAGGCAGCTGCCTTCCCCAGGCTCAGCGAACAGGGGCTGGCGGCGCCCAGAGCCGGGAACGCTGGCACCGGCACCTGGCTGGCTCACCTTCCACAGGAACACAGCACCGTGGGCGCTCAGAGGCGAAGGTCAATGTCGTCGGCCAAAGCGGGCCTCAGTCCTGCCACCGTGACACCAACCGCTGCCTGTTCTGGGTCCTAACAGAGAGACAGCGTCGGGATGGCTGCCCCAGAAGCCCCTGTTGAGCACCGAGCAAGCTCCCAGCAAGGTGGCGGTGCCCTGTCCCCCCAGGGCAGAGCTGCAACCTGGCCCCTGCGGACAGCAGCAACCCCGGGCCATGTGCAGCACCCACAGGCAGGCTACAGCCCCTCTTCTGAGGTGAGAGGCCTGCTCACAGCGGGAGCCACGGCCGCTCACCTGTGGGAAGCAGGGGCAGGGGCTCCCACTGCAGTCCTGGCCCCAGCCAGAAACCCACGGATGGACACCCTGGTCTCCAGGGGACAGTGAAGCACGTGGCTAGGCACAGGGCAAGGGCAGCCTCTGGGGCCAGGGCCTTCTGGACATGTGTAGGTCATGCCTGTAGACCTCACCTCCACGTCCATGCGCGGGTCACGCCTGTGGACCGCGCCTCCGCGTCTGTGCAGTCTCAGGGACCACATGAACATTTGGAGCACCAGCAGCCACCCAAACGAAGTGTCATTGTTGGCCCCAGTACCGGAGGGGTCTGCAGGTGTGGTTCTGGGCTGGCTGGCTGCTTGGTGGTTAAGGCGCTGGACTTCCACGTGGCTGACCAAGGTTCGAGTCCCACATCCGGCAGCCTGAAAATCACTCTGGGTGTGTGTGCACATACCTGAAACCCCAATAAGAGGATAGGGGAGGAGGGATTGCAGTGTGGCTATCCCCCTGGTGGGCGATTTCTCACTGTCCCTCTCTTGTCTCTGGTGAGTGCATGTGCCCTACGGCAAAAAAAAAAAAAAAAAAATGTCGTTCCAAGAGCCAAGGTGCGAGGGTCCAAGACAGCCCTCTGTGGGGATCGGGAGGCTCAGCTGGGAGCTCTGCGAATGCCTCAGAGGGCAGAGCTCTTCGGGGTTGGTGGACAGCCAAAATCATACAGCTCTCCGCAGAGCTTCATGTGTGATCCCAGATCTGGTGCCAGACAAAGCGTGGCCAGGCACCACCTCCCAGGAGCCGAACCCCCGCCCTGAGCCTGCTGGACCCCAGTGCAGATGCCACTCTCGGTGACACCTGCTGTGAGCAGAGCTGTTCAGGGCAGCCCTCGGGGAATGGAAGGGAAGGGGTTAGGAAAAGCCGAGTCACTTCCAGAGGCAAAGCTGAGCCCGCTGGACCTGCCCGTCCTGAGTGTTGGGTGCAGCTTGCACGACATGAGACAGCGACTCGCGACCACTGTCCCAGCCTAGGAATGGCTGCTGGTCACAGGGTGCCCAGGACAGCCCTGACTCTGGACGTGGAGGGAGAGAACCAACGCGGTCGTGGCCGTAGCAACATTTGTCCTGAGTGTGACAGACAGAGACACGGGGTGACCCACTGGCACTTCGGGAGGTCTCCCTCACACCTTGACGGCTTAGCCGAAAACCAGGGTCAGGCTATCGGCGGATTTCAGAGCAGGGTCGGGCTGAAAACCTGATCACGGCTGCCCTTTGCATTGGGACCGACACCACAGCTCCAGGGGTGAAAGCACGCCCGGTGCTGAAATCCCAGCTCATATGCACCCTGTCTCCCTCAGCGTTTACGAAATGAACCCTCTTTGTGAGGACTTTAAAATCAAGCCACCCACAAAGAGGCTCTGGACCCAATGAGAGTCCTCGGCCTCCTCGACCGCACTGGGAATGCGCACAAGGGCTCTCCTCGGCTAGCATCCGGTGCCGGGAACGGTCGAGAGGGTGCTCGGCCCTGCTCTCAGAGCCCAAGTGCTCCCACTCAAGTGTTCCCGCTCGGACGCCCTCCTGTTTGCTCAAGTAAGAACTGCTGTGTGGAGCGAAGCTCCTGGCCTCACAGCTGGGGGGGGGGTGACACACACAGGAAGAGGCATGTGCAGGGACAGGACAGGGGCGCATACAGGGTTTGTGCAGGTGCAAGTGTATGTGCGTGCAAGGGTAGTGTGTATGCAGGCTGTGTAGGTGTAAGAACGTGCACAGGTACAGGTACAAGTGTATGTAGCTATAAGTGTGCATGCATGTGCAGGCGTGTCTGCAGTCGTGTGCAGCTGTGCATGTGGGTGTGCATGCAGACAGGTGTGTAGGTTCAGGGGTGCATGCCGGCAGGTGTGCAGCTGCAGGTGTGTGTGCAGGTCTGTGCAGGTGTGTGTACATATGTGTGTGTGCAGGTTTGTGTAAAGGTGTAAGTGTGTGGAGGTGTGTACAGGGATGTATGTGTGTGTGCCAGTGTGTGTGCAGGTGTGTGCCAGTGTGTATGGGTGTGTGTGCATATGTATGTGTGTGCCAGTGTGTGCGGGTTTGTGTGTACAGGTGAATGTGTGTGCAGGTGTGTGCAGGTGTGTATGTGTGTGTGTGCAGATGTGTATGGATGTGTGTGCATGTGTGTGTTTCTGTACAGGTGTGTACAGGTGTGTGTATCTGTGTTGGTTTGTGTAAAGGTGTGCATGCAGGTGTGTGCACAGATGCGTGTGTGCATGCATGTGTATGTGGGGTGGGTGGGTGTGCAAGTGTGTGTGCAGGCGTGTGTGCGGGTGTCTGTGCAGGTGTGTGTGCAGATGCAGGGTGTGAGCAGCCAACTCAGGAGGGCTCATAGCTCCGCTGCCCAGCACATCCACCCCCATGGTGCCCACTAGCTGCCAGGGTTCTCAAGGGCCCTGATGACACAACATTCAGCGGTGTGACAGGCTCTGCCAAGGAGCTGGCCCTGCAGCCATGTCCCATCAGATCCTTACATGCAATCCCTTCTACTCCACTCTCCTCTCAGGATCTTGGGCACACACACAGACACCCAGCATGAGTTTTAAGCCACCGAGTCCAGGACTCAAGCCGCGGTTGACTATGTGGGTGTCCAGTGATGTGACCATGACACCATCTGCTGATCCCGTGATGCTAAAGTTTATATGGGGAATAAACATCCTGGGAGCCCCGACTTCTACAGAGTGGACAGAGTCAGAGGACTCCTGGCGTAATTTAGCCAAGCTTCGGGGATGGAGACAGCTGAAGACGTGCAGAGCCCTGGAGAATGTCGCGCAGAGCGGGTCCACGGGCCCACTCAGCCCCCTTGTTTTCACAAAGCCGCCAGGTCCTTCAAAGGGGCAAGGGCTTCTCTTCCACAGCGATGCCAGAACAGTGGGTACCATGGCTAAAGGTCACGTGACACCTGCTCCCGTCTTTACCACACGCCATACACAAAGGTCCACTTGAAATGGGACCCAGACCTACATGTCAAAGCTGAAATGATAAAATTTCTGAAATAAAATCTTAGTGACCATGATGCAGGTCAATATTTATCCATAAAGAAAAATACTGATAGACGAGACTTCGCCAGAATTTAAAACCTCTGCTCTTTGGGAGACGCTATCACTGCTTAGCAAACAGTCCCAACCCCCGGGGGCTGAAGACAGTTTACGGAATCCCAGACCCCATAAACTGGAGTCTGCCCCACAACGCAGAGACGGCGCTGTCTGGCCTCTCGGCCCCTAGGCTCTGTCCCCGTGCAGCCTCTACAGGACCAGCCCGATCAGTCCCCCATGGGGGTCATAAAAAGGGAGAAAGAAAACAAAAAGTGGGATTATTCTACTACTGCAAAAGTGTCGTGTATTCAGGAATACCGAACACTGAGGCATGGAGTCTTCAAGTAGAAAAATGTGTTACCCAGACTTGAAAGGGGACTAAGTAATGAGAGCGTGACCGCGTTGGGAAAGCAACGCTGATACTTGCCGCGTCTCCATCGGTGTGGTCCACTTTGAAGTTTTCTGTAGTTTCTTTTTCTCTGTTAGAGATTTTTGCTATAGGCTGTATGCACTCACCAGAGACACGGAGAGACAGAGTGAGAAATCACCCCCTGGGGGAGATAGCCACACCACAATGCCTTTTCCTCCATTCTCCTCTTGGGATTGTGGGCACACATGCGTACACACTCGGTATGAGCTTTAAGCTGCCAAGTCTAGGACTCGAACTGCATGGGAGTCTGGCGACATAGCCATTACGCCATCTGCTGGTCCCCAAATTTTTCTCTATTTTCTGATGCTCTGATGTCTCGGGCACCCCAGGGCTGGTCAGTTCCCAGAGACCGTGAACGGCTCACCTGAGGGCCTTCTAATGCAAACCAGCTGACCACCGCCAGAGCCCACGCCACTTGGTGCCCCACCCAAACCACCCCAGGGCCGGGGGCTGGGTGCAAGACGGCTGAAACAGCCCGCACTCGGGTGCCCACCGCGGTTGTCCAGAGCAGCCAGCTCCAGCCCTCCCCTCTCTCTCCCTCCCCTCCCCGGGTCTCTTGCCTCCTGGCTGAGGCAAGCAACACAGTGTGATGTTTTTGTCCCTTCAGACCCACGTGCCGGAGCGCTGTCCCGCGGGTCTGGCTGCTGCTGCTCACGTCCATGATCTGAGAGGCAGAGGCTGGAGAAGGGAGTCCCTGTGTAGCCGGCCACGGGCACGGCGAGCACACTGGGCTAGCTCCGCTCAGCAGGTGCCCAGTGGCCAGGGCAGGAGCTCACACAGACCCCAGGACTCACGCTTGGTCACACGCCCTGTCGGAGGCCTTTCCTAACCACGAGCTGGCGGCAGACCTGGCAAACCACGAGCCAGCTGCAGTGGCCTAGTCCCACAGGGCTAACTGCAGTCTGAGTCCCAGCCAAGAGCCTGAGTGGAATGCAAGTGGCACGTGTGTGCGTGCCTAGGACCCTGACAGGACACACAACAGAGCAGGGGCTTGTGGTGCAGCCGCACTCCACGGAGGGTGCCTCTCTCTGTCTTGCTGTCTTTCTCTGGCGAGCACGCATGCACTCTGACTATTCAAAAGTCCACGTGCCGGGAACTCAGTCCCCAGCACACTGCGCTGGGAGGTGGGTAGGTCACGCGGGCCTGCCTTCCACTGGCCTAACGTGCTCTGGAGGTGCCATGGAGCGTGCGCACCCTCCTCACCGTGAGGACATGGCACCGCCCCCAGAAGGCAGCAGAGTACGAGGCTCTGTCCCTCACCAGACACCAAATTGGCTGGCGCTGGCGCGTGGGCTGCCCGGACTCCAGAGTTGCCGGAGAATAAATGCCCATTTCTGTGACCTAGCCGGTCGCGGGCATTCTCCTGCAGCGGCACTGTGGACCCAGTTGGAGGGTGTCCCCACGTGGCCTGGTGCTGTGCCACCCCCCTGCTCCTGGGGATCCGAGCGTGTGGGTGTGACTTACCTGATGGAAATAAACTCCCAACCCTTGCGACACGTCCTGAAGTGACCTAACACAAACTGGGCGTGGTCCTGTCTGGACAAACTCCGTCTACAGGGAAGAGTGAGGGCCACAAACCACCACCGGTATGGCCCTCAACTACAGAGATTCACCCTCCTCGCTATCGAGGTGCACCACTCGGAGAGGGGGGTAGCTGTTAGCAGCGTGGTGTGCCCCACCAAGGGAGTGACAGGCCAGGGGCTCGGCTGTGCATCGGGCAGTCAGTTCACAAACACTGCTGGACACACCGGAAGAGGCCGGGCAGGGAGACGTGGCCTCCTGGTGTCGAGAGCACCCTTGCGGAGAAGCACCTTCAGATGGAGGGCGGGCACGACTAGGGTGGTGCACGTTAGCAGAGTGGAGACCCTCCTCCATAAAGAACTGCAACAGTGAGCAGCTAGGAGTGCCCCCGGGGACACTGGGCACCTGAGTTCACGAAGCCTTTGGAGCATGGGAAACATTGCTCTGCAAACAGGTGCCTAGAACTGAGAGGGCATGAGTGAGAAGCCTCAAGGCGTCGGGAAGGGCCCGGTGGCTGCTCTCTGTCCCACTGCCCTGCACTTCCCTTCTGCTGTTCACGGTCCTCAGCCCATAGCTCGTTCCAGCAAGGCAAGCCGCCAGGTCCCAGGATGGTCCGGGAACGATGGCAGTGGGATGTGAGGGCCGGCTGCCCCACCTGCTCTGCTCTCCCCACTGCCCACCCCCGGGCCCCCAGCCCTGCAGCCCCGTGGGCAAGGCCACCCTGTGAGCTCCCCTCCCCTCCCAGCTGCAAGGGAAGAGAGGCCCCACTCCTGGTCCCGGTGCCCCTTCCTCCGAGTTCTGGATCCTTCCTCACTAGGGGTCCCTCGCAGCCCGTCGGGGGTGTCAACTCCTGCAGGCTGGCTCACACTGCCTTTAACGACTGCATGCCCCAACCCCCGGCACCCCACATACCCCTCTTGTGCCTACACCTCTCTTCCCTTTCCAGCCAGCTACAAGGGAGGAGCCCCTGTGGCCCCCGTCCACCGCACAGCACACTGCAGGGCCATCGCCACTGCCGCCCACCACCCCAGCTGGCCTCCAGCCCTATCCTGGCTGGTCCTCCCAGGAGGGGTGGCTCCATGGACTCACCAGCTGCCAGGCCAGGCGGTGGCACGCCGTGTCCTCTCTCACCCCCTCGAATCCTTCTCAGGAGCCGCCCTCTGCCTGTAGACCCTTTCCAGTCTGTGAGAGCTCTCCACGCTCAGGCCGATGGCGGACTCCAATCTCAGCCGGGGCCATTTCCCCACTGTTCTGCCAAGGGCAGCAACCGAGGGGCAGGCAAGTGCGAAGGCCAGACTCCAACCCTCAGCCCAGCTGCAGAGCCTGTGTGCAGCGAGAGGACCAGCAGCGAGGACTGGGGGCTGGCCAGAGCAGGGCATGGTGGGACTGTGTGGCCACAGCTGCTGACACCCCACCTGCTGTCGGAGGCCCTGGCTGCACCTCCTCACCCACCTGGGGCTCCGGATCCCCTAAGTGCCTCCAGAGCCCTTCCGCCCTGGTGCCTTACCTTCCCTACCCACACACTCCGGGAGTGGGGGCCACTGGCACAACCCTCCACGCCTCGTCCACACAGCATGCCAAGGCCAAGGTAAGGCCGTGAAGCAGCAGGCCTGCCGCACGTTTTTGGTCACCACTGGGCAATGCAGTGCCCCAGCCTCAGCTCCGGTCGCCTCCCTGCCCAGGTCTCAAAACCAGGAGGGCCCTCAGCAAGGCCAGGCTTCCCTGCATGGTCCAGAGAAGGGCTGCAGGGTGGTGGTAGCAAGTCTAGGCTCTGCTGGCCGTCCGCCTGGGCCCTGGGAGAGACCCAGCAGGACACCTGGCTGGCCCAGCCACCCTGCCCATTTCTGCACTCAGGCCTGGCTGAACGGGTAGCCAAGAGTATCAGAGTCTCCTCACCCACTCCAAGGACAGACACGTGGAGGAACGGCTACTGCTGTTACAGGAAACTTGTAAACGTGGGGTTGAGGGTCAATGTGCCCAGGCTGGGGGTCTCCAAATGCCTCCCTTCGTCCCTGGAGGTAATTCCATGAAGACTGTCTTTACAATGAGGAGGGATTATTGGGCTCATGCCTGCCCTTCTCCGTCCTCCACCCTCGGAAACCACGTCTGTGGGCCAGGGCCGGTTATGAGCCAGTGGTCTGAGTGGCCCCTGTGGCTTGAGTGCACCTGATGGACCCTGAGACTGGGATGGGCCTGTGCTCAGCAGCTCCCGGGCAACCCACAGGTGGGACTGGAACCCCTGTCACCTCCGGGCAGACTTCAGGGTCGCCCAGTCTGAGCGTGAAGCCTGCCGGGAGCTGGGTGGGGGCAGGGTCCTGAGGATCGATGCGGGCCTCTCCCGCGTGCTACTTAGCGCGCCCGGCTTCTCCAGCCCTCTGGACAGGGCGAGTGGGGTGGCCTCATGGGAATGTCAGGGCACCCGCACCTGCGGCCCAGGAAGCGTGTTGAGAGCGCGCGCCCGCCTCCCCCTCTTCCCCGCTGGGTCAGCACTGGCCACCCCC
>NW_006159450.1:944138-951743 GCF_000334495.1 Tupaia belangeri chinensis | reverse complement strand
CGGGGACTGACGAGCTCCCGGCCACGCGGCAGGTTGGGCGGGAGCCCCTGTTACTTGCCGGGCTTCGTGTGTGGGGACCTCGCTGGTCTTGAGTCAGTGCAGGAGACACAGGGCGGGCAGGCCCCGTGGGGTCCCCCAGCCCTGCTTGTGCAGATCGTTGGGAGGCTGTGACCCTTCTATAAGGGACACTCCCTGGGATTATTCTGGCACCCTGGGTTCCCCCCTGCGGGGAAGGGTGCTGCGCAGAGCCCGGTGTTGGGGTTCTGCAGCGGCAGGGGAGCCCCGGATCAGCAAGCTCAGGCAGTCGGTGCTGGCTGTTCTCAGTGGAGGGTCTGCCCTGCCCTCCCCGCTGGGCCCCGGGGGGGTCTCCAGTCCTGCAGGTCCCCGGGGGCAGCCTGTGGCCCGGAAGCACTGGGGAGCAAGCACAGCCCAGGTTGTCCGGATGGAGGACGTCACCCCAGCCCCAGGCCTATTCCTGGAGGCGGAGAGCCCTTAGTGCAGTGGTTTACACAAAGCAGCGAGTGGCTGAGCAGTTCAGAGGTCTGTTTAGGGACACCTGTCTTCAGAAGCTCATCTGGGGAATGGGCAGTGTCCCAGAGAGCGGAGCTGTTCCACCTGGGCCCAGGCCTCCTCTGGTCCCCCAGTCTGCCACTGTTTAGGGAGCCTGCCAAAGCCTCCGCCTCCCTCTGCTGCCCTCACTGGCTCCCACTGCCCGCCGTGC
This sequence comes from Tupaia belangeri chinensis, assembly GCF_000334495.1. Classification (NCBI taxonomy): domain Eukaryota; kingdom Metazoa; phylum Chordata; class Mammalia; order Scandentia; family Tupaiidae; genus Tupaia; species Tupaia belangeri. The sequence goes on along the minus strand of NW_006159450.1, from coordinate 951,022 downwards.
CCGTCACACAGGGGCTCGTCCTCTGCATGCAGGACCCCAGCCGTCAGCTCTCCCAGGCCACTCCCCACCAGTGGGCCTTTCTCCCTGCTGGTGTTGGGATGGAGTCAGGCCCTTCCCTGGGGCTCTGTACCCTGGCCCCAACTGGACGGCTTCCTGCCCCTGCCAGCTCGCTGCCTGGAGCCTCGGACCCATGCTTTCTCTCCCACCCACCGGCCACTGAGCTCCTTGGCCCCCCTGCCCCCAAAGAAAGCAAGCGCCTTCCTCCTCCCGGCATTTGGAGGCCGCACCGTGGCTGCGCGTGCAGCCCATGACATGGACACTCCTGCCCGGACAGTGAGCCCGCCTCAGGCGGCAGGGCAGAGGCCCACCTGGGTGGGGTGCAAAGCCAGGCGGAGCCAGAAGGGCCCGCCCCAGACCGGCTCCTCTCCACACCATTGGGAGAGTGGACGCGTGCACAGCCCTTCCTGAGAGGCTGCAGCCCACAGGTCCCATCCAGAAAGAGCAGGTGGACGAGGCGTCAGCACCTCAGAAAGGGGCGGGTCCCTCGAACACACCTCGTGACAACCGCCAGAGGCCCTGGCGGAGTAATGGAGTGCATTCGTGACCCCGACCCTGACAACTGCTCTGCGGCCAGGGGCAGGGGCCACACCCTGGCCCGCATCCCCGCAGAGCTCCGGCCGTGAGCGGTGACCGAGTCTCCAGAGCAAGGTAGCCACTGCTCAGGCAGAGAAAGCTGCTTCCCTCGGGGGTGGGAAGGACAGCTGGGCGGTCGGACGGCGGGGGGCTGCTCGGAGCTCATGGCGGCTTCCCCAGTGAGAGAAGTCTGGGGTGGGGACCTGCTCTCACCTGTCCGCCTTCCCCCGTGAGGGCGCGTGTCTTCAGCTTAGTGCCGTGGGGTCACTGCGTCCTCTGGCCAGCCCATCTGTCGTTTGCTACAGGGTTAGTAAGGAGCTTAAGCGTCTCTTTGGACAGAAAACAGGTTAAGATCTGAAGAGCTGTCCAAGGCACTGGAGTCTGTGAAACCTGCAGTTTTTTACCCCTGGCCAAAGCCGGGACGCAGACCAGAGCCGAGCCAGGGCCCCACGGTGCCGCCCTGCTGTTCCCCACGCAGCCCGGCACGAGCCGCCCTGCAGTGGGGCCAGGAGGCGACTCCCCCTCACACGGGGTCTGCAGGTGCCTGGTGTGAGCACGTGTGCCCCCGGTGCGTGCTCCTCGTTCCCGGAGTCCTTGCTGCCCCTTTCTCAGCGGCATCCATGAGCATCGCTTCCTGGAAAGGGCTGTGGCCCAGGCACCTTGGGACCGAGTGCTGGCTCGGGCAGAGGCCCGCCTGCCCGGCTCATCCGCAGCGCGGGTTAGGACGAGCTGGTTCCCTGGCAGATTGCGCTCCCCCAGGTGGGGTTTACGCGGCAGCGACCTCAGCTTCGAGTTGGTTGGAGGCTGGAGCTGTGACAGGAAAGCAGAACAGGACCAGCCGTGCCCCCAGGCCGGCGGCACCACCCACCCTGCGTGATACTCCAGAGCAGCGGCCTCACGCCCGCACGCAGCATGGCCCAGGACCAGGCCCAGGCACACGCGGGGAGAGCGGCAGCCCTCTGACGACCTGAGCGCCTATGCGGCCACCTCCGGGAGCACTGGCGACCCGCAGGGCCCGGGTCATCCCCACTGCCTTCTCGCCTCTGGCCACTCTGCCGTGCCTTGGGAGGTGGCTGGGAGGCAGGTCCCATGTCTAGATATCACAGGTGAGGATGTTGAGGCCCAGCGAGGGCCGGTGGGGTGTGGACACAGCCTTGCCCTCCTGGGGTGCCGCCTCCCCGCGGCTGGGTGAGAGCCTTCCCAACACCCAGAGGGTGCACACTAGGACCCGCCTTGGAAAGCGGGAGGGAGGCTCAGGTGGGAAGAAGCGGTGCTTTCCGTTTCACAGCCTCTGCCTGGTACCGTGTGCGCGTGTGCAGCACACGCGTGTGCACACACAGCTTCATGCTCTGCCTAGTACCGTGTGTGTGGACAGCACACACGTGTGCACAGTGAGCTTTATGCAAAGCTGGTGGTTATGACAAGAAGCAGAGCTTGCCCTAACCCCACGGCCTTGGAGTTAGATTTTCCCAGTTCTCATCGCTGGGCCCCGCGCTGGGTCCTGTCATGGGGAGCGGCTCTCTGTGGCAGCGCCAAGGTGGGCCTGGAGCTCGCCGTGTGCCTCCCCAGCCCTGCGGCTCCCTCCCTGCAGGCATGTGTTAGCGGGAGGCCTTGGTCCGTGTAGCTGTGCCCAGCATGGCCTCACCGGGTTCCGTCTGCCCTCCCTCCCTGTCCCGGATGGGTGCTTCCTCCAACCACAGCGTCTGGAATGCCACAGGGTTAAATGACACGGGGCAGTGAGCCCAACCCCTGTGTGGTCCAAAACCTATGTGTAACTCTGACCCCCCAACATGTAACTGCTGCTGAGCATCACCCAGAAACCTCCCTGGTGGCAGACACGGTTCTGTGGATAAAGCCCTACGGTGCAGGCCGTACAGTGTTGTCACCATAGAGCGAACTCGGGGACAGTCCCTGCTGCCTAGGCCTTCGGGGGAGCCACATTCACCGCAGTCCCAGCCAGGCCTCCGTGGGCGCCCGGCTGTCAGGGCCACTGTTCCGTCTCTTCCAAGTCTAGGAGCCCTTCTGACTCTCGCCGGACTGGCCCCAGTGGCCATCAGGGTTGAGCCTCGCAGGACCCCAGGCGACCGGCCGCTCCTGCCCTTGTGCCGTGCCAGCTGCAGCAGGGGCGGCCCACGTTCCCCGGGCACGCGCCGGGCGATGCGCTGGGATGAGAGCCATGGGCGGCATCTTACCTTCGTCCTCCTCAGCTGTCTGCTGACCCCCTGGGCCTTCAGCTTAAACTGGGCGCCCTTTCCTCTCTGCAAGGTGCTGGGTGAGTCAGCTGGCACGGGCCCTTCTCTCCTGTGGGGGACATGGCCTGTCCTCGCCCTGTGTGACACCTTGTCAGACCTCACTCGGGAAGGCGGCACTCGCCTAAGGTAGCCACCGGCCCTGAGGTCTGCACCCTCGCCAGCCCGTCATGAGCGCTCGCTGTCGATGTCCCTGCCTTAGCGGAGCCCGTGCTGAAGCCAGGAACCGTGACCACGACGCCCTCACCACTCCAATGCCCTCTTCACTTAGCGAGGGGTGTTTCCGTGGGACGCTGCCAGCTCCCTCACCGGTGACTGAACAGATGCCAGTCTGGAAAATGCCAGGCAGTTGTCACAACTTTTCCTCTCAGCATTTTCTGCCTGGTGTTGATGTCTTTGCAGATGAAATTCCCTGTTTCCCACTTCTGAAAGTTGGGGGCTTTGTGCCTGCACCATGGCCACTCAGGAACCGGCGCAGAAGCTGGCACCGGGCCTACCTTCTGTGTTTGCCGGGTGCCAGCTGGTGCCCACGGCCTCCTGGCTCCTGCCTCCAGGGAGCGCCCTCGAGCTGCAGGACAGGCCTGCAGGAACAGGTGGTGGGAAGATGCCTGGCCTTGCCACCAGGGCCGTCTGCGGGGAGCACCCACTGGGTCATGCTGCAGCACCCGTCTCCCAGAGCTGAGTCTGGGCCTTCTCCAGGGCAGCAAGGCCACGTTTCTGATTGGCCGCGGCAGCGGCTAGGCCCCACCCGGGCTCGGGGTCAGCCGTGCTGTGCTGGGCAGCTTCCCGGCTGGTGCTCCTCAGCATGCCAGCAGCCGTAACCCTTCCGTAAGTGGTGAGTTCACGGTGACGCAGACAGAACGGTTCTGCTCATATGTGGGGAAGTCACCCTGGCACCCAAACACAGTGCGCGTCCCAGAGCCTGGTCCTCGAGCAGCCACTCAGGACCGCATGGACGCCAGTCAGCGTGCCCGGGCCTCAGCCGCTTCCGTTCCCGGGCTCCTGTCCACTCCCCTTGCCAAGCCTGGGTTCAGGGGAGGGATTTCTCCCCCGACACGTTGTTGCTGCATCTAAGCTCTGGAAGCGTGTTACGGACCCCACGGACCCCCTGGGCACAGCAGCACCCTGAGAGCCGGGAGGGCGTGGGCACCATTGCTGGGGAGCAGAGCCTGCCGTTCCTGCCTGTGCCCAGGGAGGGCATGTGCCCGGCTGAACACAGGGTGACCTCGGAGCCCTGAGTCGGGAGTGCCTGTGGTCAGGGCCTGGCCAGGACCGCTGGCCCTAGGTCCGTAGTACCAGAACCTCACAGGGCCGAGCCCATGCTCTGCTGGGTAGCCCAGATGGAGGTACCAGTCCCCGTGTCACTGCTGCAACAAGGGACCCCATGGGTTGTCAAGCCCAGCCCGGCCCCAGTTAGACCCGCCCCACCCCTCCGCACCACTTTCTGGCCTGTAGCCCGAGACCACTGAAGTCTGTGGCCAGGCACTGGCTTTCTGTAGCCCAAGACCACTGAAGTCTGTGGCCAGGCACTGGCTTCCCTCCCGCCCAGAGAGACTGGGTGAGAGAGAGCCTGGGAATGCCGCAGGTCCTGAACTCCGGGATTCCTCTTCTCAGACCTTACAAAGGTCCTGGAGATGAGATAAGGCGCCTCGGCTGGACCAGGGCTCCTGCCTGAGCTGAGCCCCTAGGCCCGCAGGGAGCAGCTGCCTGCAGGGAGGTGGGCTTCCTGGGTGGTTGTGTGGGCAGCATGCGGGGCCCTCCCTGCCCTCACTCCTTTACGGCTGCTGGCTCTTGTGGCCTCGTCACGAGCACCCTGGCATCTGGGCAGGGTGGACGGTGCACCTCGGGGTGGGGAGCACGGACTCTACCCCGCCCCAGCCCCACAGGCAGGGATCCTGCTTGTCCTGGGCCACCCTGGAGTCGGAGGGCCTGGGAAGCAGCAGTGCTGTGAGTCCCTCCCCCCACAGCCCCTCGTGCCAGGGTCCTTGCTGCTGCTCTGGCCCATAGCCCAGTGCACAAGGTGGGCCTTGGCCTCGAGGGTGAAGCAGTGGCCCCTGGTGGCCCCCTGGTCACTCCTGCTGCATCTGCCACAGCAAGGCGGTGCATTGGGGGGGCTCCCACTCGAGGAAGTGTAACAGCAGGCGCTCTGCGGATGGACTCTGGGGAAGTGAGCCAGGGCCCACAGCCTCCCGGCAGCAACTGGGGTGGCCTCTGCCTGGGGAACCACGTCGGAGTGGAGTGTCTGTTCAGGCTCCACCTTTCCGCACTCGTGTCTGGGCTGGAAGGGCCTTCGGGCCTGCGTTCCGCGTGGCCTCCCCCAGCCGGAATGGCAGGTGCTGCAGCACAGTCGTGAGGCCACAGGGACGGAGTCCTGGTCTCCTCCTGAAGGGATCCCAGACCCTGGGGACGGGGAACCGAGCGAGTTGGGAGGAGCGAGGCTAGCCCAGGGGAGGCTCCAGTGTGTGCCGCCATCCACTCCCTGGAGCAGGGCTAGGCATGAGCTCTCCTGCCCCACCTGCTTCGCGCAGAGGGCTCTGGTTCCTGGCCAGCCAGACCTGCGTGGCCTGACCCTTTGTGCAGGGCAGCTCCGTGGTGAAGGCAGGATTCGGTGGGCATTCCCGTGACAGAGCTAGCAAGGCGTGGCCCCCCTGCCAGCCCTGTGCCCTTGTCCAACCTTCTGCCTCGTGGGGCCTGGGCATGGTGGGTGCCCTGTGTGCCAGGCGTCCCCCTGAGCCCTGCCCAGCCTAGCCCAGCCCATTCTTCAGGCCACCACTTCCCTGGATGGCCCAGCCTCATGGCAGGATCTGTTTTCATTCTGGTCACCTCGTGTGGCCCCCAGAGTCCACACAATGGTGGCTCCAGATACCCTCAAAGTCACCTACACAGCCCACCCACTCGCTGTCCCCTGATGGCCCATTCTCCCATCGCTGCTGCTGCTGCAGCCCCCCTCCTCCCACTGTCCTCAGGACCAAGGGTCTGCAGGGCGCTGCTCTGTCTCAGTGCTTGAGGAACCAGACGGACACCCGGGCCAGGAAGGGTCCTGCTGGGGTCTTGAAGGAAGGGCTGCCGGGGCGTTGGTGGGTGTCCTCGGGCTCCGAGCTGCCGCAGTGGTGAGCTTGGTCAGAAAGTCCCCTGCTGCCAGGCTGCCATCCGGAGCACAGCACCAAGAGCAGGCGAGAGGCCGGGTTAGGCCTGGACTTCGGCGGGGGCTCCCGGTAGAGGGGCGGAGGGCTGAGAGTCAGCCCAGGGCAGGCTTGAAGGAAACGGCGGCTTTAGGAGAGCCGTGTCGATTTCAGGGTCTAGGGCAAGAGCTAAGAGGCAGACAGGAGGGTGGCAGACATGGCCGGGGGGACTCCCACAACCCGGCCTAAACTGAGGTCATGCGTTCCTATGCGGGGGTGGGGGTGAGCTGGGCAGGCCCCTGGACAGGGTTCAGGCCCTCACAGTGGGACGTCCCGTGCTGGGTGCCCCCTCCGCAGCCCTTCTGGCCCTCCTCCTGTCGCCCCTGGGCTCTGTCGGGCAAGGAGGCAGGTTCGGCACAGGCTGCACAGATGCGCTGGGGTAGCTGGGGTGCCAGCGGCCATTTCACCTGGCCTGTGCTGCAGTCGGTGGCCCCTCCTCCGAGCCCTTCCGTGTGCCCCTCCCATCCTGGCTATCTCAGAGACAGCAGGCCGGAAGGCCACCTGCGGCTAGGACTCTGTGTGTCCTGGTGTGGAGCGAACAGTGTTGGGCAGGGAGACGGGCCCGGCTCACACCGCTTGACCCACGGGGCGTGGGGGAGGCGCTGCAGGGCCCGCGGGGGAGGGGGCCGAGGCTCCTGTGGGTGTCGGGGCGCACTGCAGTCTCAGGCTGTGTACTGCTCTGCAAGGTCAGAGGCCCGATGCCCAGGCCACGAGGGTGTGGATGGGGGCCTGGCCCCTTCATTAGCCAGCCTCCACAGGGAAGCACTGCCACCCTCTGGTCCCCACTCCCCACCCGTACAAGCCATCGGCTGGGGGCCCG
>NW_006159450.1:943444-944030 GCF_000334495.1 Tupaia belangeri chinensis | reverse complement strand
CTCGGGCCCCCACTCCCCACCCTTACAAGCCATCGGCTGCTGCCCTGGCTGAGCATCCTCTGCCTTCCCTCCGAGGGTATGTGCAGGGGGCACCCCACCTGCCCGCCCAGCAGGGCCCGGGGGTGTGCAGTTTGGGCTGGTCGTTGGGCTTAGGCCAGGTGCTGGCGGGCTGTCCCCGAGGGAACCATGTGGGCCCTGCCCTCTGCCCCTCTGCCGGGACCTGACTGAAGCCTTCTGCCAGCTCGCCCCTGCTCTGGGCAGCCGCGTGTGCCCCAGCCTCTGGCATAGCCTTTCTGCGGACGCCCATGGTGCAGCCCCCCCAGGTCAGGCACGTCTGTTCTTTGACTTCCGTCACTCTGGTCAGCTACAGGCTCGTACCCCTGACAGGGCCCTCCTCAGCCTGCCGGCCCTGTCCCTGCCCACCCCGTGAGCCTGTTTTGTTTCTGACCCTGCTCATTGTCACCTCGGGACCTGCCCCAGACAGCGTGGAGCACCCCAGGCACACCTACTGCTGTGGGGACACTCGCCCTGCTGTCACAGAGGCGGGCTCGGCCCTGTCCCCAGGCAGTGCCCGGTGACGTCCAGC
>NW_006159450.1:941406-942815 GCF_000334495.1 Tupaia belangeri chinensis | reverse complement strand
GTGCCCGGTGACGTCCAGCCGTACTGCCCCCAGCAGTACTGCCCCCAGCAGCACTGCCGTGGAGCCAGAAGCAGAGCTGGGCTGTGCCCACCGGGCACAGGCAGCAGATGGGCGGGGCCAGCCTAGCTTGTCCTGCCCCGGCTGGTCTCCCTGGAGCTGAGGAGCCCTGGGGGAGGGTTGGCAGCAGCCCCAGTTAGACCTCAGGGGTGGCACACCTGGCCCTGCCCTGCATATCCCCAGAGACCCCGATTCAGGAGACAGTGGAGGCCGTGGGACTGCAGGAGTGAGCCCGTGGAGGGGCCTGGCCCTCCAGACACCCAGAGACCTGCTGGCAAGAAAACAGAGCTGTCGCTGTCAGCTCGGATGGAAGTGGGCCGGGGTCCTGGGGAGAAAGGGGCGGTTTGGAGGGGTCTGGGCCTTTCTGTGGGCTACCCTGGTCTGTGTGGAGCTGGGGGTGGGAGAGAGACAGTGTCCCCCGATAGAGCTGGGGGATGGCCTGGGCTGGTGAGAGGCTCCCAGCTGGGGGTGGGAGAGAGACAGCGCCCCCGATAGAGCTGGAGGGTGGCCAGGGCTGGTAGGAGGCTCCCGGGCCCCGGACTGGGGGCACGGGAGGGGGTCGAGGGCCTCTGGTGCTGGCATGGGACCAGACAGTGCACTGGCCTGCAGCGAGGGGCATGGCCTCCAGTGGACGGGTGCAGACAACGTGCTGTGGGCAGCAAGGTAGCTGGGGGGCCGGGGCTGGGCCAGGCCGCCTCTCACTAGAACGGGAGCAGCCCCGAGCTATGGGCCAGGCTCACGCTCCCTGACCGCATGGACGGGGAGAGGGCCCTGGCCAGCCTGTAGGCACAGGCCCCTCAGGTGGGATGGGCACAGTCTCAGTCAGCCCTTCTTTCCTGGGTCCCTCTGCACCCACGTGCTCTGAGACAGTCCCCACAGGTGTCCTCTGAGCCCGGCACCCCCACGCTCACCGATTGGCAGGGCCCAGCCAGCCACCCTCCACACTCACTCTCCACCTCCGTCTTCTCGGCCAGTGGCCGCTCTCGGGGGAGCAGGACGTGGGGTCCCCCCGCACCCTCGGCCTGGCACGGCCCTGGGCAGCACCCTCATCAGGTCCCTCCCGCCCTGGGCTGCTGGCCACCGTGGGGTGGGGACGGCCGGTGCCTGTCCCCGGACCACTCTGGAGCTCACGGTCCCCATCTGCCCTGCCCGGCTCTGCCCCTGCCTCTCGGGCATGCTACGTGGACATGCCCCTGTTCTTCCCAGGCGTGGACTTGTGGGCAGTGGGCGTTAGCCTGTCCATCACCTGCTTCCTTGAGGGGACACAGTGCGACCTCAGCTCTGATGTGACTGTCCACCCAGAGCCCCTGGGCAAGGGGCTGACTACAGCATCAGAGTGGCCACTCCCTCCT
>NW_006159450.1:936118-941375 GCF_000334495.1 Tupaia belangeri chinensis | reverse complement strand
CAGCGCACCGGTGTGCCCCCTCCTCCCGGGGGCTCCTGCCTCTGCCGTGGGTTCAGTTTCCCCACGCAGAGGCCTGGAGAAGCTGGGTGACCCTCATCTCGTGTCCTCGGTGAAAAGCAAGAAGCCGGGATAATGCCCAGGTCAGTGACGGCTCCCTGCGAGGTCTGGCAGAGCCCAGCTTTTCCTCGGAGGCTGGCTCGGGCCAGGGCCGCCACCTGGGACCTCCTCACTCCTGGGGCCCCCAGGCTGCCTCATGGCACTGCGGAGCCTCCTTCTCCCGTCTCCGGGCAGGTCTGGGATGTGTTGGCATGGTTCCAGGCACCGTCCTGACTGTGGCGTCTCTGCCAGGCCTGGGGCCACGTGCTGAGGGGGGTCAGGCTTTCTCGTCTGAGCCAGGCCCAGAAGCCAGGACTATCCCCGGGCTGCCTGGGAGCTGGGTCCCACCATGGCCACTCTAGGCATCCCTGGCGTGTCGGCCCAGCCAGCCCTGAGTGCCCGCTAACCAGATGACCAGAGCGGCAAGCACCGGTGCCGACCCTGGCCTGCTGCAGGGCTTCCCGGTCGGGCCTGGCCGAGCTCCTGTGGTGGGGAGAGGCCCTCCTCGGACCCGGAGACTGCTTCCCCAGGCCCATGTCTCAAATTGTGGCGGGGCAGCTGGCCAGGCGTGTGCTCTTTCCAAAGCCCCCCAGGACCATCTCACCCCAGTGTTTCCCGTGGAAGCACCTTGCTGGCGGGAACTGCCGAGCTGTGTAGTGGAGCCCGTCCAGGCGCTATCCCTGCAGCTGTGTGAGGTCAGCGGTTGGTGCTGATGTGCTGGCTGCTGCTCGCCCCGTCTGCGGAGCGTCTGCAGGACGGTCATGGGCAGAGGGGGCTGCCCGGTGACGGAATTTCTCTGCCAGCGGCAGTAGGCAGCCAGGGGCTGGTTTTAACCATAACGTGACACAGCCAGCGACTGCCCCCGGAGAGCCTGGGCTGTGTGGGCCACAGCCCGTTCCCGAGTACCTGATGACACTCCAGGACACTCCCAGCCCATGCCCGTCCTCGCCGTCTGTCCTGGGCGAGGACGCAGTGCTGGCCTGCATGCTCAGCCCTCCCCATGGGGCCCTGCCCAGCACAGCCCATGCTCCGTGCAAGCCCTCCCAAGGCTGGGACGTCCACCTGACACCCGCCACCCAAGACCTCGAGGCCTACCCAGCCACCTTGCCACTCCCCAGCTGCTGCCAAGGCCGCGCACCACCTCATGTCTGTGAAGGTGGCCTCGGCAGAGCCATGAGCAGGACCACTGGACCCAGTGAGGCCATGGGGCCCGGCAGAGGCTGTTGGAGTCAGAGCAGCCCTCTCCTTGGCAGCTTTAGGCAGGAGGCGGTGGGCAGGCACGGGCGGTGTGTGGTCAGCCACGTACACCGGGCCCACCCAGCTCTGCAGACTGTGGCCCAGGCAGGTCAGGGCCCGGTGCCGTGCGGGTACTGCGGGGGGTGGACGTGCTGGCGGGAGCTGGGTCTGGCCCAGGCAGGTCAGGGCCCGGTGCCGTGCGGGTCCCTGCGCCTGCTCCTCGCGGCCTTCATGATGCTGCTCGCCTGGCCCTTCGCACTCATCGCTTCCCTGGGCCCCGCAGACAAAGAGCCCGAGCAGCCCCTGGCCTGGTGGCGGAGGTGAGTGGCCGTCGGTGGGTGCTCTGCGGGGGCCCACAGCAGGGCAGCTGCCCACTGCTCCCCTCTGAGCTGGTGCTTCTGGGCTGCCACCTCCTCTGAAGCTGGAGGCTGGTCCCTCCCACACCCCCAGCCGCCGTCCTGCACCAAGGCTTCCTCCTCAGGGTTCACAGGGTGCGCACCTCTGCTGCCACACCCCGAGCACCAGGGTCCCACCCCCTCCCCAGCACGGGCTGCTCTGCACCAGGACCAGCTGTGTCCCTGCTGCCTGCAGGCTGAAGTCCAAGCTCCCAGCCACCATGTCCTGCTCTGACCCTCAGCTCCGGCCCTGCTTGCGGGAATGCCCACCCCGGATGCCTGGCCCCATGGGCTCTTCGCAGCAAGCACCACGCTGACCCGGCCTCCCTCTAGGGCGCCTGGCCCCGGCTCAGAGCCGTGGATGGGAGGGACCGTCTTCCAGGGTCAGTGCACAACTCAGTGGGAGTCACAGGCTGAGCGTGAGCAGCCACTCTTAGTGGGGACTCGCCGTCAGGACCCCTGCTCCAGCCAGTCCTGGCAGCACAGGCACTCCAGACATTGGGGTGTCCTCCCGGGGCAGCCATCTGTGGGGCCAGGCTAGGCCCTGCCGTGGGGGAACGCCCGTGCAAGGCAGAGGTCCCAGACCGTGGGCTAGCACCTGTGCCTCGCCACCCTGCGGCCGCTCCCTCTGCTTCACGGACCAAGCCGCTTCTCGGCCTGAAGCTCTGAGACCTGGCTGTCCAGAGCTGGCCGCCCAGGCCGAAGGCTGGCCCAGACTGCGGATGCCGTGTCACCATGCACCAGGCCCGCGTCCCCTTCGCCCCTAAAGCCGTGGCTCAGTGCCTGAGTGGGTGGGACAGTGAGAGCCGGCAATTCGGATAAGCATTTCAGCTCTTAAAGTTGCCGCCATGTCGGAACAGAAGCGCGGCAACCACCCCCCCAGTGTGGCCACCTGTGGCCAGTCCTCAGCGGCCTGTGCCGACCAGAGCCCCACGGGCCCAGCACAGCACTGCCTGCCTCCGCAATGCGTGTGCGTGCGTGTTGGCCAGAGGGTGCGTGTGCGCCGAGAGGGTCGGGAGAAAGTACCCCATGGAAGTGCTCACGCTGCGAGTGCTCCATCCCGCGCTCTCCTGACACGGGGCACACGCCTGGCGTTTCTCACACCACCGGGCCAGGCTTCAGGCCACAGCTGGCCACACGGGATCCTACCCACACACTGTAGCACACCCGCCCCGTTAAGTTTACCTGAGGCTAGGGCTGCTGTCGTGGGGCAGAGTGTGGGGCGGGGCCCTGTGGCTGTGAGGCCCGCCCTGCAGGGCAGAGGCTGCCCGGCCCCCACACCCGCGGCGTCTGTTACAGGGTCTGTAGCACCGGGGCGGGAGGCCCTCCGCCCTCCTCAGACCTCAGGCCGCTGTCGGGGCTACACGCGGTCTCTGACAGGCGGTGCTGGCCCCCAGTACTTGGGCAGTAGGTCCTCGCTGGCCTCCACCTCTTCACTGTACTGTTTGGTCCTCCTCCAATCCAGTGTTATCTGAGGGTCTTCAAGACACATTCCCTGCACAGTGGAGGGGACACGCGGAACGCGCCAGGCCACACAGTGTGAGCCGGGAGGACCAGGGACATATGGAACATGTGGGGTCACAAAGTCTGAGCTGATGGGACCAGGGACACGCCGGTCAGCCCAGTGTGAGCCGGGGGGTTGTTGGGAGGACCAGGAACAAGTGGAACATGCCAGGCCGAGTCAGGCGGCACGGTCCGACCGAAAGCCCTGCGTGGGCCCGCGGTGACCATCCCGACGCTGTTGGCTGTGGCCGGCCTCATGGGTGCCTCAGGCTCGGCTGCCCCGGCTCCTCTTCGCTGGGTCTCGCGCTCTACTGGGCCGAGCTCCCCCCATCCTCCCCACAGGCCGTCCCTCGGAACACGAGGCTCGGGGTCTTATTTCCCCACGCAGACCCCGGGCTTTCCTTGCCCGTGAGCAGCGTGCTCCGCTGCAGCAGGCAGTAGACGGCCACGGCGGGCACTGCTTCCCACGGCCCGCTGCCTCAGGCTTAGCTGCGTGTGCGACGTGCATGTGCAGGGCCACAGCGAGGCGCTCGCCATGCACACAACGTGGACGTCTGGTCTGTGAGGGCACGTGTATCGTGTGTGTGCACATGTATGAGAATCAGCATGTTTGTGTGTGGATGTTTGTGTACTTGTGAACATGTGTGTTCACACATGTGTGAGAGTTTGTAAACATGGTGAATGGGCTTAAGTGCATGTGTGCACGTGTGTGAGAATGTGTACATGTGAGAGGCTGCTCGGGTGCACACGTGTGCTCGTGAGCATGTGTACATGTGTGGAAAGGCACATGCTAAAGGCTGAATGTGTGTGCGCTCGTGCACATGTATCATGTTCATGTGAAAAATGCATTGTGCTCATGTGCACACTTGAGTGTGTATCAGAGTGCCTGTGAGTTTGTATGGCTGTATAGTTCATGCATGTTCACATGCACGCTTGAGTGTGTATCAGAATGTGTGTACATATGAATTTGGCTGCAGTTCATGTGTGTTCACGTGCACATCAGCTAAGGATGTGCATGTAAGCACAGTTATGAACGTGTACCCGCGTGTGTGAGCATGCTCGTGTGCACTCGGACATGTGGCCTGGGCTTGGTTTGGCGGCCCCAGAAAATGGGAGGCGCTCGCTGCAGCTCCTCAGGGAAGCGGCGACCAGCCCGCCCAGATTCAGTTTGGGAGGTCAGGTTCCCAGTGTGGCCCCTCCAGGTGTGGGTCGTGGAGCCGGCTGGAGGGCGAGGTCCCGGCTGGAGGGCGAGGTCCCACCCGGGTTCGGTTTGGGTGGTCGTGGAGCCGGCTGGAGGGCAAGGTCCCAGCTGGGTTCGGTTTGGGAGGTCAGGTTCCAAGTGCAGCCCCTCCAGGTGTGGGTCAGGCAGCTGCAGAGGGGGCTTCTGCGAGCGCTGATGTCCTTCAGCCTTCCTGAAGTGAGAGCCCCCTCAGGGAGCGACAGCTTTGCAGAGGCCCTGCTCAGTCACCTTTGCCATGCGGAGTGCTGTAAGGTTGTGGTCTCCTGGGCAGCTCTGACCATCGAGCCCCGTCCCGAGCACAGATGGTGACGGCCCCGGGTGCTGCCCCTCAGAGAGCAGGTGACCCACAGGTGGGTCCCTTCTGCTGAGGCTCCCGTCTGCAGTGCAGGGCGTGTAACCTGGAGAAGACCAGGGACCTGGCGCACCACCCTGGGGCCGAGCTCGGACTCGAACATCCGGAAGCAGAGCCCTCGCCATCTCATCTCGGGGCTGCCCCCAGGGGCAGGCAGCCCGTGCTCACTGTCTGCACCTTTCAGCCTGTTGTTCTAGGATCATCTGTGTGTGGCAGGACCCCCCATCTTCCCTGCCGCTGACCCGCCCTGCCGTCCATCAACACAGGCTGCCCTGCCCTGTCCCGGCACCTCCACCACCCCACGGGTTCCTTCACGGGTCTCACCGCAGGCTGGGCATGTACCGCCGTGTCTCTGACACACTGTCCCTGGCGCCATCCGCTCTTGACACTCCCTCCTCGAACCTGCCCCCTCCACATCCCCAACCCCCACTGCAG
>NW_006159450.1:932335-934423 GCF_000334495.1 Tupaia belangeri chinensis | reverse complement strand
CCCCCCCCACGGGTTCCTTCACGGGTCTCACCGCAGGCTGGGCATGTACCGCCGTGTCTCTGACACACTGTCCCTGGCGCCATCCGCTCTTGACACTCCCTACTCGAACCTGCCCCCTCCACATCCCCAACCCCCACTGCAGCCCCGACCACCACAGTCCTGCCCCCACACCACAGCCCTTTGCCCCCACAGCCCTGCCCCCCTATAGCCCCAAACCCCACTCACAGCCCCTGTCCTCACTGTAGCCCCAACACTCCTGCCACCCCGACTCCCCCCAGCCTGATCCCTGGGCCTCTGCTAACTGGGACGCTCAAGCGCAAGGTGTCCAAAGCAGAGCTACAGCGTCTCCTGCCCGCACTGGCATGGCCCGCCGCTGTCCACAGACTCCGCCACCCCGGCCGGGCCAGGCCCCCAGGCTCAGGACGCCTTTCTCACTCACGTTTCGGTCACAGGCCCTAGTCAGACTCACCTGGGCCCCGCTCTGGACCGCCCTCCACCGCTGCCCCACCTGGGCCCTGGAGCAGCCACCCTGCCCTCTCGCCTCTTCTCCTGCGTCCTATCTCACCTTTCGTCGGGAGGCTTCTGCAGTAGACTCAGTCCACACCTTCCCCCTGCTTCTCCCCTGACCTCCCGGTCGGGGCGGGCGCCTGTCCCCTGACCTCGCCCTCAGGGTGGGCGCCTGTCCCCTGACCTCCCCCCTCGGGGTGGCCGCCTGTCCGCTGACCTCCCCTCGGGGTGGGCGCCTGTCCCCTGACTTCCACCTCGGGGGCGGGCTCCTGTCCCCTGACCTCCACCTCAGGGGTGGGCGCCTGTCCCCTGACCTCCCCATCGGGGTGGGCGCCAGTCCCTGGCAGCCCCCGCTCTCCCCCCGCCCCAGTCTCCCCTGCCTGTGTGTCGGCCCCTGTCTCTGGACTTCTCTCTCCCATGTGTTGTTACTGTGAAAAATAACACACGTACAGAAAAGTGTGTTTAGAAGTTCAGTTGGACCAGCAGATGGCACATTGGTTACATTGTTGGACTCCCATGTTGTCCCCCATGGTTCGAGTCCCAGACCCAGCGGCTTAAAACTAATGCTGGGCGCATATGCATGCGTGCCCAAAATCCCAGGGAGAATGGAGGAGAAGGGATTGCGGTGTGGCCAGCCCACCTGGGGGGTGATTTCTCACTTTCTGTCTCTGTCTCTGGCGAGTATACATGCCCTATGGCAAAAATCTGTCTCAAGAAACAGTTCCATTGAATGAAAGATGAAAGGTGCGTCTCAGACAGGGCACCCTGCCGGTGAGGGTGGCTGACTGCATGGTCCGAGTTCCGGACCCAGTGGCTTCAGAAACCTACTGGCCACGGGGGCGTGTTTGTCCGAAACACCGAGAGAACGGAGAAGAGGCCACTGTAGCAGGCCGTGCCTCGGGGGCATGCTGTCACTTTCCTTCTCTGACCCTCTCCAGCAAGTCCCCATGCCTTCTGGAAAATTCTGGAAGCGTGTGTGGGCTGCCAGCGTGGGGCAGAGGTCCACAGCATGGCCTGTGCTTCTGTCCTGACTGGGAGCCACGGGGACCCGGGACTCTGCGGGGTGAGGCAGCGGAGACGTTCAGCCGCACGTGCGGCCGGGGATGGCGATGCCGGCTGCCCTCCCGCCCTCCTGACGCAGCGCCTGTCCTTGCAGAGCCGTGGACGTCCTGCTCAAGGCCATCATGCGTGCCATGTGGTTCGCCGGCGGCTTCCATCACGTGGCCGTGAAGGGGCGGCGGGCACTGCCCACCGAGGCTGCCATCCTCACGCTGGCGCCCCACTCCTCCTACTTCGACGCCATCCCCGTCACCATGACCATGTCCTCCATCGTGATGAAGGCGGAGAGCAGAGACATCCCGATCTGGGGAAGTGAGTGCACCCCCGGGCCAGGGAGCCCCCGAGTGAGTCAGCCCCCCGGGACAGCGAGGCCCCCAGGAGTGAGTCAGCCCCCTGGGACAGGGAGCCCCCCTGGGACAGTGAGACCCCCGGGAGTGAGTCAGCTCCCAGGACAGGGAGCCCCCGAGTGAGTCAGCCCCCCAGGACAGCGAGGGCCCCAGGACAGCGAGGGCCCCAGGAATG
>NW_006159450.1:931822-932267 GCF_000334495.1 Tupaia belangeri chinensis | reverse complement strand
AGCAAGGAGGCAGCCCCCCGGGACAGTGAGGCCCCCAGGAGCAAGCCCCCAGGACAGCAAGGCCCCCAGGAGTGAGCCCCCAGGACAGCAAGGTCCCCAGGAGTGAGCCCCCCGGGACAGCGAGACTCCCAGGACAGGGAGCCCCCGGGACAGTGAGGCCCCCATGAGCGAGCCCCCAGGACAGTGAGGCCCCCATGAGCGAGCCCCCGGGACAGGGAGCCCCCGGGACAGCAAGGCCCCCAGGAGTGAACTCCCAGGACAGCGAGGCCCCCAGGAGTGAGCCCCTGCATGGCAATGAACCCCCCTCAGGAGTAAGCCAGCCCCACAGCAATGAGGATCTTCAAGGAGTGACCCCCCACAGCAGTGAGTTCCCACTCTGGGAGTGAGCCCCCCATAACAATTAAGCCCCCCATAACAATTAAGCCCCCCATAACAGTTAGGCCCC
>NW_006159450.1:929189-931066 GCF_000334495.1 Tupaia belangeri chinensis | reverse complement strand
CCCCCATAACAGTTAGGCCCCCCTGGGAGCAAGCCCCCCCATGGCACTGAGGAACCCCAGGCATGACCCCCACACAGCAACGAGCCCTAGCCCCGGGAGCAGGCAAGCTCCCCAGGACAGTGACCCCTCCTAGGAACAAACCCTCCTCTGGCCCTGAGTGCCCAGACTCTGCTCCCTGGACAGAGTGAGCACCTGCCGGGCCAGGCCTAGCCCGGCCACTGCATCTGGCCGTGCCCAAGGCAGGGTGGTTGGCCAGTCTCCTGTCCTATCGTCCTGCACAGGCACCTGTGGCCCCACCTGACCCCGCTGTCCCCCAGCTCCCTGCCCACCCCTGCTCCTGCTCCCTCTCCAGTTTGAGCAGGGCCAGCCTAGGCAGGAGCCGGCAGCGAGCATGAGAGGAGGGATGCTCCTGGGGGCCACGCCCCCGCCTCCTGAGTGTCCACATAGCCCCGGCCACAGGAGCGTTCTCGATGGCGACCGCCTCCCCTGGGCCAGGCCAGCTCTGTGGTGTGTGCGTCTGCGACATGAGCAGGGGGCACGGGGCGGTACGCAGGGCTGACCGCGGCAGGTGGGTTCCGGTGCATGGCTGTGGTCCTCCCTGCAGGACCGCGACTCGGGTCTGGCCATCTGCCTGGTGAAAATTTAATAGGGGGTCTGTGTAGGGCCAGGGAGAGAGCAAGTGAGCGAGGTGGCCACTCCACAACCCCTCCTCCGCCTTGCCTCGGGATTCTGGGCATGCACTCACTGCCAGCATGTTTCCAGGCTGCTGGGTCCGGGACTCGAGCCGCCCACTTGGCCCTGTGGGGTCCAGCACCATGACCCCCATGCCACTGGCTGGCCCACAGTCATGCACTTCTAGCCTGGCCCTTCCCGAACTGTCTGGGATCTGACAGGAGGCACGGGCTCAGCTGCATTTCTCCGTGCGCTCCACGTCTGACCTGGTCGTCGGGCCGCAGTGACAGAACGGGCAGTGGGCAGCAGACGGGCCTCCCAGGGCTGGGCACCACCGTGACCCTCGGGAGGGTCACAGAGGCCCACAGCCGTGCCAGCAGATGTGCTGTTAGGCCAGGGCTGCTTCCTGGGTCGGAGGCCCCTCGTGGGAACAGGCAGACCGGGTGGCGAGGTGAGGCAGCTCCCTTGGGTCCCTTTCACAGGGCACACGCCCCTGGCCTTCCAGTCCTCGCTCGGCACACTTGGTCACACGGCTGTCTCCACCTGTTCCCCCACGGCAGGGCCTTGGTGCCTCCTCTCAGTAGCACCTCCATCCTCCACTCGTGCCTTCTGACCCTAACGGCCCCCCGAGGCCAAAGGTTGCTCATGGGGGCTGCTGACGCCGCTGGTCCAGGAGTGAGTCCGGGCCCAGATGGGAGGGACTGCCGGACATGGCCCTGGTGGGCAGGGAGGACGCTGCAGACCAAGCCCTGGGCTAGGGACACTGATGAGCACTCACCTCCTGGGGGGCTGAGTGGGAAGCCCTGCTCCACGGAGCCCGGCCCGCAGGGACACTGGCCTTGCTTCCGCGTCAGCTGGACAGACACCTGAAAGGATGGCAGGGAGACAGTGCAGACATCGGGGACTTGCCCTCATGCCCTTGGCCGTGTCCTGCATGCCGGGTGGGCAGGGCGCATGCCTGAGTGTGTCTGCGTCCTGTATGTCCTGTCCTCTGCGTGGGTCTCCCTGTCCGTGTCTGTGTCTGCACGTGGGTCTCCCTGTGCGTGCCTGTGTCTGTGCGTGGGTCTCCCTGTCCATGCCTGTGTCTGTGCGTGGCTCTCCCTGTGCATGCGTGTCTGTGTGTGCACGTGGCTCTCCCTGTCCGTGCCTGTGTCTGCACGTGGGTCTCCCTGTCCGTGTCTATGTCTGTGCATGGCTCTCCCTGT
>NW_006159450.1:924424-928769 GCF_000334495.1 Tupaia belangeri chinensis | reverse complement strand
TGTGCGTGGGTCTCCCTGTGCGTGCCTGTGTGTGCGCGTGGCTCTCCCTGTCCGTGCCTGTGTCTGCACGTGGCTCTCCCTGTCCGTGCCTGTGTCTGTGCGTGGGTCTCCCTGTGCGTGCCTGTGTGTGCGCGTGGCTCTCCCTGTCCGTGCCTGTGTCTGTGCGTGGGTCTCCCTGTCCGTGTCTGTGTGTGCACGTGGCTCTCCCTGTCCGTGTCTGTGTCTGTGCGTGGCTCTCCCTGTGCGTGCCTGTGTCTGTGCGTGGCTCTCCCTGTGCGTGCCTGTGTGTGCGCGTGGCTCTCCCTGTCCGTGCCTGTGTGTGCGCGTGGCTCTCCCTGTGCGTGCCTGTGTGTGCGCGTGGCTCTCCCTGTCCGTGCCCATGTCTGTGTCTGTGCGTGGCTCTCCCTGTGTGTGTCCGTGTGTCTGCGCGGGACTGCCCCGTTAGGGTGAGCCTCACAGATACCTGCTGAGTGACCTGAGAGGGTGTCGGCCTCGGGGTGGAGCCTCGGCCCTTCCTGCACCCCAGTGGTGCGTGGCCGTCTGAGGACAGGGCGAGGAGGGCCGAGGGGTCTGCTCTCCCGCGTCTGTGCCGCGCTCAGAGCCAGGGCCAGCCCGGCCCCTCCCCAGAGCTTGGAAAGACCTGGCATCTCCAGGAAACTTCTCGGGCACCAAGAAGGCTGTTGGCACAGGACGGCGCCTCCCTGTCACCCCGAGTTCTGTGGCCTTCACCGTGGCGGCAGCTCTTGTCTCCTGACCCTTGTCAGACCACGCAGACACCCCGTGTTTGTGGGCTGCAGCCCTAAGGACCCTGGCTGTCACCCCAGTCTGCATCCTTCCCAGTGAGCACCCACAGAGCACACACTGAGCAGGGGTTCATCGGGGCAGCAGTGGTAGTGCCCCATAGCTCTGGCTTCTCTGGCAGCTTTCCAGAAGCTTCCATGTCCCAGTCCAGGCCTGGTCATGGGAGACGCCAGGTCCTCACAGTGGGCTTGGGGGCCTGCGGCCAGAGTGTGGTGCATGCAGGCCGGACAGGTGAGGCAGCACGGCGCAGCACGGCGCAGCACGGCTGGGGGCTCGGCTGGTCTCGAAGTGGCAGCGCTGTCGGCCAGCACTCGTCTGTCCAGGCCACGAGCAGGGGTCCCTACTGCCTGCCATGCGCCTCAGTTCAGCTCACACTGCAGAAGCCGGTGGCCGGCAGTTAGGGCCCGAGGAGCCTCATCCCGGTCAGAAGTGGCAGCTCGCCTGAGGACATGGTCACAGTAACAGTGGGAGCCACACCTTCCACATACCCAGCGAGACGGGGACGGGCACGCCAGGACGGCAGTGTGGGTCTCAGACACAGGGCAGGAACCGAGAGCCCGGGTTTCCGATGAAGGTCGCCACCGCGCTCCCAGGAACTCCTGAGAGCCAGGCACAGGGGGCGACAGCCAGGAGTCCAGGACTGGCTGTCATTGCTGGGGGGTCCTCACCCACCCTCGAACCTGAGGGCGTTGGGGCCCTGCGAGGGCCTGACGGAGGGCATCCCTGGGGGCTCCGAGCCTGGGAGGAAGGTGGCCTTCACGGCTGCCCCAGATGGTCACGGTTGGAGTCTTCGCACTCGGGTCACAGCCACCACCCTGCCTGAGTCCAGGGAGGGGCCGACACTGCCGGGCTGAGGTGGGACAGCTTCAGGCGCCTCAGGGGCAGGGGACTGGCCGGCTGCAGGGCCTTCCTGGTAGCCCAGGCACTGCTCAGTCATTGCGAGGCTGACTTGAAGCTGAGCAGGAGGGGCCACGGGAGACCAGCATGTGGGGACCAGGAGGCGGATACCACGGGGGACCAGCGTGCGGGGACCAGGAAGAGTCGAATTTATCAGGAAACCAGCATGCGGGAACCAGGAGGTGTTGAATTCTGTGGGAGACCAGCATGCGGGGACCAGGAGGCGGGTACCGCGGGGGACCAGCGTGCGGGGACCAGGAGGCGGGTACCGCGGGAGACCAGCGTGTGGGGGCCAGGAGGCGTCGGGTACCGCAGGGGACCAGCGTGCAGGGGTCAGGAGGCGGGTACCACGGGGGACCAGCGTGTGGGGACTAGGAGGCGGGTACCGAGCTTCCCCGACCTCACTGTGCCCCGGGTGACAGACCAGAGAGGGGCACCGTCCTGAGGACACAGGCGCACTCCCGCATGTGGGTCCCGTGTGTCCTCGCCACCGAGCACAGAGATGACGCCACTGGGCTCTCGGGTGGCTCAGCATCCGGCGAGGAGACCGACGTGGGGCCTGCAGAGCCCCCTCCGGCCGGCCCAGGGGGTTCTCCACGTGGCGTTACCTGTGCCCACTCTCCCACGTGGCACACACGGCGCTCTGATGGCGGTCTGTCTGTGGGGCCGGCGGCCAAACGGCTGTCCACACGCAGCATGGGGCATCCCTCAGTGGCACTCGCCGACGAGGGCCGTTTGTCCTCGGGAGCCGTATGAGCCGTGGGCAGTGCCCGAGTGAGGACAGTCATCCGGGCCGCCCCTGTGGACGCACACCTGGTCAGCTCAGCCCTCCTGGCGCGCTTCTGCTCCACACCGCAAAGAGGAGGGCGTCCTGCCCCCGCAAGCTGCTGGTGGGACGCACAGCCGAGGCCGCTGGGGCCGCGGGCGCTCTGCCCGGGAAGGCGCCAGGCCACGCTGCTGGGGCTCCACCGCGCCTTCCTTCTCACGCTCTGAGTGTCGGGGACAGCAGACGCGAGCTAGTCCGCACGGTGGCGAGATGGGGACCAGGACGCCGAGACCACGTGCACCTTTGGTCTTACAGAAGGGCCCCCAGGTCCCAATGTATTTGCAAGATAGGACTTATTTTATAAATTTTTTATAAATTTTTTGCTCTTTTTTAAAAATTAATTTTTAAATATCATGGGTTCTGTGAGGGAGAGAGGATGCAGGGCCACTGACGAGGCCCAGCCCCGCGCCCAGACAGCTTGGGAGTGGGTGCTCACACCCAGCACCTTCTGAGGCCGCGGGCGTGGCCAGGGCCCCTCCATGTGGTCAGCCCAGCCGGGCCGTGGGCTGCAGCCCTGCCCTCCGGCCCTGTGTGGCTCTTTGAGGGTCAGAGGAAGAACGACACCAGGGAAGGCATGGGGAACCCGGCGTTGAGCTCAGGGCCAGCGAGGACTGGGCACGAGTCCCCACACGGCCCGCCGTCTCCACCTGGGGTGGAGTTAGTTTAACCTCTGCCCAGCTGTCTCCTAAGAGTGTTTCTGAACCCTCCTGCGAGGGACCAGCCTTTGGCTGTTGCCGCTGTTGTTGGCGAGCTGACCGCAGTCCTCACGGTAGGAAGAGCTTGTACCTGTGTAGCATGCAGGCCTTGTGGTGCAGGGGTTAGAGCCGGGCAGAATGCGTCTCCTGGGTGCCATCACCACACCAGGGACTTGACCCGTCGGCTAACCCTGAGGAGTGTGGCAGCCGGGCAACCTCAGGAGCTGCCCTCTCTTGACCCGTCGGCTAACCCTGAGGACCGTGGCAGCCGGGGGCAGCCAGGCGACCTCAGGAGCGGCCCTCTCTTGCAGCGCTGATCCGGTACATACGGCCAGTGTTCGTGTCGCGGTCCGACCAGGACTCTCGCAGGAAGACGGTGGAAGAGATCAAGAGGAGGGCACAGTCGCAGGGGAAGTGGCCACAGGTAGTGAAGCCACGCTTTGTGTGTGTTTGTCCCCACAGGTGTGGGCGGGGAAGGCGTGCCAGAGCCCCTCCCGGGCTGAGCTGGTCTGGCGTGCGCCCCGACTGGATCTGAGATGGGGGGTCCCCTCGTGCAGCTCCAGCCCCTACATCACCTTTTATGAAAATCGAGCTCACCCAGACGGCTGCCAGCCGACAGCACCCGCCCGGGTACGGTCTCATTTCCAAGTCCACCCGTGCGTGAGGCACGGCAGCTTCTCCGGTCCCGGTCCCGGCCCTGGCCCTGGCCACGCCCACGAGCAGCGGTTAAGGCAGTCAGATCCCTGTGGCGACGGCAGCTCCAGTCCTGGCCCTGGCAGCTTGGGGACCATGCAGGCCGTGCGCCCACACTCCCGGCAGGGTGAAGGACGGAGAAGGGATTGTGTTGTGGCCGCTGGGGATGCCTTCTGCTCTCTGTCTCTGTCTCTGTCTCTTTTTGGTGAGCACGCATGCCCTCTGACTTAAACAAACACAAGAAAAGCAAGTGAGAAGCCCCGGCCTGAGCGTCCTAGCCTGGCACGGCGGGCCCTGGGCTGCAGCACCACCGTTCGGCCTGCTGTGGCAGCAGTGAGGAGCTGGGGTCTCCCAGGGCTTCGGCTCTGTTTGCTGGGAACCCGAGGCCTGGCCCAGGGCCCTGCTTCTGTGGCTGGGCCCGCCCCCCCCGGCG
>NW_006159450.1:921896-922210 GCF_000334495.1 Tupaia belangeri chinensis | reverse complement strand
TGCCGGGAAGACGGTGGAAGAGATCAAGAGGAGGGCACAGTCGCAGGGGAAGTGGCCACAGGTAGTGAAGCCACGCTTTGTGTGTGTTTGTCCCCACAGGTGTGGGCGGGGAAGGCGTGCCAGAGCCCCTCCCGGGCTGAGCTGGTCTGGCGTGCGCCCCGACTGGATCTGAGATGGGGGGTCCCCTCGTGCAGCTCCAGCCCCTACATCACCTTTTATGAAAATCGAGCTCACCCAGACGGCTGCCAGCCGACAGCACCCGCCCGGGTACGGTCTCATTTCCAAGTCCACCCGTGCGTGAGGCACGGCAGACT
>NW_006159450.1:917008-921821 GCF_000334495.1 Tupaia belangeri chinensis | reverse complement strand
GCCCTGGCCCTGGCAGCTTGGGGACCATGCAGGCCGTGCGCCCACACTCCCGGCAGGGTGAAGGACGGAGAAGGGATTGTGTTGTGGCCGCTGGGGATGCCTTCTGCTCTCTGTCTCTGTCTCTGTCTCTTTTTGGTGAGCACGCATGCCCTCTGACTTAAACAAACACAAGAAAAGCAAGTGAGAAGCCCCGGCCTGAGCGTCCTAGCCTGGCGCGGCGGGCCCTGGGCTGCAGCACCACCGTTTGGCCTGCTGTGGCAGCAGTGAGGAGCTGGGGTCTCCCAGGGCTTCGGCTCTGTTTGCTGGGAACCCGAGGCCTGGCCCAGGGCCCTGCTTCTGTGGCTGCCACAGCCCCACCAGGCCCTGCCTGACGCCACACGGGACCAGCTTCCCTCCAGGGCCAGGACTGGAGCAGGCTTGCCCCTTCCTGCCAGAGGTCAGGGCGACCAGGACTGTTGCGAAGGCGGGTGCCTTTGCACGTGGGCTCTTTGCCGTGGACGCTCCCTGCCCCTGGGGTTCTCAGCAAAGCTTTCTTTTCCCAGCTCCATTAGAACACACGCAAAGACACGTGGGTTGGCGCTGGTCTCGCGAGACGCTGTCACCAGCAGGCTATGGGTAGTTACATTTGGGGGAGTCGAGTTACACTTGGACCGCGTGGGTTGACGTGATCGAAAGCGCCAGTTGGCAGATCGTTTCCTGTGTGCACAGCTGGCCGCGCACCTGCGGAGGCCGAGGCGGCTGTGGCTGCAGGGGCGCTGGCCTGCTTTTGCACCTCGCCCCGCCTCCGCCTTTCCTTAGCTACCTCTTCTCTAAGGACAGAATTTCGCCGTGCGGCCGCCAGCTTGGAACTCAGGTGCTCCTGCCTCAGCCTCCCAAGCGGCCAGGGCTGTGGGCACCACGGGCCCGCCCGCCCTGCAGGGCTGTGAAGGCTCCTGCCTGCAGCGCGCTCCGGGCCGAGTGCCCGTGTGGAGTCGCCCTTGGTGCAGCGGGACTCAGGCCGATCTCCCGGCACTTCCTCTGTAGCCCCGGGGTGCCATTTTGTCTGTGCTGCTGCCAGCCTTGTTTCTGGTTTTAGTTTTGCTCTAGGGCATGTGCTCCAGAGACAGGCAGCGCAGGGGGTGGCCGTTCCTCTCCTCTGTTCTGCTCTGGGG
Organism: Tupaia belangeri chinensis; assembly: GCF_000334495.1. NCBI lineage: Eukaryota > Metazoa > Chordata > Mammalia > Scandentia > Tupaiidae > Tupaia > Tupaia belangeri. The sequence goes on along the minus strand of NW_006159450.1, from coordinate 920,670 downwards.
GCTCTGGGCACGCGTGCTCTTCTGGCTGCCAGGTCTGGAACTCGGAACTGTACAGTCGGCCACGGGGGACCTTAGCCGCCTTGCCACTGGCTGGCCCGCTCCCGGGATTGGTAATCCCGGGTGGGAATCAGTGAGCGCTCTGTCACCTTCGGTCCAGCCCGTGGGACCAGAGGGTCTGCGGGATGGCAGCATGGGGACGGGCGTCATAACGGCTGGGCACGCACCGCGGAAACGCGCCCCCTCCTCCGAACCCCAGCCTCTCTCTCCCCACGTGAAGATCATGATTTTTCCGGAAGGGACGTGCACAAACAGGACCTGCCTCATCACCTTCAAGCCCGGTATGTAGCTCCCATCTCTGCTCCTCCGGAGGGATGAGCGTTGACGTGACCTTTTAAGATATTGAGCATCAATAATAAAATTTCTGCCTTTCTCCAAAGAATATGCTTAGACACGTTTGTAGGAAGAGTCCCGAGATGGCTTGGCTCAGGGACTGGAGTGTTTGCAGGGGAGTGAAGACCCTCCTGTGTCAGGCCTGGGTGCTCTGTGGGGTGTGGCCTTTGCGGGACTCTGACCTCTGTCCTTGGAGTCTGTCCAGGTCCCCCACTTCCCACTCACGTGCCTGGGGCTTGGTCACCTCTGCCCCCTGCCTCCGCACTGACCCTCCTGGCCCGGCTGACTCTGTACCCTCAGCCACACCCTGGCCTTCATGGCCCATCTCAGCCCTTGGCAGCCGGCCGCCTCCCTCTGAGTGGGGCTGTCACACCTCATCATCCACCTGCGTCCTCCCGGCCTCGGCTCAGCAGGGCTCCCGGCCTTGTGAGTCATACCATTCATGCCCCAGAGGTGCAGACCCCTCTTACCGGGGTATGAACCCAGGCTGCCCCCATGGCTGGCGGCCCTCAGAAGGCACAGGTGCGGGATAGGCTGACTGAGGGGCCCATAGACCTCGAGCATCCCGCCAGGCCCTCACTCTCCTGATAACCTGTCTTGGAGAAAGCCACTTGGCACCCTCAGAGCAGGGCGAAGGCCACAGGGAGGCGCTGGGGCTCCTGGAATCAGCACCACACGAGCGTGGGACTGGAGGTCCCTGAGGTGGAGGGACCTGGGGGGGGGTCTCAGCTCCCTCGTCAGCCTTGCCCACTGTGTACCCGCAGTGCAGACCCTCCCCTGCCCAGCACAAGCGCACACAGGTGCAAAGGTGTAGCGGCACCCCTTCGTGTCAGAATTGGCTGCAGACCTCCGGGGTGCACTCCGCTGCTGGGTCCACACTGCCCCAGGCCCCGAGGTGGTGGAGACACGGCCGCCTTTCCCCGGCGCCCCCAGAGGCTGGGCTCCCAGGCTCAGATCCCTGCCGCATCGGGGCCTCGCCCATGCTCTCCTGTGAGCGTCCTCTGGAGTTGGGGCGGTGCCTGGCGTCCCCAGCACCGCACGGCCATGCCCCTGTGCGGTGTCGCGCTCCCTCCACGCACCCCTGCGGTGTCAGCACCTCGGAGGCAGTGTTGCCTGTGAGTCCTCTGTCCTGAAACCAAGGTGGGGCCTCGGCACAGGTCAGGGCCAGCAGTGTACTCCCCATGGGGCGGCTTCTCCCCGGGCCTGCTCACTCGCGTGTGCTCAGATGCGTATGTCCCTCCAGGTTCCAGAAGCCCTGGGCAGCTCTGCTCGGGTACTGCTGAGCAGCAGCAATGTCACCATGACTCCTGGCGGACGCTGACCTACAGCCTGGCTGGGCCGAGCTCACCCCTCAGCCCCCGGTCACAGGCAGGGCTGTCTTTGGTGTGCCTGTGCCTGAGCAGGGCCTCATGCTCCCCTCCTGCATCCCGCCTTCCTGGCGTGCAGCCGCCCCCACCTGGCACATGACACACAGACCCGCTGCGTGTACCCTCCCCTGTGCTGCCAGCCCACACGCCTACAGGGCTGGGTGCGTGCTGGCCCGGGGCCCACAGCTCAAGGCTGGATGCAGGACAGCAGGGGCCGTCCTGCACCGGGGACTCGAGCAGGCCAGCTGGCCGCTCAGCTGCAGCCCTGACCCACGGGTCTTGGCCCACCTGGAGGTGGGAGCTTCTGGGAGCCCCTGTGCAAACGTGGGCTTCATCTTGTGGAAGCCTCAAGCCAGGACCAACCCCGGATCCTGAAGTGATGGAGAAGGATCCCGGGGGACCCTCAGGGGACATCCCCACAGAGCAGCACAGACCTGAGAGTGGGTGCTCTGTCAGCTGGGGAGGGTGCTGCCCCAGCCTCCTCGAACGTCCGCTCGGGTTTCAAACTCCAGGACCCCAACGCCCATGTTTTCCGATGAAAGAACAAGTCTTGAAGTCCCACCCAGCATCTGGGTAAGCCTGGTGCATTGGGCACTGCCGCGTGGCCGGCCACAGTTCAGCTCCCAGCTCCCGCGGCTGGAAGCCATCCCAGGTGTGTGCAGGCGTGCTCAGGGTCCTGACGGGTGGAGGCAGGGACGCCAGGACTGCAGCGTGACTGCCCGTGGAATGCATCCTCTCTCCCTGTCTCCGTCTCTGCTGGCTCTCTTCAGCAAGCTCCCACGCTCTCCAGCAGTGAAGACCAGTGTCTAAGGGAGACAGACGGAGAGGGCGCTCCCTGAGATACCTAGGCCCTTTGTCGCACCACGAGGGTGGGGCACGGCCACGGGGGCTAGGAACCCCGTGGGCCCTCAGCTGTGGCACTGATGCTGCTGGGGTGTCTCCCATTCTGCCCATGCCCACCCGCTGGCAGCCACCCAAGGACAATTGCTGCACCTGCCAAGTCTGGTCCCGTGGCGAGCCTGAAGGGCCGAGCAGAGGCAGGTGGAGACCAGGGTGGCCATGGGAGCAGACCCCTGCCCCATCAGATGGTGCACATGGGAGGCGGGGACCCCCAGGTGCCCACAGGCAGGGGCTGGGCCCCCCCCGACTGCCTTCCGGTTTGCACATGGGCCCGGCACCAGCCGGAGCTGAGCAGAGCTCCCCGGGACCTGCAGTCCATGCAGCCGTCGGGTCACCTGGGTCCCGCATGGCTGCTGCCGTGAAGGCCACGCAGCGGAGCGTGTTGGCTCCAGACCAGCACGTGAGACCCAGTAGGTGTGGCCTCCTCTGCGCCCCGTGCCCATGGTGAGTGGCTATCCCTTTCCCGCAGGTGCCTTCATCCCCGGGGTTCCCATCCAGCCTGTGGTGTTACGCTACCCGAACAAGCTGGTAAGTTCTGGGCCTGGTCAGCGGTCAGGCACACTCGCTGGGAATGAGTCCGCAAGGCTTGCTGCCTCCGCCCTTCCTCAGCACTGTCCACTCACCTGGCGGTCATGGTCGTCCCAGCACTGCGTACTGCAGGGGCTGCCAGGCACGGCCACGGGAAGCGGCCGAAGCAGCCCGTGCCCGCACACGCGGGGCTCACCGGAGCTGCCGGGCCTGTGGTCCCCACCCACGCGCTCGTGCGCAGCACCTCGCCGGTCGCCACAAGCCTGCCGGTTGGCAACTGCTCTGGCCGCAACCAGGCACCGGTACCACCAGGACCTCCCACCAGCCTCCGTCCCCTGGGTGACGTCCTCGCGCCTCCGTGGGCCGAGGCGGCAGAAGTGTGGCTCGCCTGGACATGAGGTGCCGTGGCCCTCACCCAGCACCGCGTAGGGTGCAGGGGCCTGGCGAGGCGGGCTGGCTTGACCGACCTCTCTGGCG
>NW_006159450.1:914375-916176 GCF_000334495.1 Tupaia belangeri chinensis | reverse complement strand
GCATCATATAACACACGCTGGCCTCTGAGCACTCAGCCTGGTGACGTCTGTGGACACCAGGTTCTGGCCTGCCCAGGTCAGGAGGACTGGGCTGTGGACAGCACGCGAGTGCTCAGAGCCATCCACAGCAACAGCAGCGAGCTGGGCTGGCAGCCATGGAAATGGACACTTGGTTCCCTCGGCGACGTCTGAGAGCCTGCGTGTGCTTGTCCCTGCGGCTCTCCCGCCCCGGCTGCAGAGACAGCCCTACAGCTGCTCACGAAGGGCAGTCGGGCCGGGTGGAGGGTCTCAGGAGGCCACAGGCCTGCTCTGCCACGTCCCACCAGGGTTCTGCCGTCTTCACCTCGGGGCACCCGGGGGTGCAGGCGGGTCATCCTGAAGAGTGCAGAGAGGGAGCCCGGGGAGGTGGTCCTTGGTCAGGTGGCCAGTGCAGCTGCCAAGGAGGGGGTTCCTCTGAAACACCCTGGGTGTGCGTGGGTTGGTGAAGTCCCCCGGGGAGGGCACTGGGGAACGAGTACCCCCCAGCACCCGTGGTGACGGCACCAGCCCCTTGTGACACGCCCTGCTCCTTTCTCGTCCTAGGACACCATCACGTGGACATGGCAAGGACCCGGAGCGTAAGTGAGACGCTGCGTCTTCTGTCTGGCCTGTGTTCTGTGTGGGCACGGCAGGACTGAGCGGGTGGCCCGCTGCTGCTGGATGGTGCTGGGTCCGGCCCCCTGGAAACCAGCGTGGCTCGCTCTGCCTGCTGGTCCTGGGAATCCTCGCCTTGCTCATCAGCAGGGATGTGCCGAGGAGCTTCCGTGCCCGCCCCCACATCAGCTCAGTGGCCTCGAGGCTGACCTAGGTTCAGGGAGCCCAGGTGACCCCTCGGCAGTTCACCGCTCAGGTGAGGGCCAGCCCTCGAGGCTGGCGTCCCTGTTCCCAGGACAGGCTGAGGGTCAGTCATGCAGTGAGACACACCTGCGGGGGTGAGACACCAGCCACCTGGGGAGAAGCACGGGGGTGGGCAGGGCAGGGGCAGGGCTGCCGAGCAAGCTCACACCTAAGGGAGGGTGGGAACGGAGGTCCGGGAAGGAGCACGCTGGACACGCAGCAGCCAGAGCCACCCGGGGTCTTCGGCAGGGCTCGCTGGGGAGTATGGGGCCGGGCATTGGCCCTGCTGAGGCCAGGCACACAGGGCTGGCCGGAGACACTAGTAACAGGGGACCTTGGAGGAGATGGGTCCTGGTGTCCTGGGCTTGACCCCAGGTGGCGGGTAGAATCGGCTTCTCTGCAAGAGCTGGGACGGCACCGCCTTCTGGGGAGCAGGCGGGGTGGAGGGGGCAGAGGGCTCCACTTCGACTCCTGCGAGCCAGGGAGCAGCAGCGCTGGTCTGAGGCCAGGAGCCAACGTGAGGGCAGGGCTTAGCGCCAGAGGAACAGGCGCCTGTAGACAGGTTCCCGACCTGGAGGGAGGTCTGGGCTGCAGGGCAGTCCTGCGGGCGTGCAAGGAGAGTGAAGTGGCCGTGCATCACCCGACGCACTCCAGCGTCTGTGGTCGGCTGACGGTGCAGCCCTCCGAGGGAGCGCTCAGTACTCAGCAGTGCCCTCCAGGAGGGAGCTGGGGTCGAGGCTCTGCTGCAGGGTCAGACACGATTCCCCAGAAGTGGAGCGTGACAGCTAACAGTGTTGTTCGTGTGTCGCTCCCAGGCTGCAGACCCTGTGGCTCACGCTGTGTCAGCTGCACAACAGAGTGGAGATCGAGGTTTGTACGGCAGGGCCCCGGGGCAGGCGGGGAGCCCGGGGGGGGCCTGCGTGGC
>NW_006159450.1:912839-914268 GCF_000334495.1 Tupaia belangeri chinensis | reverse complement strand
GTCGCACACCATCGGTGACTGTCCACGGGGTGCCACGTGGGGCAGGAGTAGTTGGGTCTGGCTTGGGCCCTTCCATGTCTGAGGGCGGCTCAGGGAGCCTCCAGGTCACTGCACCCGTGACTGTGTCTCTCCCAGAATTCTGAGCCACTGGGTAAGACTTCTTAAGCCGGTCAGAAGGCACGCGCTCTCCCGTCAGGGCTAGCGTGCTTGCGGGCCAGTTAAGGGGGTGAAGGCAGCAAATGACTCCGGGAGCTCTAGTCTCCCTGTCCCCTTCGGAGCGGGCCCTGCCCCCTCCCGGCCAGATGCGGTGCAGCCCTGTGTATGCAGCCTGGGCCTTTCCGTCTAGTGGACCTGAGAGTGAGCACTGCGTCACACGCAACTGCGGTGACACTCTGCTGCCTCCCAGGAGCCCTGCGCAGAGAGCAGTCCCACTGGACACCCCACCCCAGGGGAGGCTTGAAGCGTAGCGCTTCCCATCCTGGGGGGCAGGTAGCCCACCAAGCAAGGGCAGGGGTGAGTTCCCGTGTGTGTGCAATGCGTGTGCTACGGGTGCGAGCGTGTGTGCACATGACAGCTTCAGAGATGGCTCTTCGGCTGTGCTGGAACGGATCTGGACCTGTGGGTCCAGGTGGGCAGGTGGGGCCTGGAGTCCAGCGTGTGGCAGTAATGGCTTCGCCGTGTCCCAGTTCCTTCCCGTGTACAGCCCGTCCGAGGAAGAGAAGAGGAGCCCCGTGCTGTACGCCCGCAACGTGAGACGCGTCATGGCAGAGTAAGCGACCATGGCCCCCTCCCTGCGGTGCCAGGCGGGAGCAGGCCAGCGGGGAACGGTTTGCGATGAGGACGGCGCGCAGGCTGTGGCGTCAGCGGCAGGACAGGCTCGGCCTCGCACCCTGTGCTGTCCTCACCCGGCGGCGCCATGTCCAGCCTTGAGAAGGCTGCCGTCCTCGCTCACCCTGTCAGTCCCGCTCAAGCCGAGGCTGCCCGTCACGGCAGGCACTGGGTCCCTCTGACCCCGAGAGCCACCGAGCGCCGGCCAGGCCAGGCCTCGGCTCCAGCTTGCCCTTGCCCACGCGTGCACACACCTGTGCCACCGGGCAGCTGCATGGCCACGCAGTCTCGCAAAATGTTTTGCACGCATGACCCTCCCCCGTGCAGCTGGACACACAGGGCCTTGCTGCCTCCTGTCTGCACACAATCCCCACGCGAGTGGTGTCAGCCGACCTGCTCCCTCTGGCACCTCTCGTCCCTCCGTGTGCTGGCCACACGCGCGTCAGACTCTTGTGCACATCCGTAAGGTGCCTGTCCCCATGCAGCGCGACCGTGACCCCTTGTCACTGCAGGGCCCTGACCCGTCTCTCCCACTCCACCGCCCTGGGACAGTTGTGACAAACGGACACCCTGCCCATTCCACCTCCCGAAGACACCCCGC
>NW_006159450.1:905742-911768 GCF_000334495.1 Tupaia belangeri chinensis | reverse complement strand
CGGCCCTGCACGCCAGGCACTGGGTCCCTCTGACCCCGAGAGCCACCGAGCGCCGGCCAGGCCAGGCCTCGGCTCCAGCTTGCCCTTGCCCACGCGTGCACACACCTGTGCCACCGGGCAGCTGCATGGCCACGCAGTCTCGCAAAATGTTTTGCACGCATGACCCTCCCCCGTGCAGCTGGACACACAGGGCCTTGCTGCCTCCTGTCTGCACACAATCCCCACTGCCTCCTGTCTGCACACAATCCCCACGCGAGTGGTGTCAGCCGACCTGCTCCCTCTGGCACCTCTCGTCCCTCCGTGTGCTGGCCACACGCGCGTCAGACTCTTGTGCACATCCGTAAGGTGCCTGTCCCCATGCAGCGCGACCGTGACCCCTCGTCACTGCAGGGCCCTGACCCGTCTCTCCCACTCCACCGCCCTGGGACAGTTGTGACAAACGGACACCCTGCCCATGCCACCTCCCGAAGACACCCCGCTGCAAGCAGGTCCCGGGGAGCACGTCCCTGCCCTGGCGGAGGCAGTCTCACCCTGATGCAGCCCTGGCCTCAGTTTTCACTGGGGACATGGCTGACCCAGTGTCACTCAGGTTTCTGAGTCGGTGTCGCCCTGGCCGCGAGAATGGCTGTGAGGTGCTGGAGGGACAGCTTGCAGGAGGAGGGCGGTGCCCTCCCTGTCCGAGGTCACACCCATAGGGACCAGGAACTCGGAGGTGGCCCTCGGTGGCCTCGTCCCTCCTTCCTCTGGAGTAGTCTGAGCCACTCCCGTCCCCTGGTGGTTGTGTCCGAGTTGCTGAGGGGAAGCTGGTGGCCATGAGACCCTGCCCAGAAGGCCGCGTCCTCACTGCCCGCTGACCCCAGTCCAGCCCACCCTCGCGGACTCACTGAAGCCACGTGGTCACAGCGGCGCATTCTTTGGCCTCTGTGGCTCCGACCCTGTCTCTGTGACAGGAGGCTCGTCCTCGAGACACCTGTACCTGTACGAGGCTGTGTCCCCACCCGGGTACTGGATGCCTAGGGAGGTAAACAGCCTCCGTGCAGGCGTGCTGGGCCCCTTGGCCTGCTGTCCCTGCAGGGCGGCGAGCCACGACCCTCGGGACGCGAGGGCACGTGCCGTGCGATTTTCAGACAGATGCACGTGACGGGGTCATTGCGAGCGACGTGGGTGCCAGATGTGCTGGGGTCTGAGGGGGCAGCAGCCACGTCAGCACAGAGCTTGGGCAGTGACCGGAGTTCTGGGTGCTGCCCCTAAAGGCTCACCTCGAGTACCCTGCACAGGGACCCTGGCTCACGGCGGCAGCTGGGCCAGGGCGGCTCTTACACCTGTATGAAGGTCCCGTGCCACAGGCCCTGGACAAGCAGGCCCGCACTGCCCACTGTCCTCCTGCCTCCCCCGCTGTCCCCAGAGAGGAGCAGGAGGGCCCACGGGGGGCAGGCCCGCCACCGTGTGCGTCCACCCGGAAGAGACATGGCAGTTCCTGCGTGTCGCTCGGTGCTAGGAGAGCTGCACGCAGTGTCTGCCAGGCGCGGTCTCCGGTGGGTGGGCCTGTGCCCCTCGCAGTTCCCCTGCCCTGCGTTCAGGCGGGGAGCGTGCTGCGGCCCGCATCCTCCTACCTGGAACTTCCGTAGGGGTCGCTGGGAATCGCCCGGGGACGGCAGGGCCAGGCTGGACAGAGGCCGCACTCTGCTTTCCCCTGGACGTGGGGCTGCTGGAGCTCTGCCGTCTCGCGGTGGGGCGTCTGCTCATGGGAACCTGTCCTGTCGTGACCTCCCCGTCACTCTGGCTTTACCCGTATCCTCAGTCACTTCTTTCTTTCAATTGCCAGAGAGCGCATATGCTCACCAGAGACAGAGACAGAGAGATAAGAGAGGAAGGAGCACCCGAGGGAGGCCCTTCCATTTCTACATCCTGTCGGGATTTAGAGCATGCTCCACATGCACCTGGCACATTTTTCTTTTATTTTTCTTTTTTTATTATTACTATTATTATCGTTATTATTACTGTTATTATTATTATTTTAAACTTTGCCATAGGGCGTGTGTACTTACCAGAGAGGGAAAGTGAAAAAGCAAGCGTCCAGGTCTGGGACTTGAACCCCGTCGGCCCTGTGGGAGTCCAGCACCTTAGCCACCACGCCATCTGTAGGCCCTGCACCTGGCCCGTTTTCTGAGCTCCCGGGTCAGTATTTGAACTGCAGTCGGCCCTGTGGGACCCAGCTCCCTTAACCACTAAGCTCATTTCTTTTTAATGTTTAACTTAACTGATTTGTGTAAGCTACAAACTAAAAACACTGAAACCTTTTAGAAAGACATTGTTTGCCGTGCAGATAAAGCTCCCGTGGGGCCCCTCTGAGGGATGCAGCACGCAGCTAGCACGGGCAGAGGGAGCGGGTCCCCATCTCCCTGCAGACCCGGCTTCCTACGGTTCAGCCCCCAGCCCCATGGCTCGGAACACTCCCCAGGCCTGTGTGCGCATGTGCTGAGAGCCATGATGGGAGGGAGATGGAGGGAGGCGCGTAACCACCCCCACCGGGGCTCTCTCTCTGTCTCTGTCTCTCCCTGGTGAGAGCACCATGTCAGAAGGAAGAAACGTGGGCTGGCGGCTCTGGTGTGGATCACCACAGTCAGCCAAACGGTCGGCGCCCACGGCACGGGTTTCGGCTTTGGAGGCCAGCTCAGGACAGCCCCCATGGGAGCCCACGCCTTAGGGCACTTCTGTCCTCACCCCTGCTCCCTTCTGCACCCTGTGCTCCTGCGGCTCCTGCCAGGGCACCCCTTTGCGGCCCGCACGCCCCAAGTCCTGTCCTCAGGGGGCTCTGGCTCCTAGGGGTACAGTGGGGGGACACCCCAGGGGGGGACAGGTTGACCCAGGAGTGGGGGGCGGATGGGGAGGGGGTCAGGTTGAACGGAGGCCACCTCTCTCACAGGGCCTTGGGCATCTCTGTGACGGACTACACATTCGAGGACTGCCAGCTGGCCCTGGCAGAAGGACAGCTCCGCCTCCCGGCCGACACTTGCCTGCTAGAATTCGCCAGGCTCGTGCGGGGCCTCGGGTGAGCCCCTTGTCTCGTCCTTCCTGAGGCCCGTGGCCCCACATCACGGGCGGCTAAGGAGGTGGCATCGCTGTGGCATCGCTCCTGGGCTTTGTCTCTTCACAGAGGTGCTCAGACCCTCAGGCTTGTCTTCACTGTCCTACGTGGCCCTGCCCCGGGCACCAGCCCCGCACCCTCGGCTCTGGGCGGCCAGGCTGTGGCCCCACCCACCGCCCACCTTCAAGTTCTTAGAATGCTTTTTTGTCCTTTTTAAGAGAGATTTCTGCTATAGGGTGCGTGGGCCTGCCAAAGAGACAGAAAGTGAGACCCCCTCGGGGGTGGCCACACCGCAGTCCCTCCCCCATTCTCCTTTCCAGATCTTGGGCGGGTACGCACGCACACGCGCCAAGCTTGCGTTTCAAGGTGCTGAGTCCGGGACTTGAACCACAGTCAGCTGTGTGGGAGTCCAGCAACTTAACCACTACACCATCTGCTGGTCCCAGGGAATGCGATTTCTTAAAAACAGATTTGCTGTTTATTATATGAAAACTTGCAATGTCTCGCTGAGCCAAGGTTTAACAGTAAATATGCTCTTAGCAGTCTGTAACTTTTATTTTCACAAAGACTTTCCCTCTTTTTCTTTAGGCTAAAACCAGAAAAACTTGAGAAGGATCTGGACAGATTCTCAGAAAGTGCCAGGAGGAGAAAGGGAGCGAAGGTCGGCCTCTCGGAGTTCGCGGCCTACCTGGAGGTGCCCGTGTCCGACGCGCTGGAAGACATGTTTTCGCTGTTCGACGAGGTGAGAGCCGCCGCCCGGGTGGGGCAGGACTGAAGCGCCGATGTCCCCTAAGATGCAGGTCGTTCTGTCGCCACAGCGCAGACCCTCGGGAGCAGAGGGGAGCAGCCCGGTCGTCCCGGCGCCGTTTCCTCTGGCCTCGCAGCGTGTCTAGAATTTGGCCCTGGAGGGACCCTGTGGCTCTGGCTTTCCAGCTGGTTCCCAGCAGGCCCGGTGACGGCAGACAGCAGCACCCTGCCAGGCCCACCCTGCCGGCCGGGGCTCTGGCCAGTTTCTCAGCGGCTACCCCTGGGTGATGAGGCCACACTCCACCAGCCCAGTGCTGTGGGCGGGGGCTCCCCGAAGGCAGAGCCCACACCCCTCCTGCCTTTCACACGTCAGAGCCAGTGGTCGTCGGCCACGTGAGGACGCGGAGTACTCACCATCCTGGCTCTGAAGATGGGGAGTGGCCTCCCGGCTCAGAACCTGGGACAGCACCGGGCAGGCCCGCAGTGCGGCTCACTGGCCAGCTGGGCCAGTCCCTGCAGGCCTGCGGGCTCTGGGCACCAGATGTGTATTGGGGTCTCCCTCCCAGACGGCCCGTCAAGGGCAGCCACAGCCAGGCCTTGGCACCCAGAGTGGCCGCACAGCACTGTGGCCCCCCTAACACGGCGGCGTACAGTTTGGGGTACCACTGCAGGCTGGGCGGGCCCCTGGGAGCAGACCCTGGGGCCCAGACGCAGCTGCCAGACACATCCGGTGTCAGACCGGGGCAGGTTCCCATCCAGGCCCTTGGCAACACGTCAGGTTAGACAGGGACTCAGTACCGACCAGTGGGGACACCCAGGACGCCCCGCCAGCAGCGTGTCCCCGGGCTAGGGGCCATCCCCTCGCCCCGTTCCAGGGCACAGCAGCCTCACAAGGGGAGGGCCTCCTATCCCACCCAAGATCCCGAGCCACAGGGTCTGGGTAACACCCCTGCCTGGGCCCACGCTCCTGCCCGCAGACCCTCCCACGCCTCTGTCAGCGCTGCAGCCTGCCGACCCGTGTCCGCCCCTCCCCAGGCGCTCCTGCCTGCCCCTGCCCCGGCCCGGGCGTGCCGGTCCGTACAGCTGCTCTCCACAGGAGTGTGGCCCCACGGCCCCAGCACCCCATGTGCGGTGTCCCGGACTCTGGGAAGTAACTGACAGCTGAAGGGTGTCGGTCACAGAAACGCCCTTTCAGCGAGGCGGACGCCGCCCGGTCGACGGGCCTGACTGGAGAGTGTCTCTCCACAGACCGGCCGTGGCGAGGTGGACCTGCGGGAGTACGTGGTCGCCCTGTCCGTGGTGTGCAGGCCGTCTCAGACCCTGGCCACCATCCAGCTCGCGTTCAAGGCAAGTCATGGTACACACGTGTGGGTGCGGGACGCGGTGACCCTGGGCGTGTCGCAGGTGTGTGGCTTGCTCCGCGGCCACTCCTGCCTGAACCTGTGCCCCCTGCTACCCGTCAAGGGCCCGAGGAGCTCCTGAGCCTTCCTCCTGGGCCGTCGGGCACCTGGCAGCTGGTGGTGTTACAGGCCACCACGTGCACAGAATGTCTAACATGTAGCCCACTTGCTTCTGTCCCCAGACGGCCACCGTCAGCCCACTGGCTCACCGGGGTCAGAGTTTGGGGACTGAGGATCCTCCGCCCCAGCTTAGCCCGAGGCTACACTCCCCCGAGCCTAGTCGTTCACCACTATGTGAGACCCAGGGTCCCCACCCCGGCTCACCCCAGGCGCCCTCAGGGCTTGTCTCAATGCACACTTCAGCCTTGGGTGGGGCCGGGCCAGCTTTAAGGCCTAGGGACGCCATTTCATCAAGGCCTTTGAGGAGGTGCAACTCACATTAGCCCGACTCTCGAGGACCCGATGGGTGGCCCAGGAAGCTGCTGCCTCACTGCTGGGAGGACTTGGTTCTGCTCCCACCTGTGCACGCCTCTTCACGGCAGTGCTGACGAGCACCCCCACGGGGCGTCATCTGGACCGTGTCCCATCTGGCGCCCCCTACGTAGGAAAGCCTGGCCCGCTCCACCATCCTGGACAGGCCACCGCGGAGGCCCCAGGCCTGTGTCCAGGGTAGATTCTGGGGACATGGCACAGTGCTCAGCTGTGCCCTCCTGCACCTGCCACCGTGTCACCATGTGGGGTCTGCTGGTGCCAGGGGGCTCCGCGCGTCCCCGCCTGCACCCCAGAGCGCA
>NW_006159450.1:904742-905627 GCF_000334495.1 Tupaia belangeri chinensis | reverse complement strand
CCCCCCCCTCCCCCCCCCCCCGGGATTATCTGGGGGACAGGCTAGTGACTGCCTCTCGCCACTGCTGGGGGAGCACGCAGGGCCAGTGCCCATGTGTCCCAGGGTCAGCTGGTCAGCCACTTCCCCATGCAGTGCCAGGGCCCGCCTGGTCGTCCTCAGCTCAGCTTCACGGCACCCAGCGGGGTCTCCTGTGGGTCATCGCCTCCCCACTCCTTGCAGCCACTGCCTTGGGGCCCACAGCTTCTTCTGCGCACAGCTTCGCATTTCCACGCGCCCTGAGCTGTGGGCACACGCGGTGGGGTCTGCACGTGTTGGAAGGGCGCAGGGCCTGAGGTGTGGGGACGCGCACTCCTTTGTTTCGAGCTCGGCCGAGCAGCATCCTGCACCAGCTCTGCCACCCAGAGACGTGTGCACATGCGGGCTCGACCCCGCAGGCTACCCGACGCGCTCCCCACCCCGGCGTTGCCTTCTCACTTGTGATGCCGTCGTTGGGGAGGGCTATGGCCCCAGACGGGTGGGCAGCAGAGCCTGGGGCCTCACCACCCCCCTGGCCTCAGCCCTGCGCCCCATGCAGCCTGCAGTAACCCCTGGGTCTGGAGTCCGCGCCCACCCTTACATGGCACGCTCTTAAACTGCCGCCCTCAGACAGCAGCTGCTGATCGGCCCATGGCCACCAGGTGGCGCAGGAGCTCCACCCTGCGCTGCCCGCAGAGGGAGGTGGCGGCCGTGGTCTCAGTGAGGTCTGGCTGCCCATGCACCGGCTCAGCAAACCTGAGAGTGAGGGGTGTGTTGCCTGCTCTCATAGGTCAGGTCTGGGGGTGTCCACACACGCAGTGGCTGTCCAAGGTTAGACACGTGGCTGGGGGTGAGCACGGGTCCACAGGG
>NW_006159450.1:898666-904442 GCF_000334495.1 Tupaia belangeri chinensis | reverse complement strand
TCTGGCCCGGCCGCTGTCTCTGGTGGGCCTGGCCATCGTCAGCACAGCACACACTCCGCAGGCACACAGGCCACTGACGACATGGGAGCCCACTCTGGCCACGGGCAGGAGTGTGCGGGTGTCAGCATTGGCCAGGACACAGCCCGTGGGGTGCCCAGGGCCGGACCCACAGCCGCCCAGTGACGGCGCCTCCCTTACAGATGTTCGGGTCTCCGGATGGCCGCGTCTCTGAGGACGACTTGTCCCGCATCCTCAAGACCGCCTTAGGGGTGGCGGAGCTCCCCGTGACCGACCTCTTCCGGGCCGTCGACACAGAGGATGCGGGGACTATCACGTTCGGTGAGTGTGGGGGACGGCCAGGCCTGCCCCCTCGCCCAGCCCACCCTGCACACTCAGAGGTGTTTGAGGAAGGCGGTCCAGAAACCGACCGGAGTGCGGGAGCTTCCCCCCGACGGCAGGCGCCTGCTAGAACCGAACCCCAGCCCAGTGCCGGGGCGCAGCGCCTAGTGCAAGCACGCCTATGTCCCTGGCTGGGAGAATGTCCACGCCGACCTGGCGGGCCACCTTCCCATGGGGGTCTCGCGAGGCAGCTTTGACCTGGTGTGGTCTTCCCGGAGAGCCCCTGGTGCTGGCCCTGTGGAGACGTCCCCGGCCCCCACGCATTTCCGCACTCAGTCTCGTGTCTCGAGGCGGGTGCAACAGTCCGGCCACAAAGGGGCAGCTCACGGCCTGGGCCCAGGAGGCCTGGGGCTGGTGGGGCCAGAGTTCCAGGCCGGGCCCACACGCGCTTCGCTGGGGAGCGTCTCTCTGCCGGGTGTGTGTCGCCGTCGAAGCCCAAGGAGGCACCTGCTGCGTGCACCACGGGTCTCTGAGGTGGGCGCTCCACCTGTCGGGCTGGGACTGCACACGACCACGTGTCAGGGGCCAGGCGTGTGTGTGCGTGTGCGTGTGCTGGTTGCTGTCTCACATGTCAGCACTGAAGGCCGCTGTAGCCTGGCTGCCCAGTCATCGTGCGGCCCTGCCAAGGGCGTTCCCAGCCCCCGCAGCCTCCCGGAGAGCCGCCCCAGGTTTGCGTCCCACGGCGAGGGTGCTCTGGGCCCACGTCAGGGTGCAGGGCGTCAGAAGCTCACGGGCAGGGGGCAGAGGGGTCCTGCAGATCTCTTTGGGAATTGTGTAGATTTCCCAAAAGCAGGAGTGGCGGAGGGCCCGGTGTCTGCCGTTTTTAGTGAACACCGCAGAGAACCGAGGCCCTGTCCTCACTGCACCTACGAGAGTCTGGCGCGAGCCTCCAGGGCCGTGTGTAGACGCATGCTCGGGGTCTCGTGGGCAGTGCCAGTAACCACAGGTGCCTTCATGTCCGCAGCCAACTTCAGCAGGTTTGCAGAGATGTGCCCCGACTTCGCAGAGGGGTACCTGTACCCCGACAAGGCGCGTCTCGAAAGCTGTACGCACAGCCCACCTGCGCTGACCCCCAACGGCTTCTGCACGGACTTCAGCCCGGAAAACTCGGACGTTGGGAGAAAGCCTCCTTGTAAGAAGCTGGACTAGGACGGGGGCCCCATGGCCTCAGGTCTCTCCGCATCACCCCCGGCCTCTGTGCGGCCATGGGCCCTGCTCGGAGCAATGTCTGGCTCATGCTGTCTGTCGTCTTCGGGCCCAAGGACACTTAGAGGGTTTGTTCTATTTGTTTCTGTGGGGAGTCTCAGAGCCCAGTGCGGTAGGCCATGAGTTGCATATCCCGAGGAAAGAGACCGGGCACTCCCACACCCGGGGTGGGGCCCTGGGGCCTGCCGGGTCTCAGCCACGGCTCCCGGCCGCAGGCATCGGTCACGCCCTCATCACCTGCTGCCTGGTCCGCTCCCAGCAGCGCGCACGGCGGGGTCGTACGCACTCGCACACGGACGTGCCACCATGGTCCGAGCCTGGCGCCGACTCTGCCACCGGCGAGCACTGCCAGGCGCGGTCCGGGTCTGCGTCTGTGCGGGGTCTCGTGCGCATTTTGTAACTCCGTTTAGGTACGTCAGGAAACACACAGCATTTTTTTAAAGACCGAGAATTGTTTTTCTACTTCATCTTTCCTTTTGGGGTCAGAGGACATTTCTTTATAGGCCCTTTTTGATAGAATCTGAGGCCACTTGGGCTTTGACTTAAATTCTTATCAGGTAAATTTCTCTCCAGGGAAGTCTCTCCACGTGGTCCCCTCAGGGAGGTTTGTCCACGAGGACCCAGCCCCCCAGGCCCCCAGGCTGACACCGGCTCATCCCCTCACATGGCCTGAGCGGGCGATGGTGGGACTCGGGGACACACGGTGGCCCCTCCTGGTGGCCCCTCCTGGTGGGCCCCAGTGCTCTTCCTCGTTCTCGGGTGTCTAGTGATTTGGGGTCAACAGCCCCCCTGGCATGGGGGTCTGGAGGACCTCCATGGACACCCCATGCCCGCGCCACGTCCTGACCTCCCGAGGCCCGTGTCACAGTGCATGTGTGGTCATGTGCCCTCTGAGGTGGCGAGCAGGACTTCCACGTGCTGGGAAGGCCCCCTTGCCCTTGGTGACATCTCCCAGTCTCGGCCGTCTCGACGTCGGAAACGGTCCCTAAGCACAAGAGTGGCCGTGACCTTCGGTGCATTCCCTGACGCAAAGCCTCCGGGAGTGTTTGGAACCCGGATTTCCTCATCTCTGAGATGAGCGTTCTGCTCGTGGGGCATTGCTACAGGAAGTGACCGCCAGGCCAGCAGGTACTAATGCTGCAGAGAGGGCACCCGGGGTCCCCAGATGGCAAGGAGGATGCTGCTCTCGTCCCAGCGCAGTGCCGGCTGGCTGGGACTGGCTGCGGGCGCCCCGGGGAGCGCAGATGAGGCGCCGAGAAGTGGCCCATGAAGGAGGCTGAGCTGGGATGTTCTGCAGGGAGCCAGCCACACCGGCCCTCCTGGTCTGCACATGACGGGGTTTTGAACGGAATGCCACCCGCATCTTCAGGGACAGAAACCTCCGATGAACAGGCTTCGAACGGATGCTCGCACCTCCTGATTCTCCCTTCTCTCACGCTGGTGGCCGGGCAGCGGCATGGGTGCGGGTGTACATAGTGTCGGGGACCCCAGGGGGCAGGGGACGGTCTCCAGTGAGGAGTTTGGGGTTTGCGATGGAATAAAGAAAACAGCGAGTCTTACGCACGCCTGTGTGCTTTTATCAACCCAGCAGCCAGCTCAGGCGGCAGGAGGCTCGTCGCGGGGATTCCTAGCCTACGGAGCACGGCCGCGGCTGTCCCGTGAAGACAGCATTCGCGGTGGCAGAGGGGCGCACGTTTCGGAGCTCAGACGTGGGCGGCCATGGTGAGCATGAGGGCCCGTCCATGTGCACCTCATGTTCCTGAGTGGAGAGGGCCTCGTGTGGCCTCAGTGAGTCAGTGAGCGATTTCTAAACAAGCAGCGAGTCGGAGCCCACGTTACACTCCCAGGTCTCGGGAGGATCGGGGCACCAGAGCTCCACCCCGGAGGAGCCGCGCTGAGTGGCGGTGCGCCCAGCGAGCTGTTCGAGCCCGTCATTCCTCAGTTCGGCTTCGTGCCTTCGTGCAGCTGCCGTTGTAAATACGATGAACGTACGCACCTTTGAAATGGAATACGTTTAAGGCTTTAAATTGAAAACGGTTAAAAGCTCTGCACACTTCACCTTCAGAGCTTGGCCAGGAGGCTCTTGAGAAAAATCAAGGCGAAGCCAAAGGCCAGAGCGGGCGGCAGTGGAGGGGAGAGGGGGTGCCATGCTCGTGCACTGGCTGTGTGGGCGCTCCTGCCAGGCAGACCCTGTCTCCCTGGGTCTCCAGCCCCCAATAGCGGTGGGACCTGCTAGGCCCCAGGCCGACACTCGGGGAGGGCCCTACGCCAGGGCCCGAGGGGGTGAAGGGCCATTGGACGCCAGGACAGGGTCTTCCCCGCTGCCCGGCCAGTTGTTCACCCTGCCACATTGGGCTGTGAACCAGGGGCCGGCTGGGAGGAGGCCGCCAGACCCCGACCCTGGTCTGGGAAGCGGCACGGATAGCAGCCAGGCCGAGGGGCCAGCACGGCCCCAAGGAGACGCAGAACCCGCTCGCTTTCATCCCAGCGCAAGGGCCGCACCCTCAAGGCCCCCCCAACTGCAGCATGTGCCCGCCCCTCCCAAAAACAGGCCCACGAGTCCATGCCCACCTCCCACCACGCGCATGTCCTCTGACGTCAGCTACCAGGCGCCAGGCTCCACTCAGCACGCACTTCCTGCAGGACGGCACACTCACGGGCACATGCACACGTGCACGCCCAGGAAGCCGCGCGGCCGTGCCGTCCTTCCGTAGTCAGTGACGAGACGCACACTGGCATCTTCGGCTTCCTCCCTCCGCCTTGCCCTGCCCTTCCCGGCCCCCAGGGCCCCCAGCAAGAGGACCCAGCCCTCACCCCAGTGTGCCTGAAGCCTGTGCGTCTTGTCATATGGGTCATGGTCTCTCACGAAGACACCAAGAAGTGCCCAGTGTCCCCGGGCCCCACGTGTCCGCCAGCCTGCTGTCTGCCCAGCTTCCTGCTTGGTTGCCCAGAGCCTGCTTCCCCAGGGCCCAAGGCCCCACAGGAGCCTCCGTCCTCAGGAACCAAAGCGCAGTGCCACAGGGGAGGACACGTGGGAACAGGCTCATGTGCTGCGGTCCCACGGGTAAGGGCAGGGCAGTGGTGGCTCTGCTCGGGATCACTGTCGCCGGGTCCAGGTCTGGCAGCTCCTTCAGCCCAGGGAGAGGGTGGCAACCACTGAGTGTGAGGGCCACAGTGGGTCACCTGGCGCAGCCACTCAGCCCTGAGAGGCTGTCTCCCGAGAGGGTGCAGACGCACCAGGGAGAAGGGCCATGCCTGGTCCCAGGGCATCGCAAGCCTCCCCAGCCCTGGAGCCGTCTGGATTGCGACCCCGCGGACAGCCCAGCTGGTGTCTCCGTGGCTCTGAGAGCAACTCTGCGTCTTGTTGGCAGCTCTGTGAGCACCAGGACCCCGTGTGCCCTCCCGGGCTTCCCTGTGGAGTAGAACGTTTAGCAGCATGATGGGAGCAGGCAGGAACCAGTGGGCCGCCATCAGGCTGCCCGGTGTGGTCCAGTGAGCACGTGGGCGGGGACACGAGTGGCCTCCATGTCAGACGGTCCACACCTGCATCCACACACTGAGACACCCGAGGCTCCGTGAGACTGAGCAGAGGGCACGTGACAGACGGGCAGGGCGTGTGCCACCAGGGCTCATCAACAGCACACGCGTGTGGCCCTGAAGGCTACGGCCCCTGAGCAACTTCAAGGCAGGACTCGGTGCTCCAGGAAACCCCTCAAAGCTCGTCACTGTCATCCGAGCGCAAGCTGTCGCGTGCACTGCCAGCAGACCCCTGCCACCACAGGCGGGCGGGAGAGCACCGTGCAGATGAGCGTAGGAGGGTGGGCGTGCCGAGTGAGGGGCGTACATTCCAAGGCCCCAAAGAAAGCCAAGCCCAGGAGGTATAGACGATTAAATATTAAGTTTACCCAAACTAAGCAGGAAGGTAGGAAATAAAGGGCAAAGAACAGATAACACAGACAGAGCAAATAGCAGCCGGCGAGCGTAAATCCCGCTGCGTCACCCGGCACCGAGCGCAACTGAGCCTGAAGGCAGGCAAGCGAGTGGCGAGCTTGCAGTGTGCTGTTTACACACGGGGGAGGTGGAGACGGGCCGCGCGCACACGGGGGAGGTGGAGACGGGGCCGCGCGCACACGGGGGAGGTGGAGACGGGCCGCCCGCACGCGGGGGGGGT
>NW_006159450.1:892666-898580 GCF_000334495.1 Tupaia belangeri chinensis | reverse complement strand
CGCACACGGGGGAGGTGGAGACGGGCCGCGTGCACGTGGGAGGTGGAGACGGACCGTGCACACACGGGGGAGGTGGAGACGGGGCCGCGTGCACGTGGGAGGTGGAGATGGACCGTGCACACATGGGGGAGGTGGAGACGGGGCTGCGCGCACATGGGAGGTGGAGACTGGGGCGCGCATAGTGCGTAGACAGGCCCCCGAGAACACTTAGAGACTGACATCCGTGCCGAGTGCACTCCGAGGCGAGGAGACCACCAAAGACAGTCCACGTGATGCAGAGTCCACTTCAACCAGAGCTGAAAGACTCGGCCGTCGTAAGGTGCGCCTCACAGCTTACGCTCCGGGGAGCAGCCCCGACGAGTGAAGGGGAAGCGCTGGCAGCCCGGGGGCTGCGGCACTGCTGGCTGCGCAGACCTGCGGCTCCTTCACCAGCCAACTTCCCGCTCCAAGTGCACGCAGAGCTGTTGGAAGTGGGCCACCGCCAGGTCACAAAGAGGGGCTCAGACGCCAGGGCCCACGTGACTCAAGACACTCGGAGACGCCCACCCTGTGAGGGCCACGGTGCCGACGTCAACACCGAGCAGGGCGGTCCTTGCTGTCACGCTGCCATGAGCCGGCCGGGTGCTAAGTACATCTTTCTTTGTTTCTTTTCTTTTCTTTTTGTTTTTGTTTTCCCATAGGGCAGGCACATGCACTCACTGGAGAGAGACAAGAGACAGAGAGAGACAGAGGTGGGATGAGAAATCACCCTCCAGGGAAGATGGCCATCCGTGATCTTTCCTGCTCACCTCCTCTCAGGATCTGGGGCACACTTGCACGCACACCCAGCCTGACTGGCCTGATTTTCAAGCCTCCAGGGCGGGGACTCAAACCATAGTTGACTTTTTGGGAGTTCAACACCTTAACCACTATGTCACCTGCTGACTTCTGATTAGCCCTTTCTTTTCTTTTTTTTTTTAAAGAATTATCTAATTTTATTTATTCATTCATTTATTTTAATTTGACCAGAGAGAGAAAGTGAGAAAGAAAGCCACCAGGTCTAGGACTCAAACCATGGCCAGCCGTGTGGGAGTCCAGCGCCTTAACCACCACTCCACCTGCTGGTCTCCAGCTCTTTCCAACTTAAGACTCTTGGTCAAGTGGATTCCCTCCCTCCTGAAACACAAACGTCAGGTGGAAAACTCGGCAGCGAGGAAATACCGGTCTTGGAAAAGCAACCCAGTCCAGCTCCACAGAGGTCAATCAAAGCCTGGAAGGGCCACCAAGCCACTCGGATCATGGACCTGCTGCCGAGGACAGAGCTCAGCATCGCCGCCGCTCGGCAGGTAAGACACGCGACATCCAGCGGCCCACCCAACAGCCGTGTGAGCACAACCAGGGCCACGCGGCCGGTGCTCAGCAGATGTGGACCTGGGAATGACTCGGGCGAGCGCCCCTGAGGGTGCCTGAGCTGGGAGTCGCTCTGGCTGCCCACACTGTCCGAATGCCCGGCGAGAGGCAGTGTCAGATCTGCCTCCTAAAGACGTGAAGGTACTTCTGGAAGACGCAAGTCTGAATTCCGGACGGGAACCGCAGCATCTGAGACCGAAGACGCACCACAGGTGTCTTGGAGGAGGCGAGCCCCCTGACAGGTGCAGCGCACGCTGATGAAGATGAACAGGAAGCCGAACCGAGCATGGTGCATTGGCACTTCAGGCCACCCAGTGCGCGTCCCCAGGGTTCCAGAGTAGGAGAGATGAGAGAGAGAGGGTGAGCGAGGTTTCCGAGTGTGGGGCGGACACACCCCCGCACACCCGAGGAGCTCCGTGGGCTCTGAGCCCAAGACCCACAAGGGGCTACACCCAGGTCGTCGTCCGAGCCAAGGACAGGGCCTCGGCGCCCAGGCACATCGCGACGCTCGCAAGTAATGACAGGGAAACCCTGAAAAGCAACGGGGAAAAGACCCCTTTAATGCCGAATGGGCGAGACGCGGACGTGGGCGAGTTTCATGAGATGCAAACCGCACTACCTCTGTGCAGTGTGGAGACAGCACAGTGTCCCCCAGAACCTGTCCTACGCAGACACTTTTCAAAGAGAAATAAAGTCTTTTCAAACACACAAAGCTAAAAATTGTCGTGAGTAGCTGGCCTTCGTTACCGGAAGTGTTCAAGTAAGGCCTTAAGGCAAACAGACTTCCTTAAAGGAGAATGACACCACTGAGAAATCGGGGACACAGGCGGCCAGGAACTCCCGTGGAAGCCCTGTGGGGTCCTCAGCACTCTCCTTTCTCCTTTTGCTTTTTGCTCTAGGGCGTGTGAACTCGCCAAAGAGAGACAGAGAGACAGAGGGAGCGGGAGAAATCGCCCCTTGGGAAGGATGGCCACGCCGCAGTCCCTGCTCCTCCATTCTCCTCTCGGGATCTTGGGCACGCACGCGCACGCTCCCGGTGTGATGTTCGAGCTACCGGTCTGAGACTCGAACTGTGGGAAGCAGTGTGATAGTCCAGCGCCTTAACCATGTGCTCCCTGCTATCCCCATATCAACACTCTCTTTCTCATTATTTCGATCTCTTTAAAATGTGATGGGGGCAGTTGTGGCATATAGTTAAGGTGCTGGACTCCCACCTGGTCGACCACAGTTCAAGTCACAGAGCCGGTGGCTTGAAACACAAAACTCACACCAGGTACCTGTACATGCGTGCCCAAAATCCTGAGAGGAGAAGGGACTGGTGTGGTCATCCTCCCGGGGCTGATTTCTCACTTTCCCGCTCTCTGTCTGTCTCTGTCTCTCTGTCTCTCTGGCGAGTGCACATGCCATATGGCATAAAACTAAGACTTCATTCATTCATGTGACTGACAGACCCGACGGTGATGAGCAGTGCAGCCTGGTGCTCTGCAAGGCAGTCCCCGGGGAGGTTCCCAGCCAAGCCCAGAGACCCCCAGGTTGCACGGGTGTGGGCCTGCCCACGCTTCAGGGCCAGCGGAGGCTGGGAGTGGGCCGTGGCTTCGAGACCTTGGGGGCTCTCTCTCCTGAAAGAGAGACGCACTCTGATAAATACACTGAAAACACCTTGGTGATCACCTCAGGCAGGACTCCCTGCCCGGGGTTCACAGCACATGTGGAGGCAAACGCTGGGCCACGTCACATGCAGTAGGAGCTGGCATGAGCCCGCGCTGTGGCCACCGACGGGTGACGTGTCGCAGCGCCGGAGGAGGACGGTGAGACACGAGGCCACAGCAGCCCTCCGGCAACCGCCCAAGTGACAGCCCGGAGGTGTGCTAGCAGCTGATCGCCCACCAGCAGGGCCAGGGAGATGGGAAAAAATGGAACAACTCAGTACAGGGACCAGCAGGTGGCGTAACAGCTATGTCTGTGGACTCCCATGTAGTCGATCACGGTTCGAGTCCTGGACCCGGTGGCTTAAACTCAACGCCAGGTGCGTGTGCATGCGTGCCCAGGATCCCGAGAGGAGAATGGAGGAGAAGAGGTTGCGGTGTGGCCATCTCCCCTGGGGGGTGATTTCTCGCTTTCTGTCTCTCTGTCTCTGTCTCCGGTGAGCACATGCGCTCTATGGCAAAAACCTCTCTAAAAGAAAAAAAAGCAACTGCTCGGTACTCAGGAAGGCAGGACCCGGGGGGGGGGGGGGGGGGTGTTGCGGAGATGCAGACCCAGCCGAGGTGTAAATGGTCTGCCCGTCCCACTTAAAAAGCTGATTATCCAGCAGGTGGATCCAGCAGGTGGCGTGGTGGTTAAGGGTGCTGGACTCCCACAGAGGTGACTGCGGTTCAACTCCCAGACCTGGCAGCTTGCCTTCTCACTTTCGCTCTCTCACTCTGTCTCTCTGTGGTCAAATTAAATAAATAAAGTTTTCTTTTTTTTTAAGCCGATTATCCAACTGGATACATTAGAAAAGCAAGAGCCAGCCACTGTGCCTGTAAGACACACGCTTTAAAGATAAGCACACACACAGTTGAAGAGAGGGCAGGCTGCGCTGGTGGAGGCTGATCAGGAGTCCCGTGGCCGCGTTCAGGTCAGACTCCACGGCAGGGCCTGGCCGGGGGATCGGGGCAGAGTCAGCTCACCAGCAACGACCTAGCAGCGCTCACAGTCCTGATCACCGAGCCGGAGGGGCACGGTACACTGGGAGACGCCGTGCCGCCGCGCGGGGACCGGCAGGGACTCGGCCTCTCATAACAGAGCGTGTGAAAGGGTGCTGAGCCGGACCCCCGTTTGCACCGGAAGCAGAGTCTCAATACAGGGGGAAGGGTTCCAGTGAGAGAAAGGGTGTTCTCCGACGAAGGCAGACAAGTGTGCTGTCAGGCTAAGAAACAGCTGGGAGCCGCGAAGTCGGAAGGGGTGCAGGCGGTCCCAGAAAGTCGAATGGAGCTGAGTCTGCTCTGGTGCCGGAGGATGGAGTCTATGCAGCTGTTTCACAGACACCTTCTGTGAACTTCTTGAAAACCCCTTACATGCCCAAGAGGTTCTAGTGTGTGGGAGTTAACTCGTCCATGGCTACTCAACAGTGGGCCAATACAAGTGAAACAGGAAAGTGAAAACCAAAGCACAACATATCAAGCCTTATGGAATTTGGCTGAAACAAAGCTTACAAGGAGCTCAGTTGCTCTGAGTGCGCCCTGGGAACTAGGGGCTGCGGCAGGGCCGTGGACACTGCACCGCAAGGCGGGCTGAGCAGGAGGGCCCAGCCACGCAGAGACCTCCGTGTGTGCCCGTGACCCGGGCGGGGCGGCCGGCGTGAGACCCTGCTGGCATGCGTGCTCGCTCGCTCCCTCTCTGCACCCTCCTCTTTCACTCATGAGAGAAATAAACGTAAAGAAATTAAAGAAAAAGTCAAAAATAAACGTCACAGGTCAGGGGCAACGCCCAGCTGAAGAAGCCCCAGGACTCGTTTCTGGAGATACCAGAAAGCTGATTTGACAACAGAAGAGCCAAGGACCTGGAGTAGCCAGAGCGACTTTGGACAAGAGCAGGGTCGTACAGAGCGTCGACACATCACCCGCTTAGACAGAGACCCCCAGCGAAGTGAGGGCCACGGCTCCGGCCCCCAGGGGCCTTGTGTGTGCACCGCAGTGGCCCCGGTGCATTGCGGTGCAGTGCGTGTGTGCGAGGCAAGTGCATGCCTCCGCTGCGGGATGCTCCAGCGAGGAAGTGCCGACGGCTGCCCACGCCTGCGGCAAGCTGTGACCCTGTGCGGCTGGAGGGCCCTCGTCCATGCTGGCAGCCCGAGGGAGCAGGGCGTGGAGGCCGAAGGCTGGGTGTGGCGATTCCCTGCCCGCGACGGCCTGAAATGCGCGATCGGTCGGCTCTCCCTTAACAAAGCGCGTCTCCATGGCTGTGCTGCAGGGCGGCCTCTGACCCACGGCGGACCCCCAGAACTGGAGTCGATGCTCGGGCAGCGGGTCCGTGGGACAGTCGGAATCCCTTGCTGTCACTTCAGAACCGTGCGCAGCCTCTCACCAGGAGCAGGTTCCACGTCGGGAAACCGCACTGCCCGCTCCTCACCCCAGCTCACCAGCCGCCGAGCGGCTCAGCCTCCAGCCCTGCTCCTCCCACAGCTGCAGCTGCCCCCACAGGCTGCGCGGCCCCTCCGAGCTCCAGGCGAAGCGCTCCCGTCTCCCCTCAGGACTCGTGAGTGCCGCTGGTGGTGGGGGCACCCTCCCGGTGGACTCCCGTCCCCTCAGCTCTCCGGTGTCCCCGCTGGGGCAGCGTCGCCTCACAGACGTCCTGCTGGAGTCAGACCTGGACGTCAGAATGACCCCTTGGTCCATGGGCTCGGTCCAGCACCTGAGAAGTGGGGTCAAAAAGGCCCATGAGCTGGCTAGCTTGCACGACTGCCATGACCCTTACGTGTACCACTGACGTGCAAGAGGAGACGGCCTCTCACGGCCCTCCTGGGGCAGGAGAGGCAGCCACCACC
>NW_006159450.1:889570-892562 GCF_000334495.1 Tupaia belangeri chinensis | reverse complement strand
GCCCCCCCCGGCAGCCGTGCAGGCCAGGGTCTGTGCTGTGCACGGCGGGAGACTGGAGCGGAGGGCCCTGTCCCCCCGGGGTCATGGCAGCCCCTGTCATCTCCGAGCACTGAGGCCAGCTGGTGCTGGGAACGACAGCTTCTGGCGGTCTGGGTCGGAGCGAGCCTCACTATGGGCTGTCCCCACGGAGATGCTGTGATGTCTCAGCTGCCAGTCCCACAGGACGAGGTGGTCTGGTGCCTCCTCCTTCTGTCCCTCTGGCTCCACCAGAGACCGCACATCTAGTTAAGTCCATTCCAGGCCGGGCGAGAACGATGGGCCATGACCCAGACCAAGCCCAGGTCTACCACCCAACTAAACCAGGCCCGGAGGAAAGTGCCGTGTGGCCTGTCGGATCCCTGGGGTCAGCATGACTTCGGGGTCGGTGTCCGGTAGTCCCTGTGGGCTCTGGGCCTCCCCGCTCCGGTGGGCAGCCACCCTGGCCACGGCCACAGCTGCTCTTGGTGAGTGGCAGAGGGAGGCTCCACAGGAGTCGTGGCTCAGACCCCTTAGCAGCTTAGCAAGAGGGGCCTCCTTCCTCCCAGGAGCCCTGGGCTGTGACCCGCTCCAACCTGTATGGACGGGGCCACGTGTACTGCAGGCCCCAACGAGGGCTCCAGGACATCCACCCCTGCAGACTAGGCGGGGCTCTGGGGACGGTAGGTCAGGTCACCCCAGGTCAGAACGGCTACAGCAACTGAAAGTGGCCACAGCCCATGTCCTCGGGTGTCGAGGGCAGCTTCTCCTCCTGCTGGAGGCTTTCGAGACAAATTAATGATAGGAACACAGGAAATTAGCCAGTGGAAAATAGGCAAGTATTGATTCAAGGGAAAACAACAACATTTTCCAAGAAAGGAGGAGAAACCCAAGGAGGTCGTCCTTAGAGTAAACGACACCGGCACCCTCTCGCCCTGGACGCACGCCCTGCAGACCAGACGCCTCCTCACTACAGGCCATCGCCGTGCGTCTCCGCGGCACTCCCAGTGCCCTTCCTCTGGTGAAGGAGCCGCACGCTACCCTCAGCAGACGGCTTCCACTTCTGCCCCTGTCAGATGCCTCCCGTCCCCCCTCCTACTCAGCCATCCATAACTAGGAGGCGCTGGCGTGGACACCCAGGGGCGCACGTGGAGGGCTCAGTGCTGAGTGGAGCCAGCCTGAGAGCACCGGGCGGTGCCACGTAACGTGCACCTGTGTCTACACTTTGTGCAAAACCCGAAGGGGACTTAACTCAGAGAATGAGGTTCGCACGGCTTGGTAGATGGGGCTGCAGTGCAGGAGACCCCCTTGCCCAGAGCTGGGGACTGCAGGGACCCGACAGTGCCATCTGCAGTGCCCTGGCCACCTTCCGGCTTGGGGCTGGGCAGGTGCTCCCCATGGAGGGTCCCAAATGAGCACGGCCACTGAGGGCTTCTGGGAAAACAGTTTCCAGGCTCGCCAGTGCTCTGCCGTGAGGGGGACCACAGCTGCCCATGGTCGGGGACAGCCACCACAGCAGAGGAGAGGGGCTGCGGGAGTCAGGGTTACAGGGGCCCGTGGTGCCTTGACAGAGGCAAGCTCTCCCACTCACTGCGGCTCTGCTAGGGCACAGCTGCGTCCAAGCGGCGTGCCCCACCCGCTGCCTCCACCAGCCCTGGGGCCTTAGCCCACCGACGCCGCAGCCAACCTGCAGGAGGAAGACTGCTCCTCACGCCTGGCCGAGGGGCTCACCCGCACGTGCAGGTACAGAACAGACAAAGGAGAGGTGGCTTTGAGGACACCCCATGCAGAGGAGGAGCTGGGCGGGGGCCTGGTTCTGCCCCATGAAACCCTCGGCGTCTCCCGCAGGGAGCACAGTGCCCAGCCCCATCCCCGGGCTGCTTCTCAGTCTCCCATGCAGAAGCGTGAGGGTGTCTTCAGGGAGAGGAGGGGCCGGAGGCTGATGTGCCAGCAAAGAGCGTGAGGTGAGGCCCTGCCCAGCTACCCGCTGCCGGGTGCACAGGGGACCCCGCCATCTCCCACCGGCCACTACAGGTGCCACAGCTGGAGTCCAGAGAGGGTGGCAGAGGGCAGGGAGCAGAGAGGTTGGCAGAGGAGCTGTCTGCAGGGGAGAGGACACCCGAGAGGGAGAGCTGGGGCATGGCTCCACTCCAGGGTGGTGAGTGGCCCCACTCGAGGTG
Source organism: Tupaia belangeri chinensis (assembly GCF_000334495.1). Taxonomy (NCBI): domain Eukaryota; kingdom Metazoa; phylum Chordata; class Mammalia; order Scandentia; family Tupaiidae; genus Tupaia; species Tupaia belangeri. The sequence continues at coordinate 890,367 of NW_006159450.1, read as the reverse complement.
GGCCGACAGCGGTCCCTTCTGCCCTGCCCTCCTTGTAGAGAAAGGAGACCCTCCACAGGCCCTGACCCTCCACAGGCCCGGCCCACCCAGCGCGCACTGCCATCCCGTCCCTCACCAGGACACCGGAAGCCACCTTTCATGTCCGGATAAGCCCGAGGGACCACACGCTGGGTGGCAGGGTCAGGCTGGCCTGAGGCTCATCCATGGTGAACTGAAGCGTGCACCCAGAACACCCGTGTAACCCCAGGCCCTTACAGGGGCATTGACCAGGACCAGGTCGTTTGGGTGGGCCCTGACCCAGCATCCTGGAGCCTCCATGAAGGGGGCGTCTGGACGCAGCACACAGGGAGGACGTCGTGTGAGATGGACACGGACACTGGGGTGACGTTCCTACAGTTAGGGACGCCAGAGCTGCCACAGCCACAGGCACCGGAGAAGGCCCAGGGCAGAGCCCTCGCAGAGCCTCGGTCGGACTCCTGGCGTGGGAACCATGAGGGGACATGTTCATTGTCCCCACACCCCACTGTGTGGGGCTCTCTGCTCTGGTGACATCTGTCCTGGGACCAACTCCTCACAGTGCGGAGAGACGGGAGTGCGGTGTGAGGGCTGGCTCGGCTCCTCGCAGCCTGGCTCTCTGTGGGCCCCGGTGACTGGAAGTCCCCACTCGGTCCCATGCCCTAGCCGTGTCACGCCCAGAATGCTCCCCAGCGAGGACCAGCTCCTCCCATGCACCACCCGGCCCAGCTGCAGCTGGCCCGGAGCTCAGCCAGAAACCTGCGGCTCCCCACCCACGGGCT
>NW_006159450.1:872614-889364 GCF_000334495.1 Tupaia belangeri chinensis | reverse complement strand
GAGGGCTGCCTCGGCTCCTCGCAGCCTGGCTCTCTGTGGGCCCGGGTACCTGAAAGCCCCCACTCGGTCCCATGCCCTAGCCGTGTCACGCCCAGAATGCTCCCCAGCGAGGACCAGCTCCTCCCATGCACCACCCGGCCCAGCTGCAGCTGGCCCGGAGCTCAGCCAGAACCCTGCGCCTCCCCACCCACGGTCTGAGCCTGCCGCTGGCAGGCAGCCTCGTCCTCTGCCAGAGGCGGGGACAGAGAGCCCAGGCCCAGAGCCCCAGTCAAGGTCACATCTGGGGGCAGGGCTGTTCAGGCCCCCGGTCACCAGCGGACAGACTATGCCGGCGAAGCACGCAATGCTCTGTAGCCGCACTTGCTTCCGGCAACAACGCTGGAGGGCGAGAGCGGGCAGGTAGGCACAGCCCCCGGCAGGCCCGGGTCAACCTGAGTGGGGGTTGCCAGTTCGCAGCCACACCGGCTGCACCTGGGCAGGTCCAGATGTCCGTGCCCCAGGGGATGGAGACCCAGGCCAGACTGCAGGCCCACCCCGAGCTTTCTGAGGACACCTGTGCTCCCATCCGGATCGGTGCCATGCAGAGGAAGCTGGAGCAGGGCAGGAGAGCCCCAGGCGTGGGCATACCCATGTCCACCTGGGTCGGCACAGGAGCCACACACAGGCTGGGGCGGCACTGCGGCCTCATGTCTGCTCCCGGGCGCCTTGGGCCTGGCAGTCAGCCTCCTGTGAGTGTGTGCACAGGGCTTGCGGTCCCCTTCCACATGTGTCCTGCCGTGTCTCTACATAGGCCTGAGTGTCTGTCCTGGAGGGTGCCTTGCCAAGCGGCCAGGACTCGGTGCCTGTGAGTCCCGTGGGCCCCGTGGGCCCCAGCCCTGCCAGTTGGGAACCACATCCTGCTCTTTTTCCTGGAACGTGCCCTGCCGAGCATGTGCAGGGAGTCCTGACAGCCCTCGCAGGAGCGGATTCAGGGTGGTAGCAGGTTGCCACGTCCCCAGGTCCTGCCCTCGCCAGGCTATGGACTGAATCCTGCCCTCATTCACATGTGAGATTCCCCCAAGGAATGGGTCAGAGGGTCCTTCGGGAGCTGATTAGGTCATGGTTCCCTCCTGCCACTGGAGACCCATGAGAAGACCCTCTGCCACCCCAGGAGGCTCCCCCACTGGGCCTGCTAGCCCTGTACGTGGACCTCGTCTCGAGAACCAAGAGAACACCTTTTCTGCCTGTCACTCAGTCCAGGAGTTTTCATCTGAGCAGGCCCAGGGTCCTTCTTGCTAGATTCTGATGGAGCCTGGAACAGCAGCTTTGCAGGCCTCCTGGCCGGCTGCAGCCCTGACCTGGGCAGCCCGTGAGGGGTCTGGGAAAGCCAGTGGGCAAGAGGCCGGCAGGGGCAGATGGGTGCAGAGGGCCAGGGCCCTACCAGCCATGCACAGGGGACTGGGCTGAGCACCGGCCTGTGCCAAGAGGATTCGGGGCCTCGGGGCAGGATACTCCACTGCCCGTGATCACAGCAGGGATCAAGGGCCAGTAGAGGGTGGCGTACAGAGCCCTGCACACTCGCCTGCACCTGCTCACTCGCCCGTACTTGCTCACTCGCCCGCACCTGCACACTCGCCTGCACCTGCTCACTCGCCCGCACCTGCTCACTCGCCTGCATCTGCACACTCACCCGCACCTGCACACTGACCTGCACCTGCTCACTCGCCCACACCTGCTCACTCGCCTACACTTGCTCACTCACCTGCACCTGCACACTTGCCCGCACCTGCTCACTCGCCTACACTTGCTCACTCACCCGCACCTGCACACTCGTCTGCACCTGCACACTGACCTGCACCTGCACACTCGCCAGCATCTCCACACTGACCTGCGCCTGCACACTCGCCCGCACCTGCTCACTCGCCTGCACCTGCACACTCGCCCGCACCTGCTCACTTGACTGCACCTGCACACTCACCTGCACCTGCACACTTGCCTGCACCTGCTCACTAGCCTGCACCTGCTCACTAGCCTGCACCTGCTCACTAGCCTGCACCTGCTCACTAGCCTGCACCTGCACACTCACCTGCACCTGCTCTACTACTGCTGGGAAAACCCAGAGGGGACCCCTGGGCCTGGGCAGATACCGACCTCTGCGGTCCTCCAGCCTGTCCGTGTCCCAGAACATCATTTTCCATGCAACTGTGATTCGGGTCCCTTCCCTTGATGGCAAATCAAGGGTTGTGAGGTCAACTCCTCGCTGCCACCGTGGAGAGGGCCATTTCCTTCGTGGCCACAGAAGGACAGCATGGGACAGTCTGGGTGCAGGCGGGGAGCCAGGCTGCCTCAGAGAGGAGGAAGAAACTCAGGGCAGGGTCCTGAGTCCCAAGGACCTGGTAGGGGCCAGGGTCACAGAGGCCACGCTGGGGAAACGGCCGGGACAGTGGCGCCCAGCCCCAGCTGTCCCAGAGTGGAGAGTGAGGAGGGACGTCTTCCCTGGGCCCAGGGGGACCCGGCGCCCTGCTTGGCTCCCTACGGGCCAGTCGCCGCTGCCCCTCTGGGGTGGACGAGTCCCCGGATTCCCCTAAGGTATTCATCGATGCGTGAGGGGGTCTCCAAGGGAGCGGGCGAGGGTGGGAGGAATAACCAGACTGCTCCCGCGGAGAAGCGCCTGGCGAGCTCCGTCCCACGACGCCTCGGACCCGGACCCGAGGTGCGGTGTGCGGGTGCCCCGAGCGAGCCGCGTGCGCAAGACCTCGGGGAGAGCTCTGCTGGGCTGGCGGGCGGCGCCTCGGGTGCCATCGTCGGGCGCAGTGCGGGGCTCAGCGGGCTGGCCCCCACCCACCCTGGGCTACGCGGAGGCGGAGCGGGAGCCCGGGGGCGGGGAGCCCGCAGTTGCTTTCGCGGTTGCTCAGCCGCGAAGACCGAAGACCAGAGCGCAGGCTGAGCCGGCCAGCGGGCAGGTAAGCCCAGGGTGGATTCCCGCGCTGGTGGCCCCCATGGCACCCCGATGGCTGCTCCTTCCGCAGACCCTGAAATCTGGGTGGAGGGGAGCCTGCCGCGGTGGTGCCGTCGGGCGCAACTATCCCTCTATGGCAGGTCTCCTAAGGTCGCCAGGGGGGACGGAGCGCGCCGACAGTGCCCCGTGAGGGCTTGGCGGTGACAGGGGTACGGGGCTGGGGCGGTCCGGGGCGCTGGGCCCGCTCCCCAGCCCCCGCGGGTTCTCAGTTGACCTGACCCTGCAGGGGGCAGGCGGGCGCTTGGAAAGGCAGCAGGAGTCCATGGGGTGGTTTTCTCAGTTACCGCTCCCCTCGCCAGTGCTTTTGTGCTTTTTTGCCTGGCGGGAGCCAGGCAGCTCGTGGCCAAGGGCCTGGGCGAAAGTTTACCAGCTGCTGATTTTTCTGGGGCAGGGGCTGACCTCCCTGTCTTTTCCGGACCCAAACCTCACCTCCCAGCCCGGAGTTTGGGAATAGAGCAGCCCTGTCCACAGGCCAAGGTCAGGCCTCCCAGTGGCTCTCAGTGGCCTGCAAAGGCCTCTGGGAGCGCAACGGCCTGGGGTGTCCTGATGCTGCGAGCCCTTCCCAGCCAGACCCTTGAGCCAGGTCCACCTGCTGCCTGCCACCAGGATGGGCGCTGGAGCGAGCTGGGGGCAGCTTAGGTGACCTCTGCCCAGAGCTCTTGCTCCAGCTCGGCTCTGATGCTGCCAAGGGAAGTCGCTCCACTAGCCCTGTCCCCGGCAGCCTCCAGCTCAACCAGTGTGTGTGCGTGTACATGGTGTGTGTGCACAGCAGTGTGTGTGCACAGTGCTGTGTCTGTACGTGTCATGGTGTGCATGTACATAGTGTTGTGTGTGTGCACATGTGTGTAGTGGTGTTCATGTTCATAGTGGTGTGTGTGTAGTGGTGTGCATGTATATAGTGGTATGTGTGCATGTATGTGTGTCGTGGTGTGCATGTACATGGTGGTATGTGAGGATACAGTGTGTGCATACACATACTGGTGTTTTTGTGTGTGTGTAGTGGTGTGCATGTACCCAGTGGGTATATGTGTGTGTATGTGTAATAGTGTGTGTGTATAGTGGTATGTGTGCATGTGTGTGTGTCATGGTGTGCATGCACACAGTGGTATGTGGGGATGCAGTGGTGTACGTGTACATAGTAGTGTGTGTGTGTAGTGGTGTGCATGTACCCAGTGTGTATGTGTGCATGTTGTGGTGTGCATGCCCACAGTGGCACATGGGGGTGCAGTGGTGTGTGTGTACATAGTAGCACGTGTGCATGCACACACAACTGGAGCAGTGCTGAGGGTGCGAATAGCAGAAGGGTGCCCGGACTGACTGGGCGTGCCCCGCACCATTGTTTCCCTGGGTCTTTCCAACGCCCATCGGGCAGGGCATGCTCGGGAGTGCTATAGCTACGAGCTGCCCCGCACGCCTGTGTCCATGCACCCTCCCCGCAGGCCGCAGATGCTGAGGCTGAGCGGTGCCCTTCGGAGAAGCTGCACGCCAGCTCTCAGCTGCTGTGGCCGGTTCTGGTCTGGGGCTCGCTCTTCACGTCTGAGTATAAAGCACGCGCCGGACATGGAGCAGCTACTTCCCAAGGGTGGGAGAGCGGGGCGACCTGAGTGTGACTAGCGGAGTGGGCCGTGCCCTGGCAGGAAGGTAGAGGACTGTGGGCAGAGCACAGCCCGGGGCCATCTGTCTCCAGGTCCCCACCAACCTGACTGCCTCTCTGCACCTCCCCACACCCCTGCCCCCGCCTGTCATCATGGGTGCTGGGACTGTCCCTCCCAGAGGAATGAATGCAGAGCCTCTGTCCCTGTCCTCCGCTGGGGTGCACGGGTAGTCCTGGTACTAAGTCGCCACCTTCCTGTGTGTTTATTTTTCATGCTGGCTGATGACCGAGCAGGAAGGAGCCCAGACTTGCCATGAGTAAAAGCAAATGCCCAGTGGGGCCCATGTCCCCCACAGCGGCCCCAGTTAAGGAGCCCAATGCCACGGGCCCCAAGGAGGTGGAGCTTGTCCTGCTCAAGGAGCAAAATGGGGTGCAGCTCACGAACTCCACCCTCATCAGCCCCCCACGCATGCCTACGGGGACCCAGGAGCGGGAGACCTGGGGCAAGAAGATCGACTTCCTCCTCTCCGTCATCGGCTTCGCAGTGGACCTGGCCAACGTCTGGCGGTTCCCCTACCTGTGCTACAAAAATGGCGGTGGTGAGTCCACACGGCCTCCCGAGCAGTGCAGGCGCTGGCCTGGCAGCATAGGTGTCGCCTCCTGGAAACGCACACACAGCAGCGGCTGCTGTCCCGTGCAATGGAGCCCTCGTGCCAGAGCGCGCGCTGGGCACGGGCTCTCCCAGAAGGGCGTCACACAACCACCCACAGCGCGGCCTCAGAGCAGTGGCTCCCTGGCTTCCCAGGACAACCGAGTGGGGGAGGCCAGTAGGAAGTTGGAGGTGCAAGAAAATCGCCTTCCTCCTCTCCGGCATCGGCTTCGCAGTGGACCTGGCCAACGTCTGGCGGTTCCCCTACCTGTGCTACAAAAATGGGGTGCAGCTCACGAACTCCACCCTCATCAGCCCCCCACGCATGCCTACGGGGACCCAGGAGCGGGAGACCTGGGGCAAGAAGATCGACTTCCTCCTCTCCGTCATCGGCTTCGCAGTGGACCTGGCCAACGTCTGGCGGTTCCCCTACCTGTGCTACAAAAATGGCGGTGGTGAGTCCACACGGCCTCCCGAGCAGTGCAGGCGCTGGCCTGGCAGCATAGGTGTCGCCTCCTGGAAACGCACACACAGCAGCGGCTGCTGTCCCGTGCAATGGAGCCCTCGTGCCAGAGCGCGCGCTGGGCACGGGCTCTCCCAGAAGGGCGTCACACAACCACCCACAGCGCGGCCTCAGAGCAGTGGCTCCCTGGCTTCCCAGGACAACCGAGTGGGGGAGGCCAGTAGGAAGTTGGAGGTGGCACCTTGGCTCTGCCTTCCAGTTCCAAAGGTGGTTTTCACTTTGGAAAAAACCCTCACAGGCCCGAAGACAGTTTCTTTGAGGACTTAAAGAGTATTTACAACATTTGTGGCCACCCTCACACTCGAGTGGAGGAAGATACTCTGGAAACGTTCCTGTCTCCACTGCGTCTCTGCACCTGAGTCAGAACGTGAGGACAAGGGGCAGGACCGCCCAGTCCCGGGGGAGCCAGGCGATGGGTACTCTTTGCTGTGAGTCCCTGGCCCTCCCGTTTGCCCCCTGGGCCTCCCTGCTGGGCGCCCTGGACTGAACATCAGAGGCGTTTCTGGGGAGGGCCCCACTGCACACGCACGAGTAAGTCAGCACTGTCACCCATCTCACCCATCGGGAACATGGGAAGACGGAGGCCTCCACTGAGGCAGAAAGTTGCCTGAAGACAGAGCCAAGGGTCTCTAGGCCGCCCCCCTCCGCAGCAGAGGGCCATGGCCAGGCCGGATTAGGGCAGACGATGGGCCCTGCTCTCTGCGCCGGGTGAGGGTGAAGGGAGCCCGGTGTAGAGGAGCGAGGCCCTGCCTTGGGGGCTTTCCGCAGCAGGGCAGCGTCTGCGACGAAGACACCACCACCACCACACACACACACACACACCACTCTGCGGAGCCAGGCTCTGCATACCAGGAGCCAGGAACCAGATCGGATCAGGACAGGGAGAGGACAGGCCAGGGAAGGGCCCCCATCTGAGCAGGGAGGCGAATCTGCAGAGGGGTCGGGCCTGCCTTCTCTGCTCGTGGGTGTGACTTCACGGCTTGGGCCGCGGGAGGAGTCGGGCTCTCGGGAAGGCTGTCGGGCACTGGCCACCATCAGGCATGGCGTGGAGTGAGGAGGCTCTCCCACTCCCTCCCGGGACATGCCTCGGCGGTGGGAGATGGGGTGGAAAGAGTTGAGCATGGCCAACTGGGATGAGCACCCATGGGAAAGGCAGCCCTCAGCTCAACCATTGCTGTGCCCACAGGCGCCTTCCTGGTCCCCTACCTGCTCTTCATGGTCATCGCCGGGATGCCGCTGTTCTACATGGAGCTGGCCCTCGGGCAGTTCCACAGAGAAGGGGCCGCTGGTGTCTGGAAGATCTGCCCCCTCCTGAAAGGTAATGGCGCCCCCTCCTCCACGGCAGACCCCGCGCGGCTCCAGAGCGTCCAGGCGGCCAGCCTGTCCTGGTGCCTGTGGTCCTGCTCTGCCGAGACACGTGGCCATGCATGCCGGGGTGTTTGGCTCCAGTTGAGCTAGAATGCCAAGGACATGAGCATGCGTCCCACACTTCCTGGTGAGCCCGCCCTGCCATCGCTGGTGTTCCTTTGTCATGAGTTAAAATGGCGCATGAGATAACCAACCGTCGGTCAGTCATCTACTATCCATTATCCATCATCTGTCACCTGTCTCCACCCACACATCTGTCTACCTGTCTATCATCTGTCTCCATCCATCTGTCTGTCTATCATCTGTCTCCACCCACCCGTCTGTCTATCATCTGTCTCCACCCACCTGTCTGTCTATCATTTGTCTCCACCCACCTGTCTATCATCATCTATCTCCATCCATCATCATCTGTCTCCAAGCATCTGTCTATCATCTGTCTCCATCTGTCTATCATCATCTGTCTCCATCCGTCTGTCTGTCTATCATCTATCTCCATCCGTCTATCTATCATCATCTGTCTCCATCTGTCTACCTGTCTATCATCTGTCTCCATCTGTCTCCCTGTCTATCAGCCTCTGTCTCCATCCGTCTGTCATCATCTCACTCCATCCATCTGTCTGTCTATCATCTATCTCCATCCGTCTATCTATCATCATCTGTCTCCATCTGTCTCCCTGTCTATCAGCCTCTGTCTCCATCCGTCTGTCATCATCTCACTCCATCCATCTGTCTGTCTATCATCTATCTCCATCCGTCTATCTATCATCATCTGTCTCCATCTGTCTCCCTGTCTATCAGCCTCTGTCTCCATCCGTCTGTCATCATCTCACTCCATCCATCTGTCTGTCTATCATCTATCTCCATCCGTCTATCTATCATCATCTGTCTCCATCTGTCTCCCTGTCTATCAGCCTCTGTCTCCATCCGTCTGTCATCATCTCACTCCATCCATCTGTCTGTCTATCATCTATCTCCATCCGTCTATCTATCATCATCTGTCTCCATCTGTCTCCCTGTCTATCAGCCTCTGTCTCCATCCGTCTGTCATCATCTCACTCCATCCATCTGTCTGTCTATCATCTATCTCCATCCGTCTATCTATCATCATCTGTCTCCATCTGTCTCCCTGTCTATCAGCCTCTGTCTCCATCCGTCTGTCATCATCTCACTCCATCCATCTGTCTGTCTATCATCTATCTCCATCCGTCTATCTATCATCATCTGTCTCCATCTGTCTCCCTGTCTATCAGCCTCTGTCTCCATCCGTCTGTCATCATCTCACTCCATCCATCTGTCTGTCTATCATCTATCTCCATCCGTCTATCTATCATCATCTGTCTCCATCTGTCTCCCTGTCTATCAGCCTCTGTCTCCATCCGTCTGTCATCATCTCACTCCATCCATCTGTCTGTCTATCATCTATCTCCATCCGTCTATCTATCATCATCTGTCTCCATCTGTCTCCCTGTCTATCAGCCTCTGTCTCCATCCGTCTGTCATCATCTCACTCCATCCATCTGTCTGTCTATCATCATCTGTCTCCATCCATCTGTCATCTAACATCTGTCTCAATCCATCCGCCTGTCCACCTATCTATTGTCACCTGTCTCCATCCGTCTGTCTGTCTACCTGCTTGTCTATCACTGTCATCTGCCTCTACCCACCCCTCTGTCTCCCTGTCTATCTCTCACCATCTGTCTCTCTGTATTGGTTTGCCGGGGTTTCTGGAATAAAGTACCACACATTGAGGGGTGTGGGGCTTGGACAACAGGAATCTATTGTCTCAAAGTCCTAGAGGCTAACATCAAAATCAGAGAGCTGGCAGTTTGGTTTCCTTTGAGGGCAGTGAGGAGCCTATGTCAGGCCTTCCTCCTTGGCTTATCGAGCCACCTTCTCCCTGGCCTCCCTTCTATGCCTGTCCCTGTTACAGTCACATTGGACTAGGGGCTGCCCTAATGACCTCACTGTAGCATGGGCACCTCTTAAAGGACCCCATCGAGTAAGGTCATAGTTCAAAGTACTAGGGCTAGGGCTTCAACAAGTGCATGTGGGAGGGCGCACTTACCTGTAACTTTCTCTTTCTGTCTCATCTATCACTCACTTATCTACCTATGTATCTTCCATTATCTGTATCTATCAATCATCGATCTACCTAGCATCTGGACCCATCTGTCATCTATTGGGTTAATAGAGAACTCATATATTTCTGGTTTTCTATGCAAAAATGCATCATGACATTCCTAACAACCTAATATATCATCTATCTCTCATCCATCCTCCACCCCCGTCTGTCCTCCACCTACCGTCTCCCTGTCATCTGCTCATCCATTCTCCACCCCCGTCTGTCCTTCGCCTACCGTCTACCTGTCATCTGCTCCTTCATCCTCCTCCCCATCTATCCTTCGCCTACCGTCTCCCTGTCATCTGCTCCTCCATCCTCCACCCCCGTCTATCCTCCACCTACCGTCTCCCTGTCATCTGCTCCTCCATCCTCCACCCCCGTCTATCCTCCACCTACCGTCTCCCTGTCATCTGCTCCTCCATCCTCCACCCCCGTCTATCCTCCACCTACCGTCTCCCTGTCATCTGCTCCTCCATCCTCCACCCCCGTCTATCCTCCACCTACCGTCTCCCTGTCATCTGCTCCTCCATCCTCCACCCCCGTCTATCCTCCACCTACCGTCTCCCTGTCATCTGCTCCTCCATCCTCCACCCCCGTCTATCCTCCACCTACCGTCTCCCTGTCATCTGCTCCTCCATCCTCCACCCCCGTCTATCCTCCACCTACCGTCTCCCTGTCATCTGCTCCTCCATCCTCCACCCCCGTCTATCCTCCACCTACCGTCTCCCTGTCATCTGCTCCTCCATCCTCCACCCCCGTCTATCCTCCACCTACCGTCTCCCTGTCATCTGCTCCTCCATCCTCCACCCCCGTCTATCCTCCACCTACCGTCTCCCTGTCATCTGCTCCTCCATCCTCCACCCCCGTCTATCCTCCACCTACCGTCTCCCTGTCATCTGCTCCTCCATCCTCCACCCCCGTCTATCCTCCACCTACCGTCTCCCTGTCATCTGCTCCTCCATCCTCCACCCCCGTCTATCCTCCACCTACCGTCTCCCTGTCATCTGCTCCTCCATCCTCCACCCCCGTCTATCCTCCACCTACCGTCTCCCTGTCATCTGCTCCTCCATCCTCCACCCCCGTCTATCCTCCACCTACCGTCTCCCTGTCATCTGCTCCTCCATCCTCCACCCCCGTCTATCCTCCACCTACCGTCTCCCTGTCATCTGCTCCTCCATCCTCCACCCCCGTCTATCCTCCACCTACCGTCTCCCTGTCATCTGCTCCTCCATCCTCCACCCCCGTCTATCCTCCACCTACCGTCTCCCTGTCATCTGCTCCTCCATCCTCCACCCCCGTCTATCCTCCACCTACCGTCTCCCTGTCATCTGCTCCTCCATCCTCCACCCCCGTCTATCCTCCACCTACCGTCTCCCTGTCATCTGCTCCTCCATCCTCCACCCCCGTCTATCCTCCACCTACCGTCTCCCTGTCATCTGCTCCTCCATCCTCCACCCCCGTCTATCCTCCACCTACCGTCTCCCTGTCATCTGCTCCTCCATCCTCCACCCCCGTCTATCCTCCACCTACCGTCTCCCTGTCATCTGCTCCTCCATCCTCCACCCCCGTCTATCCTCCACCTACCGTCTCCCTGTCATCTGCTCCTCCATCCTCCACCCCCGTCTATCCTCCACCTACCGTCTCCCTGTCATCTGCTCCTCCATCCTCCACCCCCGTCTATCCTCCACCTACCGTCTCCCTGTCATCTGCTCCTCCATCCTCCACCCCCGTCTATCCTCCACCTACCGTCTCCCTGTCATCTGCTCCTCCATCCTCCACCCCCGTCTATCCTCCACCTACCGTCTCCCTGTCATCTGCTCCTCCATCCTCCACCCCCGTCTATCCTCCACCTACCGTCTCCCTGTCATCTGCTCCTCCATCCTCCACCCCCGTCTATCCTCCACCTACCGTCTCCCTGTCATCTGCTCCTCCATCCTCCACCCCCGTCTATCCTCCACCTACCGTCTCCCTGTCATCTGCTCCTCCATCCTCCACCCCCGTCTATCCTCCACCTACCGTCTCCCTGTCATCTGCTCCTCCATCCTCCACCCCCGTCTATCCTCCACCTACCGTCTCCCTGTCATCTGCTCCTCCATCCTCCACCCCCGTCTATCCTCCACCTACCGTCTCCCTGTCATCTGCTCCTCCATCCTCCACCCCCGTCTATCCTCCACCTACCGTCTCCCTGTCATCTGCTCCTCCATCCTCCACCCCCGTCTATCCTCCACCTACCGTCTCCCTGTCATCTGCTCCTCCATCCTCCACCCCCGTCTATCCTCCACCTACCGTCTCCCTGTCATCTGCTCCTCCATCCTCCACCCCCGTCTATCCTCCACCTACCGTCTCCCTGTCATCTGCTCCTCCATCCTCCACCCCCGTCTATCCTCCACCTACCGTCTCCCTGTCATCTGCTCATCCATCCTTGACTCCCCGTCTATCCTCCACCTACCGTCTCCCTGTCATCTGCTCCTCCATCCTCCACCCCCGTCTGTCCTCCACCTACCGTCTCCCTGTCATCTGCTCCTCCATCCTCCACCCCCGTCTGTCCTCCACCTACCGTCTCCCTGTCATCTGCTCCTCCATCCTCCACCCCCGTCTGTCCTCCACCTACCGTCTCCCTGTCATCTGCTCCTCCATCCTCCACCCCCGTCTGTCCTCCACCTACCGTCTCCCTGTCATCTGCTCCTCCATCCTCCACCCCCGTCTGTCCTCCACCTACCGTCTCCCTGTCATCTGCTCCTCCATCCTCCACCCCCGTCTGTCCTCCACCTACCGTCTCCCTGTCATCTGCTCCTCCATCCTCCACCCCCGTCTGTCCTCCACCTACCGTCTCCCTGTCATCTGCTCCTCCATCCTCCACCCCCGTCTGTCCTCCACCTACCGTCTCCCTGTCATCTGCTCCTCCATCCTCCACCCCCGTCTGTCCTCCACCTACCGTCTCCCTGTCATCTGCTCCTCCATCCTCCACCCCCGTCTGTCCTCCACCTACCGTCTCCCTGTCATCTGCTCCTCCATCCTCCACCCCCGTCTGTCCTCCACCTACCGTCTCCCTGTCATCTGCTCCTCCATCCTCCACCCCCATCTATCCTCCACCTACCGTCTACCTGTCATCTGTTTACCTACCATCTATAACCTGTCCAGTGTTGATTACCTACTTGTCCTCTGTTTATCCTCTATCACCTATCATTTATTTAGCTATCATCTGTCTCCCATCTGTCCCGTCTTCCACCTGTCACCTATCATCTGTCTATCATCTGTCTCCCATCTGTCACCTGTCTTCTACCTGTCACCTATCATCTGTCCCCCATCTGTCACCTATTATCCACCTATCATCTGTCACCTATTCCTTACCGATATGTCACCTATCTACCTCATCTGCCGTTGAGCCGTGCTTGCAGTGCCACTGCCCCAGGAAGCAAGCATGCCTCCCGCTGCGCCTCAGCTCCTACGCACTGCGATTCTCCCCAGGAATGAGGCCCCTCTCCTCCTGAGCACCTGGAGGACACACCGTGGGCTCTGTGTTGGTGATGCCAGCACAGCAATTAAAGGGCTTGGAAAATTCTCAGTCACCTTGGAGCAGAATGGGACCTGATCCCAGGCCTGTCTAGCAGCACAGACCGGGTGCTTGGTCATGCTAGCCTCTGCCTCTCTAGAGCTGGTGCTTCGGGAAGGTTTGGAGACCTTGTCCTGAAGAGACGGCTGAGGTGTCCACTCAGACAGCCGGTGTTCATTAAGAAGATGATTAAGATTAGCCTTTGGATGTCCTCCGTTGCACAAGAGCAGACGCCCCAGTAGACCTCCCAGCAGTCAGTGAGTCGGTGGGTGCTCAAAGACCAGCCCCTGCCCCGCCTAGCAGTGGGGGCAGACAGCTGCCGAGCTGGGGCGCCTGAGGAGGAGCTGCCTTCCCAGCAGCGGAAATGCTGAGGCTGGCCGCGCATGACGGCTCCTCCTCGTCAGTTGCTGTCATTTGTCCTTAACGCCCGCTTGGTGAGTCTTAGGGCTTGAGCGATGGTTTCCCAAAGCTAAGTGACTCCCTGGCCCTCCTCTAAGATCGAACCACATGGAGAGAACCCGCCTGGCCACCTCCAGCCACTCAGGTGGAGGAGTGCAGTGGTTAGCTGGAGATAAGGGATCTCTGGGACCAGCAGCGGGCGTAATGGCTACATCGCTGGACTCCCACTTTGCTGCTGGAGAGAAGCAATTCTGATCACAAATGTCTGTCATGAATATTTGGGAGTGGGTTGAGAAAGGCAGTAGAAGATTGTGGAAAGAGCACAGGTTTTAGAGTCAGAAAGACTTGGTTTCCTTTAATTTTTTTTAGAATTATTTTCTTGGGGGATAAGCAGTTTGCATAATGACTATGCCACTGAACTCCCATGTAGTTGACCATGGTTTGAATCTCAGACCCGGTGGCTTAAACTCACGCCGGGTGCGTGTGTGTGCCCAAGATCCCAAGAGGAGAATGGAGGAGAAGGGATTTCAGCGTGGCCATCCACCCCCCCCGGGAGGGGTGATTTCTCGCCTTCTGTCTCTGTCTTTCTAGCAAGCACATGTGCCTTATAGCAAAAAAATCTCTCCCAAAAAAACAAAAAGAATACTCAAGGATCTCTTTGGAGACAGGCGTGTGTCTGCCTGCTAGCGTGAGAGTGCTCTGCCGAGGGCAGTGAGCCCGACTACTCATTCAGGGATGAACGAATGGTGTCTTCCCAGACTCGGAGTGGGCAGAGCTTGTGAGCTGGGATGAGCTTATGCTGTGGTCCCTGCTCAAGTCGCAGCTGTAGCCAAGCCTCTGAGCACCCAGCGGGACCAGAGATTAAGCTCAGCCATCATCAGGAGGAGAGTGCTGAAGAGCGATGGCCTCGTGCTGAGACGTGGGCTCTGGTGGATTTCCAAGGGCCACCCCCTTGGAGTCTGCAGTGTGTCATAAGTTTCTTATAAGACGTGACACTGTGCCCCCACTCCCTGCTAGGGAGCCTAATGTCGACTCAAATTAAATCTTGACCTCTGCACAGGAGAGCAGGGATGAAAAGGGAGGGGCGACTCGGGTCCTGGAGCCTGTGGGCCAGTAGACGAAAGCTAGCGTCCATCTGTACATCATACCACGAGAGTATTGTCGACAACGCTGCCTAAGTGAGTTTCTATACTCATTTATAAAATGTCAGCACGCCGTTCCTGAGAGTTCCACGGCCCTGCCTAGAGCTCGCGTGTTTAGCTTGGGTTGAGAGAGCATCCCCCCCCCACAGGCTCTGTAACTGCCTGCAGTTGGGAAAGTAGGCCTGGACATGCAGGATGAGAACGACCCCCCAGGCAGGGCCAGCTGGCTGACGGCGGACTCGGAGTCACAGCCCTGCATCCACACGCTAGCAGCTCCGGCCCGCTGTGTTCAGCTCTGAAGGCAGATCGCCGGGAGGGCTGTGCTGGGGCCGGTGTGGTCACAGAGAAGCAGTGACCCTGCGGACACGCCTCGGCCGGTGCCCACTCGCTGCCACCTCGTAGCCAGCGCTAAGGGAAATCGCAGTCTCAGGGAGCTGTCCAGCTTTGTTACCTTTGTGTGATATGAAGACACGAATGATTCGATGCAAGAAAACTAGGTGACTTTTTAAAGACAAGACACGTTAACTATTGCAGTTTATCACCACAGCGCTCCAATGCCTCGTGGGCAGCTTCCCGTTTACCTGGGCACGTGTCGTCTGTGTGAGGTTAAAGTAGGCGAGGCAAGAGCCGTGCTCCCTGGGTTCCCAACACACGCCTTCTCCTTCCTTCGTAAACTGCAGCTGGAAGAACTGCCATCTTCTCGTGTCCCCTCTTTCAGACGGGAGTATCAAATGGTACAGGGGCATCAGCTAAAATATGCACACCCCGGCGTGGGGCGGAAAGGCTGAGCTCCTCCTCGGGTGACTGGCGGGTCCCTCCTTCCAGAGGGCTCTCCCAGGGAAACGGGGCTGAGCGCTGGAGGGCGCTGTCTCCCTCTCCTCCCCTTCCCCTCCCGTAGGCCAGGAGCTGCCCCCAACCAGCAGCTGAGACCTGCCTTCAAAGCCAGGGAGGTCCCTGGAAGGCCAGCCGCTGTGAGGGCTGTGGGGCACCTTGCCTGTGCAGCCCCACGGAGCCCCCAGGGCGGCTTCAGCCCCCGCTGCGCGCCATCACACGCTCCCTTAACACTCTCTCCCACCATCTCTCCCTTCCACTCCCCTCTCTCCTCGCTGTCTCTCTCCATCTCTTCCTCTGTCTCGCTACGGTATGAATGCACACACGCACTCCCCGAGCTGATGCTGAAGACAGAGCCTGACAGAGGCAGGGTTTCTCTTGTCTTTCTCTGAAACCCCTGGCCCAGTGATCCATGTACGGAAGACAAGGGCTGCCCCGTCAGGACGTGTCTTCTCCGGCTGGAAGTCCTGGGATTGGCGCTCATTTCCAATGCTCTTGAAGCCAGCTTGCGGAGATGCTCCAGGGTGTGCCCAACAATGTTGGCCTCCCGACAGCATGGCCACCCCACAGCGTGGCCTCCCAACAACATGGCCACCCCACAGCGTGGCCTCCCGACAGCATGGCTGCCCCACAGCATGGCCTCTCGACAGCATAGCCGACCACAGTGTGGCCGCCCCAGAGCATGGCCTCCCGACAGCATGGCCACCCCACAGCGTGGCCTCCCGACAGCATGGCTGCCCCACAGCATGGCCTCTCGACAGCATAGCCGACCACAGTGTGGCCGCCCCAGAGCATGGCCTCCCGACAGCAATGGCCACCCCACAGCGTGGCCTCTCGACAGCATAGCCGACCACAGTGTGGCCGCCCCAGAGCATGGCCTCCCGACAGCAATGGCCACCCCACAGCGTGGCCTCTCGACAGCATAGCCGACCACAGTGTGGCCGCCCCAGAGCATGGCCTCCCGACAGCAATGGCCACCCCACAGCGTGGCCTCTCGACAGCATAGCCGACCACAGTGTGGCCGCCCCAGAGCATGGCCTCCCGACAGCAATGGCCACCCCACAGCGTGGCCTCCCGACAGCAATGGCCACCCCACAGCGTGGCCTCCCGACAGTGTGGCTGGCCCACAGTGTGGCCGCCCCACAGCGTGGCCGCCCCACAGCGTGGCCTCCTCACAGCGTGGCCTCCTAACAGTATGGCCGCCCCACAGCATGACCTCCCCACAGCATGGCTGCCCCGCAGCGTGGCCGCCCTATAACATGGCCTCTGACAACCTGGCTGCCAGAAACACGAGTGCCCGACTACACGGCTTCCCGAAGTTGGGCTGCCAGACAGTGCAGCTACCTGACGGCCCGGCCACCCGATAGTGCGGCGGCCCGAGGACCTGGCTTCCTGACAGCCGGGCTTCCTGAGGCGGCCGTCCAGGCAGCTCACTGAAAATCCAAACCATCTATCTCCCAGAAACAGTGGCAGGGGGCAGCGGGGCGAGTCCAGCGGACTGTGAAGAGCCATTGCGTGACAGCAGACTGGTCGTATAGCGCAGCGAGGGGGGGCAGTGAGGGGGGGGCCCT
>NW_006159450.1:868946-869642 GCF_000334495.1 Tupaia belangeri chinensis | reverse complement strand
CAGCTCACTGAAAATCCAAGCCATCTATCTCCCAGAAACAGTGGCAGGTCGCAGCGGGGCGAGTCCAGCGGACTGTGAAGAGCCATTGCGTGACAGCAGACTGGTCGTATAGCGCAGCGAGGGGTGGCAGTGAGGAGAGCGCCCTGAGGCACTTATCCGGGAACCACGGCAGCCGGAGTGAATGCAGTCCGGCATGAAGACAGGCTTCTGACCAGCGAGGGCGCCCCGGCCAGACTGTCCATCCACCAGTCGGCTCGCCAGGACCCCACACAACCGACCCCAGATGCCAGCATCTGTGGTCCTGCAAGGGGCACTCTGAATGCCTTGGAGTCCCATGGGTGGTCACGGAAGACCCTTGGGTCCTTGGTGGTCGTACATGGCCCTGGGTGGCCCTTGGTTATGTCAGGCCATAGGTGGCCCGGGGAAGAGGTATGAATGTCAGCCAATGCCTGACGGGCACAGACAGCCTGTGTGTCTCGGGGTGGCCTCAGATTAGCCCGGGTGATCGGGAATGGATGTGGGTGCCCTCGATGGTCCCAAATAAGTCTGAGTGGCTGTAGATGACTCTTGGTGGCCCTGGGAGACACTGGGTGTCCCTAAGTAACCCTGGATGGCCTCTGATGGCCCTGTCGGCCTGGTTGTCTCTGTATGGCCTTAGGTGACCCTGCGTGGCTTGGCTAGCCCCCCCACAGTCGG
>NW_006159450.1:861086-868935 GCF_000334495.1 Tupaia belangeri chinensis | reverse complement strand
TCCATGGTCGTGAGTGCCCAAAAGGAGCCGCCATGACCTGGCCAATTCTGAGCGGCTGTGATGGCAATAAGCCGTGAATGGCGCTTACCCTGTATAGCTGGGGGCGACCCTGGTGTACCTGGTGAGTCCAGGATGACTCTAGGTGGCCCTTCTCAGTGGCCCAGAATGGCTGTGCTGGCCCTGGACACCCTCGGAGATGGCCGAGTGTCCCTGGGTCGTGGATGGTTTTGGAGGGGCAGCCCATCTGTGACCACGCAGGACTCTCGCACCAGCCCTGCGGTGGACGCGGTGCAGGTCTGCGCACACCGGCCGGGGCTCCTCAGAGCGGAGACGCCCGCTGTGCGGGAGGGGCGGGCACCTCACGGCTCCGCTCTGGCCGCAGGCGTGGGCTTCACGGTCATCCTCATCTCGCTGTACGTGGGCTTCTTCTACAACGTCATCATCGCCTGGGCGCTGCACTACCTCTTCTCCTCCTTCACCGCGGAGCTGCCCTGGACCCGCTGCAACCACACCTGGAACAGCCCCCGCTGCTCCGACGCCCGAGCAGGCAGCTCCAGCAACGGCACGGGCCTCAACGCCACCTTCGGGACCACGCCTGCTGCCGAGTACTTTGAGTAAGTGGGAGTCGGCCCGTCAGCCCCGGATGGAGGGGGGCGCTCAGTGCAGCCCTGGGTCAGCCTCCGCGCCCTGCTCCCGGGTGTGGAGGGGGCTGGTCTTTTCCCTTGCCTGGAGCCGCCCAGGCCTTCGGTTTCCTTGAGTGTCTTTCTGAGCCCCACACTGAGCACCAGCCCCATGGAGAGGGCCCCCGGGAGGAGGGCTCAGCAGACCCAGTGGAGAGGGCCCAGCCCCATGGAGAGGGCCCCAGGGAGGAGGGCTGAGCTGCCCCGTGGAGAGGGTCCCGCGGGAGGAGGGCTCAGCAGACCCAGTGGAGAGGGCCCTGGGGAGGAGGACTGAGCTGGCCCCTCGTACTCTGCCCTGCCCGCAGCAGTAGTCCACGCTGGGAGGAGGCTGGCCAGAGGTCGCTGTTCCTGCGAAGGGGAGGAGGAAAGGGACTGAGGCCGGACCAGGGCCACTGGTCTACGCAGGCCTCCCAGAGCGAGCGCAGCCCCACGACCTGCTTCCCCCACCCTGCCCTCCCTCTGCACCTGGGCCGCTCAGCTCTTTGCTCTCCAGCAGAGACCTCGGAGCATCCCTGCCTGGAGACCTAGCTTCCCTGGCCGGCCTGTCAGCAGGCCCCAGCTGTCACCTGGTGGGACTTCCTTTCCCTTGGGCAAACACGGCCTTCTTTCACAGGGTTCCTCCTCGGTCCCCATGGCCTCCCACCTCTCCCAGCCGCTGCCTTCCCAGTTCGGCTCCTGTCTCCTCTCATCCCCGCCCCTGGTCTAAGCCTCAGCCAGCCACCCTCAGGCGATGCCTTGCCTAGAACCTGCTGCCCTCTGACTCCTGGGCCCTGCTCAGCTCTTGCCCACGCTGCCTTTGTCACCACGTGGCTGGCCCAGCCTCGGAGAGCTCTGATCACCCCATTGGCCCCCTCTTTCTCCACCCTCTGTTACAATATCATCCTTTCCCCCAAACATCTTCCAATGAGACTTTCCCCCCAAGCCGAGAAACAGACGGCAGTTGTGGACATGCGCGAACTTACACATGTGCTAGGGCCAGCGCAGGCCCCGGCAGGGGTGGGTGGCCCTGGCCACCGCACAAGGGTGTGAGTGCAGGCTCTGCCGGCCCCCCAGGCCCCTCTCCCTGCCAGCTGGGTCCAGGCATCTCGCGCCAGGTTACCTGTTCTGACCAAGGTAGAGTGAAAACGTGGCCTGATAGCCTGGTTGAGGGGTGTGTGGAAGGGAGCTTGCTTGCTTTCCAGGAAGACCCCTCTGCTCTGGGAGTGTGGTGCAGAATGTGTAAGGAGGGCAGAAAAGCCACAATAGGGAGAGACTTCTCCACCAAGAAGCTTCGGTGAGGGTGTAGCGTCCAAGCGGGGGCGCAGGGGCACGGGGACGGGGGCTGGTGGCCTTAACCTGAAGGGCTCTGGGAGGAGGGCTGTGGGAGAGGAGTCGTGGGCAGGGAGGGCCTCTCCTTTAGATTTGCCTGGAAGACAGCGAAGCTGCCCGCGTGTCCGGATAGCGGTCTGATACGTGGCAGGAAGTGAGAAATGCGAATGCTGTCCCCTGGCCTCATTGCGAGCACGTTCGCACCTCGGGCGGCACCGTGCTGGGCCAGCCGGCCCGCTGCCGCACTCCCAGAGCACAGACGCTCCTTAGCCAGGTCGAGGCTGTGCGGCCCCCACGGAGGTTAGCGTGTGACTGAGGGAGAGGGACGGCCGGGAGTCTGCACGGGAGCACAGGTGGGCTTTGTGGGGGGCCCCCCACCAAGGGCCACGAGAGACGGCTCATGCGGAGCTAGGCCTCGCCCGTCCCCCGTCACAATGCTCAGTGGTGTCTGCGCTGTCACGCCAGCGCGCTGCGACGACTCCCAGCTGGCTCTCAGTGCTGCCTAGAACGTTCAGAGCAGGAAAGGTCTGAGTGCCGAGCGACCGTTCGGGACGCCTCTGTGCTGGGAGGCCTGATGTCAGTGACTTTTTAGCTTACTCTAGGCACGTACGCTCCCCATAAAGAGAGAGACGGGGTGGAGGGAGGACGGGGGCAGAGAGAAACTGCCTTCAGGGGATGGCCACACCGCAGCCCTCCTTCTGCAGTCTCCTCTCAGGAGTTGGGGTATGCACGCACCCACACCCAGGTCTGGGACTTGAACCACCGAGGTGGCCATGTGGGATCCAGTGCCTTAACCTCCAGTCCACCTGCTGGCCCCCAGATGAGAAATTTGGGGGGAACGGCCTGTCTAAGGTCACGGGGGCGTTATGAAGAATGCGGAAGGAAGGAGTGAGAGTGACTATAGACAGGGAGACACGCTCGGACCAGGGCGGTCCACACGCAGTCTGCAGAGGCCGGCCCGGACGGAGCTGCCTGATGTGTGTGTGGGCAAGCGCAGGCACGTGAGCTGATGCCAGGCTGGCACCGGTGACTCCAGGACAGAGGTGGGGGTTGAGGGGGAGTCCCAGGATGCAAATGTTGCAGGGGACCTTGGACAGCACAGAGGCCCAGGCACTCTGAGGTGGGACCAAGGGTTCCGAGATCCTGCGGGACCATAATGGTGGAACAGCTGGTCCTGCATGCAGGTCTGCAGGGGCTTTCTGGAATCCAAACCCTCCTTCTTCTTTCTTCTTTCTTCTTTCTTCTTTCTTCTTTCTTCTTTCTTCTTTCTTCTTTCTTCTTTCTTCTTTCTTCTTTCTTCTTTCTTCTTTCTTCTTTCTTCTTTCTTCTTTCTTCTTTCTTCTTTCTTCTTTCTTCTTTCTTCTTTCTTCTTTCTTCTTTCTTCTTTCTTCTTTCTTCTTTCTTCTTCTTCTTCTTCCTTCTTCTTCTTCCTTCTTCTTCTTCCTTCTTCTTCTTCCTTCTTCTTCTTCCTTCTTCTTCTTCCTTCTTCTTCTTCCTTCTTCTTCTTCCTTCTTCTTCTTCCTTCTTCTTCTTCCTTCTTCTTCTTCCTTCTTCTTCTTCCTTCTTCTTCTTCCTTCTTCTTCTTCCTTCTTCTTCTTCCTTCTTCTTCTTCCTTCTTCTTCTTCCTTCTTCTTCTTCCTTCTTCTTCTTCCTTCTTCTTCTTCCTTCTTCTTCTTCCTTCTTCTTCTTCCTTCTTCTTCTTCCTTCTTCTTCTTCCTTCTTCTTCTTCCTTCTTCTTCTTCCTTCTTCTTCTTCCTTCTTCTTCTTCCTTCTTCTTTCTTCTTCTTCTTCTTCCTTCTTCTTCTTCCTTCTTCTTTCTTCTTCTTCTTCTTCCTTCTTCTTCTTCCTTCTTCCTCCTTCTTCTTCCTCCTCCTTCTTCTTCCTCCTTCTTCTTCTTCCTCCTTCTTCTTCTTCCTCCTTCTTCTTCTTCCTCCTTCTTCTTCTTCCTCCTTCTTCTTCTTCCTCCTTCTTCTTCTTCCTCCTTCTTCTTCTTCCTCCTTCTTCTTCTTCCTCCTTCTTCTTCTTCCTCCTTCTTCTTCTTCCTCCTTCTTCTTCTTCCTCCTTCTTCTTCTTCCTCCTTCTTCTTCTTCCTCCTTCTTCTTCTTCCTCCTTCTTCTTCTTCCTGCTTCTTCTTCTTCCTTCTTCTTCTTTCTTCTTCTTCTTCTTTTAAAATTTTCCAGAGGGTGCATGTGATCACATGCACATGAGAGAGAGCACCCCATGTGCAGACAGTCACCTGTCGGTCCCTTTTCCGTATCTCCTTCCTTTCAGGACTTCAGGCACACGTGTATATATGCCTGGCATGGTTTTCTTTCTTTCTTTCTTTCTTTTAAGAATTATTTATTTAATTTTGTTTATTTATTTATTGTTCTTCAATTTGGCCAGAGAGAGGGGAGGGAGAAAGCAAACTGCCAGGTCTGCGACTTGAACCACAGTCTGCCATTTGGGAGTCCAGGGCCTTAACTACCATACCACCTGCTAGCCCCCGCCTCGCATGGTTTTTAAGTCACCAGAACCGGGACTTGAATCTCGCAGTTGGCCATGTGGGCTCCAGCCACCTTAACCACCAGGCCACCAGCTGGTCCCAAACCACTGCTTTTTTTATATTTAGTCACATGTATCTTTACAGCGTATTGCATTTCTTTTTCCAGCACGATTACCATGCACATCAGTCCAGATAAAGACACTACTATCCACATCGTCATCATCAAGTAACTTTTTTTCAGGTTATTATTACTTATTCTCATTATTTTTAACATTCAATCACTATACATCATTTGGCTTGTAAAGAGAATTTGCCTAACACGAAATACTTCTCAGACCACTAAACCCCCTGCTTCCTGCAGGTAATTGTAGGAAGGGGGGGCAGGTCCCTGTAGGCATATGTAACTGGGGAGCAGGTACCCCATCAGTGGCATGAAGGCCAAGATTAGTGCAGCCGCACAGCTGCACGGCCTGCGAGGTTGGGCACTCTGGCTGTCACTAATCCCTCAGAGGACTCCAACTTCCTAGTCAGGGTCCAGACTGCCGTGTGACACACAGCTCAGATGTGACAGGGGTAGATCTGAAAGGGCCCACGCAGTTGACTCCAAATCCCCAGAGGGGAGTGCTGGGCTCGCACCTTCCTGGGCTTCGATGCCAAGAGCTGGCCAAACCTAGTCAAGCACTATGGCTTCCTTCTCGGGTAGCAGCCCACCGGAGAAGGTGACAGAAATGACTTCTCTATCACCTCTCTGCGCCCCCCAGGAGGGATGTCCACTCTACAATCCCTTCTCCTCCATTTTCCTCTTGGGATTTTGGGCATGTACACACACACATTCAACATGCTTTACATGCCACTGGTTTGGGATTGAAATCACACAATTGGCCATGTAGGAGCCAGGAAAGGGCATGTAGGCTTTGGGAACCCCCAAACACCACTACAGTCCCAGCTGTAGTGGTGCAAGAGTAGTATGCCACTCCACGATATACTGGAACTACATGGAATACTGGGGTTCAGTGTTCAGGCTAACCTGCATGTACCAACCAACACATGCCATGATACTAGCTGGGATGGCTGGTGTGAGACAACAGATCTCTCTCTCTCTCTCTCAATGAACTTTTTTTTTAAAGCCCACATAACTTCAACCAGTATAAAATTTCCCTTGTTTCCATGAACAATAATTAACACCACATTTACCTACTTTCTCATCTAAATTAGGAAGTTGTAAATTAAAAGCTATTAATTTGCCTCTGAGGGACTGTTCTAGCTGCATCCCGAGTGTTTGATAATGTTGTGTTTCTAGTTTCACTTAGTTCGAAGTATTCCCTGATCTCTCTTGTGATTTTTACTTTGACTACTGGGACATTTTTAGAAGTCCGTTGTGTAACTTTAAATTATTTAGAGATATTCTTTCTCTCTGTCTTTCTCTAGCAAGTATGTGTGCCCTCTGACAAAATTAAAAGAACAAATTAAAGCAGTTATTGAAAACAATGCATGAAACTCTATGTACACAAAACCCACTATGGTTCAAACCCATCCCTGGTAGCTTGAAAAATATCTGGGCATGTGTGTGCACATGTGGGTACGTGCATGTGCCCCAAATTGTCTCTCCTCACAGCCCTGCCAGCTTTCACCTCATGCGCGCGTCAGCACTCTCACAACGTAGAAGGTTAAGGGTTCCGAGTCTTTGAGCTGACCTGTTTGTCATTACGAAATGTCTTCTTGGTTCTCTTTCTTATTTTTGACGTCTACTTTGTCTAATATTAGTGTGGCCACCTCGTCTTTCTTATGATTAGTGTTTATAAGCTATATCTTCTCCACACTTGTACTCACTTATTTTCTGAATTTGCTATAGGGTGCATGTGGGGAAGTGAGAGAACACCCCAAGATGACAGCCACACTGAACTCTCTCTTCGCCTTCCCCCTTTGGGGTTCTGGGCATGTACACACAGGTGCCTGCCGTATTTCCCAAGCCACCGGGTCTGGGACTTGAACTGCACAGTCAGTCGTGTGGGATCCAGCCACCTTAACATGCCACCAGCGGCCCCCACCTTTTATTTTTAACCTCTATGTCTCGTTACATTTAGTGGCTTTCTTATAATAGCATAGAGGTAGTTCTTGAGTTTTTTTAAACCCAGTATAACGATCTCTGTCTTTTGATTAGAATTTCGATTTAATAGTTAGTATGGTTGGGCTTAAGTCTTTCCTTTTGCTGTTTTATTTCTATTTGTCCCACTCCTTCCTTAGTTCCTCTTTTCATTTCTTCTTTTGAATGAACATGTTGTTAGGCTTCCACTTCATCTGCGCCGTTGTCTGATGAGCTATGAAGCTCTTTGGCTTCCTGGGGACACCGCAGCCTTCCCGGTGTGCGTCCTGACTTCCCCACGGTCTCCCTCAAGCGGCTGGAGCCAGGCCGTGCTGCACAGCGCCGTGGGCTCCAGAGCCTCCACACGGACTTGCATTTCCCTGGGGCCTCGAGAGAGGTCTCGATGCCCTCAACTCTCGGAACGCCGCCGGTTTTTGCTTTAGGTCATCAGCCACGTTTCACATACCCCTCCACCCACGCGTCCCCCGCCCTCCTGTCTCCTGAAGTTCCTCCTCTCACAGTTCTGGGCAGCGCCCCTGGCAGCAAAACCGCTCTCCTCTTCGCTTCCTGGAAGCCGTCTGCCCACTCTGGGGGACGGACTCCCCTGGGTAGGCTGCACCGCGCAGCACCTGGCGCAGCACCTGTTTCCCGCGGTGCAGGCCACAGCTTCGGGGCGTTAGGTACATGAACGCCGCCATGTGACTGTCGCCATCACCCGGTGCCGAATTGTTCATATTCCCTAGCCGAAACAGCCAGGGCCAGCAGCCAAGCCCCGCTTGACTGAGCAGATCCAGGAGCGACGTCCTCCAGCGCGGGGACCCTCCCTGCATGTCCGCGGAGCTCAGCCCTGGGCCCCATGAGGACGGCTCCTGAGCCAGCAGCTGGCTGCAGCTGCAGAGGTGTGGAGCCTGCCCTTCGGCCTGGGCCAGCACCTTCCCCACCACTGCATGCTGGGCTGAGCCTGGTTCAGGTCGGATCCGAGTGCCTCCTGTCCACTGCCCCTCCTGGAGCAGGTACACAGCTCTGGAAGCTGGGTCAGTCATGGTGTCGGGCACTGTCTCCTTTTTTTGTTTGTTTCGGAGAGGTTTTTGCTATAGGATGCGTGCGCTTGCCAGAGACAGAAAGCGAGAAATCACCCTCCAGGGAAGATGGCCACACCGCGATCCCTTCCATTCTATCGGGATCTTGGGCACGCACACACATGCGCCCAACCTGAGTTTTAAGCCACCGGGTCTGGGACTTGAACCGTGGTCGACTACATGGGAGTCCAGTGACATAGCCATTACGCTAACT
>NW_006159450.1:856873-860294 GCF_000334495.1 Tupaia belangeri chinensis | reverse complement strand
AGCCGTCTGCCCACTCTGGGTGCCGGACTCCCCTGGGTAGGCTGCACCGCGCAGCACCTGGCGCAGCACCTGTTTCCCGCGGTGCAGGCCACAGCTTCGGGGCGTTAGGTACATGAACGCCGCCATGTGACTGTCGCCATCACCCGGTGCCGAATTGTTCATATTCCCTAGCCGAAACAGCCAGGGACAGCAGCCAAGCCCCGCTTGACTGAGCAGATCCAGGAGCGACGTCCTCCAGCGCGGGGACCCTCCCTGCATGTCCGCGGAGCTCAGCCCTGGGCCCCAGGAGGACGGCTCCTGAGCCAGCAGCTGGCTGCAGCTGCAGAGGTGTGGAGCCTGCCCTTCGGCCTGGGCCAGCACCTTCCCCACCACTGCATGCTGGGCTGAGCCTGGTTCAGGTCGGATCCGAGTGCCTCCTGTCCACTGCCCCTCCTGGAGCAGGTACACAGCTCTGGAAGCTGGGTCAGTCATGGTGTCGGGCACTGTCTCCTTTTTTTGTTTGTTTCGGAGAGGTTTTTGCTATAGGATGCGTGCGCTTGCCAGAGACAGAAAGCGAGAAATCACCCTCCAGGGAAGATGGCCACACCGCGATCCCTTCCATTCTATCGGGATCTTGGGCACGCACACACATGCGCCCAACCTGAGTTTTAAGCCACCGGGTCTGGGACTTGAACCGTGGTCGACTACATGGGAGTCCAGTGACATAGCCATTACGCTAACTGCTGGTCCCGGGCGCTGTCTCCTGAGACTGCAGATGGCCCACAGTCAGCAAGTGGCAGTGCCAGTGTGAGTCAGCGTGGGCTCATGGCCCAGCCTGCAGGCTCCCGGGTGCACAGCAGAATTGATGGGGCCCTCACCTATCCCACTGCCCTTCAGAATGAACCCCTCAAAAAATGGTGGAGCCACACGGGCTCTTGGTCAAAACTAGGCAGGGTCACCTGGCCTCTGTTCCTCATGATGACGCCTCAGAGCAACTGCAGGTGCCCAAGGCCACCACCCTGCTGAAATTCACTGCCTCTGCAGAGCCCTGGCCTCACGTCTGCAGAGGGGCCCCGACTGCCCCTGCATTCTCCTGGGGTCCTCACAGACCCAGGGCGCCTCTCCCTCCTCAGTTCCTAGAGCTGGTGGCTTCTTGCGGCCCCCACTTTCTGCAGCCAACTTCCCGTCCCTCCCAAGGGCAGCTTTCCACCTCTGAGGGGCTCCCGTGGCCCTGACCTTTCTGGTCAGACCAGCCGCCTTCCACTGTGCTCCAGAGAGGGCACGGGCTCGACCAGCACAGCCGTCCGCCCGTTCTGGGCGGGCCACGCCCCCACTGCCGGCCTTCCGTCCGCAGGCGTGGCGTGCTGCACCTCCACCAGAGCCGTGGCATCGACGACCTGGGCCCCCCCCGCTGGCAGCTCACGGCCTGCCTGGTGCTGGTCATCGTGCTGCTCTACTTCAGCCTGTGGAAGGGGGTGAAGACCTCGGGGAAGGTGAGGCTCGGGCCCAGCCCCTCTGTGGACTTCTGGCCACGGTCAGTTGGGGTGGACACCTGACCATGGCTGGAGAAGGGCCTCAGAGGGGAAGCACCCACAGCGTGTGCTTGGCGTGTGCAGGTAAGCACAGCTAGTTCCACGGATCTCGTGTATACCACGCTGGCGTCGTGTGAGCGTCTGGGAGGCGGGGCTTCGTGTCGGACGCTTATCTCTGGGACAAGCCTGCAGTGTGCCCATGCTCACGCCGGGCCCTTTTCCAGCCCAGCTCTCACTGTGTCCTCGCTGTAGTGGCCTGCAGCCCTTGACGCCCTCCCCTCCTCCAGGTGGTGTGGGTCACCGCCACCATGCCGTACGTGGTCCTCACCGCCCTGCTCCTGCGCGGCGTCACCCTCCCTGGAGCCGTCGATGGCATCAGAGCGTACCTGAGCGTCGACTTCTACCGGCTCTGCGAGGCGTCTGTGAGTACGCCCTGCTCACAGCCGAGGGCCGGGCTGTGCAGTGGACTCCACAGTGGGGCTCCTGTGTCCAGGGAAGGTGATCCCTGGGATGTAGATGCAGGGGGTGCCCACCTGCACCCCCGACCACCCTGGCAAGTGCACCAGGGAGCCTTGGCCGCAGCCTGGGTCAGGGCACACCCCGCTCGCTCTCTGCGTGAGCAGAACAACCTATGTCCCACCGCAGCCTCTGGCCCTGACTGCTTGGCTTCCCGGAGAAGCAGAGGGGTCTGCCCTGCCCAGCGCGGGTGTGGCTCGTGAACTCAGCCATCTGAGCTGCGTGAGCCAGGGCGGCCTCCTCAGGACTCCCAACTCCTAGTACCCACGGCACAGAAAGGAGTGAGCTAGAAGGGCCGTGGGACCTGGGGTGAAGGGGCTGGCCACCTGCCCAGGTGCAGCGAGGGCGGCAGACAGGCGGCGGGGATGCTCATGTAGACGGGAGTGCAGGGTGGGCAGCGGGCAGGCTCCCAGAGGCCAAGGGTGAAGGAGTGGGGGGGTTCCGGGGGAGGCCAGGCTGAGTGTGGAGCCAGAGCCGCAGGGCAGGAGGGCAGGGCCCGTAAGAGTGCGGGCAGCAGCCCTGTGCCAGCTGGGGTGCAGACCCAGTCGGCCTGGGGGCACAGCGGGCACTCGCATGGGTGGCCAGGCCTGCGAGCTGGAGGCCGAGAAGGGCAGTCGGGGCTGGTGAGATGCCCCAAGGCCTCTTGTCCCTCTCACTTTCTCCGCTGTCTCAGTGCACGCGCTGCCATCAAGGAAAGGTAGGAAATAGCCTGAGGGCCCTTTAGATGCTGGCGCCGCAGCCCGGGGACAGCCACCCGCCCCGCCTCCTAGAGGAAGCAAAGCCAGGGCACCCACTCCTTCCCTCAGCCGCCCAGCCTGTGAGCTGGCTCAGAGCCAGCACGGCCGGCTGGGACGTAGGACAGGCCCTTCGCCCTTGCCACAGCCGCTCCGGCTCAGCCCCTTCCTCTGTGCAGAGAGCCTGCCTCCTCGTAGCCCTAACCGCCTAGCTTGGCCAGCTGTCCTGGGACACACTGTCCCCGACACAGGGCCGGCCCTGACAGAGGCCCTTCTGCCCGCAGCTCACACCCACCCATCAGGTGCACATGAACAGCCCAGGACCCCGAGGCCACCTAGTCTCAGCTTGAGCTGTGGCACCGCCTCAGGGTCCCGGCCACTCGAGGCCAGCCCCCAGGACAGAGCAGCCCCCAGAGTGCGGCCCCTGCCCCTGCCCACCTGAGACCTGCATCTACACGCCCACCCCAGCGGCAGGCCTGTCCGCTCTCCCCAGGCCCACGTGGTCGAGCCAGGTCCCCACTCCCAGGTCCCCTCTCCCAGGTCTCCACTCCCAGGTCCCCACTCCCAGGTCCCCTCTCCCAGGTCCCCACTCCCAGGTCCCCACTCCCAGGTCACCACTCCCAGGTCCCCACTCCCAGGTCCCCACTCCCAGGGCCCCGC
>NW_006159450.1:841337-856006 GCF_000334495.1 Tupaia belangeri chinensis | reverse complement strand
CTCCCAGGTCCCCACTCCCAGGTCCCCTCTCCCAGGTCCCCACTCCCAGGTCCCCTCTCCCAGGTCTCCACTCCCAGGTCCCCACTCCCAGGTCCCCACTCCCAGGTCCCCTCTGCCAGGTCTCCACTCCCAGGTCCCCTCTCCCCGCGTGCTCCTCCCAGGTCCCCACTCCCAGGTCCCCTCTCCCAGGTCTCCACTCCCAGGTCCCCACTCCCAGGTCCCCACTCCCAGGTCCCCTCTGCCAGGTCTCCACTCCCAGGTCCCCTCTCCCAGGTCCCCTCTCCCAGGTCCCCTCTCCCAGATCGCAGCCTTGCTGAGACCCAGAGCACAGTAAAGGCAGGGTGGCCCCCTTCGCCACACCACTCAGGCCATGGTAGGGTGGGTCTCTCTGTGTCGCCTCTGCCATGAGTCCCATGTAGATGGTGACATGGCGTTTCAAACTGAAGGGACTGCTCCTCACAGCTCTCGCTGTCCTAGCTGGAGGCCGTCCCCAGGTGGGAGGAGGGGAGCGGGAGGGGGTCACTTGCACCTTGCCTCCGGCTCACCTACTCTTCCGCACCACCTCCGACCGCCCAACCGCCCATCTCTGGTGCTATCTCTGCCCTGTGCCCTGCAGGTCTGGATAGACGCTGCTACCCAGGTGTGCTTCTCCCTGGGCGTGGGCTTCGGGGTGCTGATTGCCTTCTCCAGCTACAACGCGTTCACGAACAACTGCTACAGGTAGGCCCCTCTGGGCCGGCGGGGCTGCCGGCATGGGCCACGGGCGTGGGCCTCAGCTCCGGCGATGCCGCGCCCTGGGTGCGGGCAGAACGATGGCGGCTTATGCACCTGTGGGCCACGGCCTTTAAAGGAGGAGAAAACAGCAGGTCCCAGCCACAGCCCCTCTCTGGCTTCGAGGAAGGCAACGAATGTGAAGGCTGTCCCCGCCAGGAGCCTTTCAGACTGCAGAGGGGCCAGGTTCCCCCGGAAGCCCAGCCGTGCCAGCCCCCTCCACCCAGGGCCTGCCCTCCTCCCCGTTTCGGTCAGTCCCTGTCCTCCCTTGCCCAGGGTCCCTCCACCCCAAAGCCACACATGAGAGAATGCGTCCCACCTGCCCCGGACGGAGCACCCCCCTGGAGGAGCACCCCTGGGCCGCAGGAGGACATTCAGGCCACCAGGCCCGAGCAGGGCTCAGCCAGTGCTGCCCGCTCAAGGGGATCCAATGACATGCTGGACCCCAAACCTCGGCAGCAGAAGCGGGTCTAGGCGGAGCCTTGCTCTCCGCGACCTTCCCAGCCCCTGCTCACATCCCAAAGTGGGACGAGTTAGAAAACAGCCAGGGCGTCCAGGTGCCTGTGGTCGGCCTCCGCCTGGTACAGGGGTGGCCCGAGGCCCTGCCCCTCCCGCAGAAGCAAATGGGGGATGGAAGTCGCAGCCCCGTCCGCCCTGTCCTTGCAGAGACGCCCTTGTCACCACCGCCATCAACTCCCTGACCAGCTTCTCCTCGGGCTTCGTCGTCTTCTCTTTCCTGGGCTACATGGCACAGAAGCACAGTGTGCCCATCGGAGACGTGGCCAAGGACGGTGAGGCCCTCCCTGTGGTCCACCACCACGGCCCGCAAGGGGCTCTCTGAAAACCAGAGGGCGACGGGGCAGGCCTCAGAGCGGCCTGAGCACTAGTCTGGACAGCGCAATGACTGGCCCCGCCCCAGCTCCCCCACTCTCACCCCCTGGCCCCACCCTGGGGCGACAGCAGCACTCCCGCAGAGAACCCTGCAGGGCTGGCCACCCATGAGCCCTAGAGGAGGTTACTGTGGGAGGGAGGACCGGCTCCAGGCAGGGGACGGCAGGCCCAGGGAGGTCTGGCCTCAGTTGGCCCGCAGAGGAAGCAGGGTGACCCCTGAGGTCAGCAGTTAGTCTGCTCCAGGCCTTTTCCAGCAGACGTCAGAGCCCACGGATGGCCAGGCCGGACTTGGGACAGCCAGTCTCGGATAGCCCGATTCCCCAGTTTCGGAGCTGTCTCCACTGCTAAGCCACCCTCCAGCTCCCCGGTCTTCACCAGGTCTTCGCCCACCCGGAGGTCAGCCTAGCTCGGGCTGGGAGAGGGGAGGGCTGGGCCGGTCAGCACAGAGCCAGGAGGCAGGACAGACACAGCCACACAAGGGCCCTGGGCCTCGGTGCCAGCCAGATCAGGAGAAAACCGCAGCATGTGCCGCCCCAGGTCGGGACATCCCAGGGCTCCAGAGCTCGGAGGGCTCTGACGAGCTCCCCACCTCGTCAGCCGGTGGAAGCCCTCTGCGCCCTCAGGCTGGTTCACAGAAGGCTGGCCGCCTTGGGCTCAGGCACTACCCGCCCTGCGTCCTGTCCCCACCATGTCCCTCAGGCTCCCTCTGCAGGGGCTACTTCTCCAGCAGTGACGGCTCTTAGGGCCCAGTAGCTCCTGCCTTGCCTCTGGGGCTCAGGGAGGGGTTGAGGGAGCAA
This sequence comes from Tupaia belangeri chinensis, assembly GCF_000334495.1. Lineage (NCBI taxonomy): Eukaryota > Metazoa > Chordata > Mammalia > Scandentia > Tupaiidae > Tupaia > Tupaia belangeri. Next base: position 853,547 of record NW_006159450.1, on the reverse strand, counting down.
TGGGCTGACATTGCCTCCCCGGGGCCAAGGCAGGGCTGGCCTAGGCGGTCCCACCTTTCTTGGGGTGCTGAGCACTGGTGCACTCACTCTGCAGGCACAGGGCAGCTTGGGGACCCAGGAGGCCCCACGGAGCGGCAGCGAAAGCGAGGGTGCCAGCCTGAGGGCTCAGAGGCGTTTCCTAAGCCCACATTCCTCCTGCTAGAAAAACTCCAATAAAGGCATGAGTCAGGGGTGCAGATAAACTGGGGTGGGATTTACACACTGCATTTATGCAGGTCCGCTTTTCTTTTTGCCCTTTATTATGATAAACAGCCATAGCTTGCAGACACCTCGATTAGCCCCTGAAGGTGAAGGTGAACGTCTCCTATGCACTTCAAGGCGCGCAAAGTAAATGTCACGCAGAGCCCTAAATCTCAGGAAGCCGTGCTGGCTCGGCACAGGGGAGAAGGCAGGGTGTTGGCATTCTGCTCACCTGAGCTGCCGGCTGTCGTCACGGGTCCAGGGCTTTGCAGTGTAACCTTTCGAGCGTCCCTGTGAGCCTACCCCGCCCGCACCAGAAACCCAGCCTGTCCATCAGGCCCTTGGCAACCAGAGGGAGTGGGTCAGAACCGGGTCAGAACCCAGTGTGACCCACTGTGTGGCTGACAGCAGGGCCCTGAGACATGACAGATGGCCCTGGCCTTTATGTGGTTGCTTAGGAAGATGGGCGCCCCGGCCATGGTGATCGGTGCAGCTAAACCACCGTGCTCCACAGGCTGGAGCCACACAGGGGCCTGGGTTCGAGTCCCCACCCACCCTCAGCATAGTGATGGCGTGGACCTACAGTCCCATGGCAGCGTGGGGGCCTGAGGCAGGAAGGTCACCAGTTCGTGCCTGGCCTGGCCAACATGTTAGCCACGAACACAGGCAACTGCCACTTACTCGTGGGACGCCTTCTCTGGGGTCGTTGGAGACCAGATGTGTTGAGTCTTGCCTGGTGTCTGCCACGGCCCTGACCCACACCCAACCAGGGAGAAGCGTGCAGGGATCCCAGAGGAGCTGTGGCCAGGACAGTTCCAAGCCACGTTCAGCCTGGCATACCCTTTGCTTCTTGGGATAACAGGGCAGCAGATTTCTTTTTGTCCCTCCACCTCAGACACTGTTTCAGTCAGGACAGCTGTGCAGTACTGCAGTAACAGCCCCTCCGTCAGGACAGCTGTGCAGTACTGCAGTAACAAACAGCCCCTCCGTCAGGACAGCTGTGCAGTACTGCAGTAACAAACAGCCCCTCCGTCAGGACAGCTGTGCAGTACTGCAGTAACAAACAGCCCCTCCGTCAGGACAGCTGTGCAGTACTGCAGTAACAAACAGCCCCTCCGTCAGGACAGCTGTGCAGTACTGCAGTAACAAACAGCCCCTCCGTCAGGACAGCTGTGCAGTACTGCAGTAACAAACAGCCCCTCCGTCAGGACAGCTGTGCAGTACTGCAGTAACAAACAGCCCCTCCGTCAGGACAGCTGTGCAGTACTGCAGTAACAAACAGCCCCTCCGTCAGGACAGCTGTGCAGTACTGCAGTAACAAACAGCCCCTCCGTCAGGACAGCTGTGCAGTACTGCAGTAACAAACAGCCCCTCCGTCAGGACAGCTGTGCAGTACTGCAGTAACAAACAGCCCCTCCGTCAGGACAGCTGTGCAGTACTGCAGTAACAAACAGCCCCTCCGTCAGGACAGCTGTGCAGTACTGCAGTAACAAACAGCCCCTCCGTCAGGACAGCTGTGCAGTACTGCAGTAACAAACAGCCCCTCCGTCAGGACAGCTGTGCAGTACTGCAGTAACAAACAGCCCCTCCGTCAGGACAGCTGTGCAGTACTGCAGTAACAAACAGCCCCTCCGTCAGGACAGCTGTGCAGTACTGCAGTAACAAACAGCCCCTCCGTCAGGACAGCTGTGCAGTACTGCAGTAACAAACAGCCCCTCCGTCAGGACAGCTGTGCAGTACTGCAGTAACAAACAGCCCCTCCGTCAGGACAGCTGTGCAGTACTGCAGTAACAAACAGCCCCTCCGTCAGGACAGCTGTGCAGTACTGCAGTAACAAACAGCCCCTCCGTCAGGACAGCTGTGCAGTACTGCAGTAACAAACAGCCCCTCCGTCAGGACAGCTGTGCAGTACTGCAGTAACAAACAGCCCCTCCGTCAGGACAGCTGTGCAGTACTGCAGTAACAAACAGCCCCTCCGTCAGGACAGCTGTGCAGTACTGCAGTAACAAACAGCCCCTCCGTCAGGACAGCTGTGCAGTACTGCAGTAACAAACAGCCCCTCCGTCAGGACAGCTGTGCAGTACTGCAGTAACAAACAGCCCCTCCGTCAGGACAGCTGTGCAGTACTGCAGTAACAAACAGCCCCTCCGTCAGGACAGCTGTGCAGTACTGCAGTAACAAACAGCCCCTCCGTCAGGACAGCTGTGCAGTACTGCAGTAACAAACAGCCCCTCCGTCAGGACAGCTGTGCAGTACTGCAGTAACAAACAGCCCCTCCGTCAGGACAGCTGTGCAGTACTGCAGTAACAAACAGCCCCTCCGTCAGGACAGCTGTGCAGTACTGCAGTAACAAACAGCCCCTCCGTCAGGACAGCTGTGCAGTACTGCAGTAACAAACAGCCCCTCCGTCAGGACAGCTGTGCAGTACTGCAGTAACAAACAGCCCCTCCGTCAGGACAGCTGTGCAGTACTGCAGTAACAAACAGCCCCTCCGTCAGGACAGCTGTGCAGTACTGCAGTAACAAACAGCCCCTCCGTCAGGACAGCTGTGCAGTACTGCAGTAACAAACAGCCCCTCCGTCAGGACAGCTGTGCAGTACTGCAGTAACAAACAGCCCCTCCGTCAGGACAGCTGTGCAGTACTGCAGTAACAAACAGCCCCTCCGTCAGGACAGCTGTGCAGTACTGCAGTAACAAACAGCCCCTCCGTCAGGACAGCTGTGCAGTACTGCAGTAACAAACAGCCCCTCCGTCAGGACAGCTGTGCAGTACTGCAGTAACAAACAGCCCCTCCGTCAGGACAGCTGTGCAGTACTGCAGTAACAAACAGCCCCTCCGTCAGGACAGCTGTGCAGTACTGCAGTAACAAACAGCCCCTCCGTCAGGACAGCTGTGCAGTACTGCAGTAACAAACAGCCCCTCCGTCAGGACAGCTGTGCAGTACTGCAGTAACAAACAGCCCCTCCGTCAGGACAGCTGTGCAGTACTGCAGTAACAAACAGCCCCTCCGTCAGGACAGCTGTGCAGTACTGCAGTAACAAACAGCCCCTCCGTCAGGACAGCTGTGCAGTACTGCAGTAACAAACAGCCCCTCCGTCAGGACAGCTGTGCAGTACTGCAGTAACAAACAGCCCCTCCGTCAGGACAGCTGTGCAGTACTGCAGTAACAAACAGCCCCTCCGTCAGGACAGCTGTGCAGTACTGCAGTAACAAACAGCCCCTCCGTCAGGACAGCTGTGCAGTACTGCAGTAACAAACAGCCCCTCCGTCAGGACAGCTGTGCAGTACTGCAGTAACAAACAGCCCCTCCGTCAGGACAGCTGTGCAGTACTGCAGTAACAAACAGCCCCTCCGTCAGGACAGCTGTGCAGTACTGCAGTAACAAACAGCCCCTCCGTCAGGACAGCTGTGCAGTACTGCAGTAACAAACAGCCCCTCCGTCAGGACAGCTGTGCAGTACTGCAGTAACAAACAGCCCCTCCGTCAGGACAGCTGTGCAGTACTGCAGTAACAAACAGCCCCTCCGTCAGGACAGCTGTGCAGTACTGCAGTAACAAACAGCCCCTCCGTCAGGACAGCTGTGCAGTACTGCAGTAACAAACAGCCCCTCCGTCAGGACAGCTGTGCAGTACTGCAGTAACAAACAGCCCCTCCGTCAGGACAGCTGTGCAGTACTGCAGTAACAAACAGCCCCTCCGTCAGGACAGCTGTGCAGTACTGCAGTAACAAACAGCCCCTCCGTCAGGACAGCTGTGCAGTACTGCAGTAACAAACAGCCCCTCCGTCAGGGCAGCTGTGCGGTACTGCAGTAACAAACAGCCCCTCAGTCTCAATGGCTCAATGCGACAGCTTTCTTTCTTTCTTTGTGGGCTACGAGTACACTGGGGGCCGTTGGGGTTGCCCGGCCCCCGGGCCCCAGGGCCCAAGGACCCCAGCTGACGGACCCCTCGGTGTGGGCTATAGGAGCCTGTTGCTGGGCTGGCGAGCTGGGCCATCGCTGTGCCTACATGCAGTGCCTCGGCCAGGGCAGTTGCAGGCCACACCAGCCCCCAAGGGGTGGGTGTTTCAGCTCTTCGTGGACCCAGAAGACAGGTCAGGAACATAGCCACGAAATCCTGTGGAATTTACAAGTTAGGCTACCAAAGAGTGTGAGTGTGTGTTTACGCATGCATTTGTGCATGGTATGCATGTGCTCATGTGCATGTGCCTATGTGTGCATCTGTGTGTGTTCCCGTGTGTGTGTGTGCACATGTGTACATCACGTGATACAGGGCGCATGACCGAGGAGACGACCAGGGATCTGCAGGAGGAAGGAGAAGGGCCGCTGTGAGAGCCCCTCCAGGCCCTGGGCTGTCCCCACCTCCGACTGTCCCCCATTAGGTAGCGTTGGGGTCATGCTTTCCCTGCTTCAGCCTCTCAGGAATCCAGTGTGGCCACACCCAGCCTTCTCTGAGGTCTCACTGCATAGCCCACCGGCCTCGAGCCTCCCGAGTCGCTGGGACTGCAGGCGCACACCGCGGGCCCCTGTCCTGCCTTTCCCTGCACCAGGAACCCCCCTGGCCTGGGTCTCCACGCAGCCCCTGCCCGCAGAGCGCATCGCGTGGTGCCCGGTGCGGCCGGCCTCGTCCCCCTCCCCTGCTGTGCACAGGCATCAGCTGAGGCGAGGTGGCGGGCAGTGGAGGGCACCCAGCCGCGGGGCCCAGGGCCCTTTCCCGGGTGCAGGGCTGGGGCTGCTCTGTGGCAGCATCCCGGAGGTGTCCTGCCACGCCTGTCCCGGCTGTGCAGGGGACAAGTGTGACAGGAGTGTGACAGCGGCCGGGCACTCTGCTTGCAGGGCCAGGCCTGATCTTCATCATCTACCCTGAGGCGATTGCGACCCTCCCGCTGTCCTCGGCCTGGGCTGTAGTCTTCTTCATCATGCTGCTCACCCTGGGCATCGACAGCGCCGTGAGTACCAGCCTCGGCTGCTCGGGGGCCTGGACTGCGCCCGGCAGAGCCCTGCCCCCTGGGCCTGCACTGCTCAGCGCACCCTGCGGGACGCCAGCAGGCCAGTTACTCGAGGGCCCTTGCCAGCCAGAGATGGAGCTGGCGTTCTTATTTCTGCTCAGGGGAGCACCAGCACGCCCACCCCAGACACGTGGCTCAGAGCAGCGGGGCCTTCCCGAGCCCCCCAGAGGGGACGCATTTCCGGGATGCCCTGTGGATGGCCCGTCATGGCCTAGCCTCCCACGTACCTGCCCGTGGGGGCACCAGCTGGTGCAGTGGGCCCGGCCTGCAGGCTTACCCAGCTTCCTCCCCCCATGGCTGTTCTGTGCCAGCGGGCACGCCCGCAGGAGGCACAGGGAGCTGAGGACCTGTTTGCGATGGATCTCTGCCCCTCCGCCTGGCTCTCCCCACTGGGTCATGGCCCACAGGGGGGCCCAGGTCTCACCTTCCTGCAGCTGGGATCATGCGTCCCCTAACAGCTTTACGGGAGAAGGTGGTCCCCACCAAGGTGGGCTGAGGTCCCTCAGAGGTGCCAGGGCCGCTTGCCCATGCCATTGTGGGGTCAGCCCAAAGGTCAGGGAGGACACGGCTAGTGACCGGGCCAGGCACGGCCTGTCTCTGGCATGAAGAGACGCTGTCCCGGCCACGGCTTCGCCTCCCTGACGTGCCCACCTGCGGCATGGCAGGGCACCCTCGGCCACACAGCACTCTTCCTGCCAGCGGCACTGGGGCCAGGGGGTCACCTGCCGACTCTGTGCACCCAGAGCTGCGTCCCCAGAGAAGCTGTGCAGGGTCGTGCTTTCCTGGGTGCTCTGTGCCTGGGTGCAGCCAGGTGCCTGGTCACACGTGGCCTGCCTGTCTGTGGTGCAGATGGGCGGCATGGAGTCGGTGATCACGGGGCTCGTCGACGAGTTCCAGCTGCTGCGCCGGCACCGCGAGCTCTTCACGCTCTCCGTCGTCCTGGCCACCTTCCTCCTGTCCCTCTTCTGTGTCACCAACGTACGTAGGCCGCCAGAGTTCGCCTCGCATGCACGGGCAGGCTGGACGAGCCCAGGGAAGCAGCATCCGCATGCCGCCCCACTGACCACATGCACAGCCAGTCTGGGCCGGCTCAGGTTGCTTCAGCACCTGGACAGCGCCTGGACCCGGTCGCCTTCCCCTTCCTTTTGGGGCTGGGCCGGGGCGCAGAGGACTGTCCGGGGATGGGGTGGAGGTACCCTCTTCCAGGGGAGGCAGCAGGCCCAGCGTCTGGGTGGTCCCACCTCTTGGTGACCCAGCACCTGGAGGGGAGAGGCTGCTTCACTTCTGTGTGGCAGGCGCGGGGCCAGGCCTCTGACCAGAGTGGCCCACGCCCTCCTCTGTCCAGAACACACCATAGCCAAGGTGTGCTGCACTGGAGCCCAGAGTGGCCTCTCTTCCAGGGCGGCATCTACGTCTTCACGCTGCTAGACCACTTTGCGGCTGGCACGTCCATCCTCTTCGGGGTGTTCGTCGAAGCCATTGGGGTGGCCTGGTTCTACGGTAAGGCTGGGCGGAGTTTTACCAAAGCTTTGGAGAGGCCACCCTGGCCTTGCAGGGACCCAGCAGGGTCTGCTCGCTGGGCCAGCACAGACCTCTGCCTGCGGGCCCCAGAACCCCAGGCATGGGTCAGAGATGCAGGTGCATGCGGGAGGATAGCTCACAGCCCTTGGGGTGGGCATCAGGGTGCTCCTGAGCGGACCATGGGCGCATCCAGCTGCCAGTCACAGCCGACCGCGTCCCAGCCTCAGCCCGTGGTCAGGCAGACGTTATTGGCTTGGTGTGGGAAGGCGGTGGCACCGCGGGCTCGCACTGCATTCCAGGCCGATGGTGCCGTCGTCATCAGCGGGCCACGTCTCTGCTGCCCTGGGGATGGCTCTGCGTCCAGGGCCTGCCAAGTGTGTTCTGAACAGCACAGAAGCCCCAGCTGCAGACAGGCATGCCCTCCCAGCCTGCTGACCTGCCCAGACACCACTTGGTCCTTGACTCCTCCTCTGCAAACGGGCCATGTGCCAGCCTGGACCCCGGTCAGTGCCCTTACTCTGTAAGTGCCGTCCTACAGAGGCTGCAGAGTGCTGATGCTGCCCCACCCGGCTCCCAGCTCAGCCACTCACAGGTCTTCCCCCTGCTCGGGGCCCTGGCAAGGAGGACCCAGAAGACCACCCTGGCTTTGACAGCTTTGCTCTATTCTAACACTCTTCCCAAGCATGTACTTTTCTCCTGCAGACAGGGGAGACAGAGAACTCTGTGCTCCCGTTGGGCCCCGACAGCAGGGCTGTCCACCCCTTTAAGTGGTGACCCCTCCACAAGTGGAGCCCCTGTGGCTCCCCAAAAGTCACCCTGCCCCTCTCATCAAAGTAAAGCCAAATGCCCTCTCTCTATTGCCGGAGGGCCTGTACTCTGGGGGAGACAGAAAGCACTCCGTGGGGTGTGGTCAAGCTGCCACCTTTTGTCCTCATTTCTCCAGGCCTTGGGATCTGGGGCGTGCGTTTGAAGCCACAAAGCTGGGATTTGCAGGGAGGCCTTGGAGTGGGCAGGCTTAGATACCGCTGCAGGGCATGGACCGCTCTAGAAGAGACACTGCTGGGCCTTAGGCTGAAGGAGCCCGAGCCAGCAGAGAGGCGGGATGGGCTGTGGAGCTGCGAGGTGCCCACAGCTGAACACGGCTTTGCCTCTCCTGGATGAGTGAGCACCGGATGGCTGGGGCCGCTGCCAAATCCGCCTGGCCCCGCTTTTGTCTGTCTGTCCTTTCTCAGTCCTCAGCCCTTCCCCCATCTCTTCTCCCTCAGGGCAGGCCAGGCAAGGATTTGAGCCGAGGTCGGCAGTGTGGGGTCCGGCCCCACACACAGGGCTTACCCACTGTGCCAGGGGCTGCCCAGGTATGCCCGCCGATGAGCGCGTCAGAAATGCCAGCCTGGCGGCACACTGACATCCCTGTGGGCCACAGACCTGTGGGGTGAGGGCCAGGCAAGCACGCCCTCACCTCTGCCCTCAGCCCCCTGCCCATGGCCTCCTGGGTCCCTGCCTCATGTCCGAGTTCTGGTGGGGAGGGAGGGCTCTGAGTGGAGCCTCCCTGGAAGCGGCGCACGAGGGCGCTGGGACGGACCTCCTAAAATCTCGCCTTCGGTTCCTGAGCGGAGTCAGATAATTCCGCTGCAAGAAAACATTTCTAAGGTCGCTGGACCTTGCTCTGGGGAGAGAATGCCAGTTGATTGAGTTTCTAGGAAGAGCTTTTGCGGGTAGTGCTCGTGCACACGGTGCGCTGGGCAGCCTGGGCAGGGGAAGGCTTCAGACTCAGACTCCACATCCCGGGAGCACGACTGCAGGGACAGAAAGTAACGGCGGAGCCCTGGGCCTGGGAGCGTGCCGTGTGGCCAGTGGTGGCCGTGTGGCCATGTAGTCAACCGTAGTTTGAGTCCTGGACCCGGTGGCTTAAACTCATGCTAGGCACGTGTGCGTGCGTGCCCAAGATCCCGAGAGGAGAATGGAGGAGAAGGGATTGCGGCGTGACCATCCCCCCTGGGGGGTGATTTCTCGCTTTCTGTCTCTATGTCTCTCTGTCTGTCTGGCGAGCGCACGCGCCCTACAGTGAAAATCTCTAAAAAAAAACAAAAAAAAAGTAACAAAATGACTTCTCGAGTAGCTCCGAAGGGCAGCAGAGGCAGCCGTGGAGGGCAAGGACCGAGACGGTGGGGCAGGGTGTGTGGGTCTGCCGTGCGCACTGGCATGGGCTCCTGCTGGTCAGCGCAGCCACCGGGCAGAGGCTGCGTGCAGCTGAGCTGGGGGCGGGCTGCGGCTTGTCCCAGGCCCACCGTACTGCTTTCCCGCAGGCGTCGGGCAGTTCAGCGACGACATCAAGCAGAGGGCCGGGCGCCGGCCCAGCCTGTACTGGCGGTTGTGCTGGAAGCTGGTCAGCCCCTGCTTCCTGCTGGTGAGGGCATCGGCCATGTCAGCCATGTCGGCCCCGGGGTGGGGAGGGGTGCTGGTCCACCTGATTCCTCGCATCGGCCACGGGATGGGGGGGGGTGTACTCGTGTGCAGGCGGGGCCCCAGTGCCATTGCGGGAGCCTCCAGGCTGGCTGCGTCCACCTTCCCCCAAACCTTCATGAGCCCTGGTGGTCACAAGGGCCTCACTGAGCAACAGAGAGGCTGCAGATGACCAGCGTCCTCCCACTCGGTCTATGGGGGCAGAGGTGCAGTGTGGACCTCCGGGGCAGAGGGCACGTGCCAGAAGTCTGAGGACAGGGAAACAACAGGGTCCCTTGGCCCCTTCCACCCGAGGGTTCACCAGCAGGCCTGGCTCACGCTGCTCCGTACTCAGCTTTGTCATCAGGGTGGCCAGCTAGGGCTCCGCAGCCCAGCCTGGCCTCCTGGCTCGGTAGGGCAAGATCACCGAACACAGCGCACCTGTGACTTAGATGGCCACGCTGCAGACTCAGAGGTTCACAGAGCCAGAAGGACTGGCTGGGCAGGATGAACGGCCTCGGTCAGCCGTGCGAGGACTGGCCAGGCCCAGGCCAAGCCCCCTGAGCTGCTCACAGACACAGCACCTCCTGGGCCCATGGTCACACGGAACACGCCAGGGACAGGGTTGGGGGCTGGAGCCAGACCCATCAGCCCGCCCAAGGCTGGCCCTGCACCTGTTTGGCCCTGACCCAGCCCAGCAGGCACCCGTGAGGGACAGAGCACCTCCATGTTGGCAGGCCCTGGGTGGACAGAGTAGGAAGGAGAGGAGACAGCTGTCCCGGGCCGTGGACACCTGTGTGGAATTACACCAGAACCGAGTCCAGCCCCACCCCCGAAGGCTGTCCGCCTGCCAAGCAGCCCTGGGATGGGACGCAGCCCTGCTGACGTGCAGAGGAAAGCGGGGCCCACCTTCGGACCCCAGCCACGGCACCAACTCCGGGTTGCTGCTCAGGCTCACGTGTGGGAGGAGCTGCCCCCAGGCAGATCCATGTCCACTAGTGAGCGGACTACGGACTCCTGGTGCTCCCAGGCAGGCCTGTGGACTCGTAGGGCGGACCCACAGACTCCCAGGCAGGCCTGTGGACTCTCAGGGCGGGCCCACGGACTCCCAGGCAGGCCTGTAGACTCTCAGGGCGGGCCCACGGACTCCTGGGCAGGCCTTCATCAGAGGGGAAAGCGCACTTCCGGGAGTCAGCCCAGCCTCGACCTCTGTCTGCAGCCTGCGTGTGCTCCAGACAGAGCCACTGATGGCCAGTGGCCAGCGCGACCCCAGTGTGACAGCCCTGGCACTTTACCCATCGTGTTCTTAGCCTTAGGGCCCACGCCCATGATTCTAGCAGCAGAATCACTTCCACACTCTCAGGCGTGCGTGCCTGCGCCAATGTGGATGTCAGTCGGGGAGGGATGCGTTTCCCAGACGGGCTCCTTCTGCCTTCAGTAAACACTCCTGAAAGGCGAACCGGGCCAGACCGGGTCAGCCCGCACACAGGGCCGGGCCTGCTGGACAGCCTGTCTGAGAGGTGTGCCGTCCGGCGTGGAGGCAAGCGGCACGAGGCACACGCCGCGGCAGCACGCGTGTCCAGGCAGAGTGAGACGTGTGCCCAGACGTGCCCTCTGCCCAGAACAGTGGACAGCTACTTTTCTGGGAGCTAGGGAGCTTGCACTGTGAGCCTCACCCTGACCCAGGTTCAGGTGCCCCTTTGTCCCATGGGAAGACCCCCGGGCTTGCACGCATGTGGTTGCGGTGCACACGCAGACACAGGGCAGGGCTGGGTGTGCAGCACGTGCTCCTCAGTGAGTGACCGGGCTGCCTCAAGGGAGCTCTCCGAGAACGGCCGGCCCTGAGAGCGGCTCCCACAGGGCTCCCAGAGGACGGGTGGGCGGGCACAGAGGGCAGAGGAGGGGTGGGCGGGCACAGAGGGCAGAGGAGGCGTGGGCGGGCACAGAGGGCAGAGGAGGCGTGGGCGGGCACAGAGGGCAGAGGGGCCAACAGGTCCACAGGTCTCAGGAGGAATTGGTCTCAGCAGCAGGACGATGCTGGGGCGCCTCCTGCGGCCTGGCCGGGGCATCAGGGGAGTGTTGGCCCCATCACACCACGCAGCGGGCGCCACCTGACCCTGGCCCGGTCTCATTGGTTTCAGTTCGTGGCTGTGGTCAGCGTGGTGACCTTCAGACCGCCCCACTACGGCACCTACACCTTCCCCGACTGGGCCAACATGCTGGGCTGGGCCATCGCCACCTCCTCCATGGCCACAGTGCCACTCTACGCGGCCTACAAACTCTGCAGTCTGCCCGGCTCCTTCCGAGAGGTGGGTGCTGGCCCGGGGCCTCGCCCAGGTCCAAGCAGCAGGCCGAGGCTGGAGTGGGGGTGCAAGCGCGTGTGCGTGCTCATGTGTGTGTCTATGCCCACGTGTCTGTGTTGGTACGTCCAAGTGTCCACGTGTGGGCGTGGGCTGCCCTAACAGGGCACGGTGACCAGTGCTGACTGTCTTCACAGCCCGGAGGCTAGGCGACCCAGCAGGAACCCGAGGGCCTGGCCCCCTCCTCCCTGGGCCCCTTGGCGGGCAGAGACCCATAGGCTCACCTGCTGCATCCCGATGCCCCCTCGATGGGGTTTCAGCACAGGACCTGGGCCATTGCAGCGTGTCTGTGTGTGTTTCTGTGTATAGGCTCACGTGTGTCTGTGCATCTACATGTCTGTGTTCGTGTGCTGGTGCCCATGTCTATACGTGTGTCTGTCTACATGTCTGTGTTCATGTGCTGGTGCCCGTGTCCACATGTGTGTCTGTGCGTCTACATGTCTGTGTGCTCGTGTGCTGGTGTCCATGCCCATGTATGTCTCTGTGCGTCTACATGTCTGTGTGCTTGTGTGCTGGTGCCCATGCCCACGTATGTCTCTGTGCATCTACATGTCTGTGTGCTCGTGTGCTGGTGCCCATGCCCACGTATGTCTCTGTGCATCTACATGTCTGTGTGCTCGTGTGCTGGTGTCCATGCCCA
>NW_006159450.1:835140-835968 GCF_000334495.1 Tupaia belangeri chinensis | reverse complement strand
GACTCGCAGGGCGGGCCCACGGACTCCAAGGCAGGCCTGTAGACTCTCAGGGCGGGCCCACGGACTCCTGGGCAGGCCTTCATCAGAGGGGAAAGCGCACTTCCGGGAGTCAGCCCAGCCTCGACCTCTGTCTGCAGCCTGCGTGTGCTCCAGACAGAGCCACTGATGGCCAGTGGCCAGCGCGACCCCAGTGTGACAGCCCTGGCACTTTACCCATCGTGTTCTTAGCCTTAGGGCCCACGCCCATGATTCTAGCAGCAGAATCACTTCCACACTCTCAGGCGTGCGTGCCTGCGCCAATGTGGATGTCAGTCGGGGAGGGATGCGTTTCCCAGACGGGCTCCTTCTGCCTTCAGTAAACACTCCTGAAAGGCGAACCGGGCCAGACCGGGTCAGCCCGCACACAGGGCCGGGCCTGCTGGACAGCCTGTCTGAGAGGTGTGCCGTCCGGCGTGGAGGCAAGCGGCACGAGGCACACGCCGCGGCAGCACGCGTGTCCAGGCAGAGTGAGACGTGTGCCCAGACGTGCCCTCTGCCCAGAACAGTGGACAGCTACTTTTCTGGGAGCTAGGGAGCTTGCACTGTGAGCCTCACCCTGACCCAGGTTCAGGTGCCCCTTTGTCCCATGGGAAGACCCCCGGGCTTGCACGCATGTGGTTGCGGTGCACACGCAGACACAGGGCAGGGCTGGGTGTGCAGCACGTGCTCCTCAGTGAGTGACCGGGCTGCCTCAAGGGAGCTCTCCGAGAACGGCCGGCCCTGAGAGCGGCTCCCACAGGGCTCCCAGAGGACGGGTGGGCGGGCACAGAGGGCAGAGGAGGGGTGGGC
>NW_006159450.1:824234-835121 GCF_000334495.1 Tupaia belangeri chinensis | reverse complement strand
GAGGAGGGGTGGGGGGGCACAGAGGGCAGAGGAGGCGTGGGCGGGCACAGAGGGCAGAGGGGCCAACAGGTCCACAGGTCTCAGGAGGAATTGGTCTCAGCAGCAGGACGATGCTGGGGCGCCTCCTGCGGCCTGGCCGGGGCATCAGGGGAGTGTTGGCCCCATCACACCACGCAGCGGGCGCCACCTGACCCTGGCCCGGTCTCATTGGTTTCAGTTCGTGGCTGTGGTCAGCGTGGTGACCTTCAGACCGCCCCACTACGGCACCTACACCTTCCCCGACTGGGCCAACATGCTGGGCTGGGCCATCGCCACCTCCTCCATGGCCACAGTGCCACTCTACGCGGCCTACAAACTCTGCAGTCTGCCCGGCTCCTTCCGAGAGGTGGGTGCTGGCCCGGGGCCTCGCCCAGGTCCAAGCAGCAGGCCGAGGCTGGAGTGGGGGTGCAAGCGCGTGTGCGTGCTCATGTGTGTGTCTATGCCCACGTGTCTGTGTTGGTACGTCCAAGTGTCCACGTGTGGGCGTGGGCTGCCCTAACAGGGCACGGTGACCAGTGCTGACTGTCTTCACAGCCCGGAGGCTAGGCGACCCAGCAGGAACCCGAGGGCCTGGCCCCCTCCTCCCTGGGCCCCTTGGCGGGCAGAGACCCATAGGCTCACCTGCTGCATCCCGATGCCCCCTCGATGGGGTTTCAGCACAGGACCTGGGCCATTGCAGCGTGTCTGTGTGTGTTTCTGTGTATAGGCTCACGTGTGTCTGTGCATCTACATGTCTGTGTTCGTGTGCTGGTGCCCATGTCTATACGTGTGTCTGTCTACATGTCTGTGTTCATGTGCTGGTGCCCGTGTCCACATGTGTGTCTGTGCGTCTACATGTCTGTGTGCTCGTGTGCTGGTGTCCATGCCCATGTATGTCTCTGTGCGTCTACATGTCTGTGTGCTTGTGTGCTGGTGCCCATGCCCACGTATGTCTCTGTGCATCTACATGTCTGTGTGCTCGTGTGCTGGTGCCCATGCCCACGTATGTCTCTGTGCATCTACATGTCTGTGTGCTCGTGTGCTGGTGTCCATGCCCACGTGTGTCTCTGTGCGTCTACATGTCTGTGTGCTCGTGTGCTGGTGCCCATGCCCACGTGTGTCTCTGTGCGTCTACATGTCTGTGTGCTCGTGTGCTGGTGCCCATGCCCACGTGTGTCTCTGTGCGTCTACATGTCTGTGTGCTCGTGTGCTGGTGCCCATGCCCACGTGTGTCTGTGTTCTCTCTGTGCATCCCGTGTGTGGTGATGGTGGGAGGACAGCTGTGGAGACGGGGTGGGCAGAATCAGAGTCCCTGCCCTCCAGGGCCAAGCCCACCCTCGTTGGAGCTGAGCAGCTCCTGTGGGGAGCCCCAGGGCCTCCTTAGGGCCGTGGGCTCACACCCCTTCCTGCATACAGCTCAGCCCTGGGAAGGAGGGTGGTGAGGGTCCCACCCCTGGCAGATGACTCCTGGCACAGCATCCTCACAGGAGTGCCCACCCGGGCCTCTGTGGCTCAGGGAACAGCCGCCCAGTGCTGGCACCTGGCAGGTCAAGGACCCGCCCTCGGGCAGGGCAGCCCCGCGCTTGGGCAGCTGTCCCCCAGCTCTCTCCTGCTGGTCCCTGCAGCTGTCAGGCAGGCAGGTGGGCCTGGGGCACAGGACAGTGTGGGCGGGGGCTGCTGGGAAGGGGATTCCCAGGCGGCTGAGGCCCCAGTGAGGCTGGGGTGCCCCCTCTGGCTGGCCCCCGTGGCCCCTATGCTGTCTCCAGGGAGAGTGGGAGGCCACCGCCCCACAGTGGGGACGCCGCTCTGGTGTCCAGGATGACTCAGAAGGAGTGGCCCAGGTTAGCGCCGCCCAGGGGCCACAAGAGCCTGTCTGCCAACCTCCCAGGCCGGGCCCTGAGCGCGAGCGCAACCTCGGGGGCCGAGGCAGGCTGCCCGGTCTGGCCTCAGAGAGCCGGAGACAGGTCGCAGACCATGGGACAGGCTCCGAGCGCCACGCTGCCCTGAGAGGACTGGGTGGTGTCCGCGGGGAGCCGACCCCCAGAGGTGGGGGCGGCCAGGCAGGCTGGCACTGGCATCCCAGGGGTTGCCCCATGAGCTCTGGCAGCCCCGAGGCAGCCCCGGCCAGTGGAGAGGGCACACCCACTCCAGCCAGCACCTGCCATGTGTGAGGCTCAGACTCTCACGGTGGCGTCCACTTTCAGGCTGGGCGGTCCTTGATTCGTTGCCACTGGAGCCGAGCCCCTGGGGTGGCAGCTCCAGGTCTGACCCCACGTCAGCCATGGGCGCTGGTCTGCCCATGGCGGGTGCTGGCACCAAGGGACTCCTTCTCTTTCAGAAACTGGCCCACGCCATCACGCCCGAGAAGGACCGTGAGCTGGTGGACAGAGGGGAGGTGCGCCAGTTCACGGTGAGCCACGGCCCCACCGGGGCCCTCCGGAGAGCAGCAGCCTGGCCCATGGCCACTGCCAGCCCTCAGACGGCCCCACGGCCGCACAGGCCAGGACGCTCTCGGCGCAGGCTCCACGGGCACCCGTGTGCAGCGTGGCGGGGGCTGGCCAGGCCCGCTCTGCGAGCCCTGAGATGGGCGGCGCGTGGGCAGCAGGAGTGGGCAGAGCTGAGCAGGACAGGGCCCTGAGAGCAGCCGCAGTGGGGCAGGGCGATACCTGTTGGCAGAGGTGGAGGCGGCACAGACCCCGTCCCTACAGAGTCCGAGCTGTTCCAGGCCCAGGAAGCAGCACCTGGAGGGAGGGTGGGCTGAGGGAGTCTGAGCCTCCGCCTGGGGCCCACCTGCCACAGGGAGGGGTGGAGCTGCTCAGAGCAGGGCAGAGTGGGGTGAGCAGGGAGGCCGGGAGGGCTGGAGCTGACCAACTGACCATGGAAGGCGGCCCTGCTGAGACCTGGACAGGGCAGCCTCTGTGGAGGGCTTCAGGGTGGCGGGGGTGGCCCTGCGGAGATGCAGTCAGCTCAGCCTCTGGCAGGCTGTCCTGTCCTTATTTCCGTCGGGGGCTGCCCGGGTACATGCGTCACACCTGCCACTGTGTCCTGTAGAGCAGGACACCCCAGGAGCCCAGGTCCACTCTGGAAGGCAGACGTCACTCCCTCTCCACCAGGGGCCCGGGCCCAGAGAGACAGTGGGCAAATGCCCATCGGAGTGCACACCAGCTATGGGCTGGCAGCTGAGTGCCACCAGGCTCGGCATGTCCAGTGGGCACGGCATTAGACGGATGGGCCAGGGAGACCTCCAGTGGCTCTCAGGGTCTGGAGTTGATGCGGAGCCAGGGCAGGGAAGGCTGTGGTGTGGAGGCGCCCTGTCCTCACCTCTCCCCACGCCGTGAGCGGGGCCTGTGAGGTCATGCACACAGGAGCTCGGGAGGAGTGCGGGCAGTCCTGGCTGGGAGCATGGGAGGCGGGCCGTGTGCGGGGTGGTGGCGATGAGGACGGCACGGAGGGCTGAGTGGTGGGAGCTGTAGCAGGTGGCCTGGCTGCTGAGCCCACAGTGGCTCAGCATTTCTCATCACCTGCCAGCAGTGCAGTTCCAGGGACAGGGTTCCACTTCCCCCCCAGCACCTTTTCCACTGCAGAAATGTCTGGCCTGCTCCAGGCGGCGGGTGCCCAGGGCCTCAGACTCCTGGCCTCTCTGCCCCAGTGTCCTCCTGTCCATGCTCCCCGCGATCCCTGTCCGGGAGCTCGCTCCTTCAACACTGCTCTTCTGGTCTCCAATGTCCAACTTTGGCTTCTTACCAGGAGACGCCTGGATTTGATTTCAGTCTCGCCGATTTCAGCGCCTGCCTTGTTCATTGCTCCTTCTACTTTCCTTGGGTTTCCTCTGCTAGACTTTCGCTAACGTTTTTGTTTTTTAGCTTTTTCACCATAGGGTGTGTGCGTTTGCCCGAGAGAGACAGAGGGAAAGTGAGAAGTCATCCCCCAGGGGAGATGGCCGTGCTGCAATCCCTTCTCCTCCATTCTCTCGGGATCTGTGGTGTACGCCTGGTGTGATTTTCAAGCCACTGAGTCTGAGATTAAAACTGCGATCAGCCACGTGAGAGTCCAGCACCTTCACCACCATGTCCCCCACTGGCTACTTTGCTAACTTTCCATTTGGACCTTAGATCATTAATTTTCAGCTTTTCCCATTTCCTAATGTAAGCATCAATGACTATGAATTTTCCTCAAAGTTCCCCATCTACCGCATTCCACGGTTTTTCACACAGCATCTTCTTTACCATTCATTTCCAAGTAGACTTTACTTTCCATTGTAACTTAACTTGTAATTTGCTTAGAAGTCTGCTTTTGAGTTCCCAAGTATAGGGGGTCGTTTCATTCCATTTTTTTGTTATTAATTTCTAAATTAATCACATTGTGCTCTTTAAAATGTATTAGGGCTCCTGGGACCAGCGGGTGGCACATTGATTACATCACTGGACTCCCACATGGCCAACTGTGGTTTCAGTCCCAGACATAGAGGCTTAAAACTCATGCTGGGCGCATGTGCGTATGTGCCTAAAATCCCAAGAGGAGAATGGAGGAGAAGGTATTGTGGGTGGCCATCCCCCCAGGAGATGATTTCTCATGTTCTGTCTCCCTGTGAGCACACATACCTTATAGCAAAAATCTCTCTTTAAAAAAAAAAAAAAGTATTAAGACTTCTTTACGGTCTTTACCTGATCGATTTTGATCGAAGTTACATGTCTTTTAGAAGAACGTGTCTTCTCTAATTGTCAATACACAATGCTGCTCTGTCCACCTGGACGGTTTGATGCCCTGTATTGCCCAAATGCACAGCACCATGAGCGAGTCCGCTTGGCCCCTAGCAGGCAAGCGGTCCGTGGCACGCCCCAGCTCGGCAGCTCCTCCCACCCTCTCTGCAGCTGCTCGGTCGCGGTGCTGTACGCTCCGGCCGTTTTCTGAGCTCCGTCTGTGTCCCAGTGGCGTGCCGCTGGGCCACGAGCGTCTCTCCCTAGTGATGCTTTTGCTGTTGAAGTCCGTTCCATCTGAGAGGGTATCATCCGAGTTCTCTGGAAACACCCTCTGCCATCTGTGGAGTCCCCGCTTCCCGGCGCCCTTAAGACCCAGGTCTCTTGCGAGTCTAGCACGCTCCTGAGATTGTTCATTCTGACGTCAGCCGGGTGCACATTTCTTTCTATCATTGACAAAGCTGAGCTTCCTTTCTCTGCTTTTAATTCTATTTATGCCATTTTAAATGGTTTTTCTCCTTTATTGGCTTGTTTTTCTTATTCCACTTCTCTCTACTTACCTGGAAATTCTATTCTAGTTACCAGAGCTTGACCATGCGTATTTCCCTTATGGTCTGCTTGAGCGCTGTCCCCACGCCCACCCTGAGCACTGCAGAGACGTCCTCGTGGGACAGCACACCGTCACAGTCCCCTTCGCAGGGCCGCCTTGCTGGCCCTCAGCCTGCTCACTCTGCGACTGCACACACTGTGTCCCCATGAGTGGCCTGCGTGTTTTTCTTCCGCAGTTGTTTGCGTATTGGTTTGTTTTTAATTTGCTACGGGACATCGTACTCTCCAGAGAGGGGCGAACGTGAGCGATCATCCCTCAGGGAGCCACGCTCCACCCCTTCCCCTCCATTCTCCTCTCAGGATTTGGGGCATGCACGCACATGCGCCCAGCATGTTTTCCAAGCTCTTCCTTCAGACAGCGCTGAGGCCTCAGGGCTCAGTCACGTGGGCCTGCACCGACTTCCCATCCCTTTACCACGGCGGTTCCGCGGGCACTCGGCTGTCCTCCACTCCGGTGCCGAGCTCTCATCACAAGACTGCCACGTGGCAGGGCACGGGTCCCTCTCTTCGCCCTCACGCGTGTCCCTTGTCCAGACCTGCAGGTCCGCGCTCTTGGCCATGCCAGAGGCTCTGCAGCCACATGCTCAGGTTCTGGCTTCTGCCCTCCTGCGTTCTCCCTCCCGGGGCTCAGCATGTCGTTGCCAGGTCCCCAGGCCTGCTCTAACCAAGACTTTGGGCACAGCCGTGGGGCATGCTCTTCACAGGGGCCTATGGCCACTCTTCGTGGTCCGTGTGTCCACACAACGCAGTAAGCCCCACGCATCTCCCACGTGAAAAGCAGACGCCGCCATACCCGAGTCCGTCCCTGCCTGCCAAGCCCGCCCATCCCAGAGGCAGTCGCTCTGCCCGCCTCGCCTCGCCACCTCGCTGGGCACCCCCAATGCTGCCTGTGGGCTGCAGCTGCTCAGGCTCGATGAAGTGCACCGTGCTGGCTTGTGTTTGGGTTCGTCTTTGCCGCTTGGGCATGTCAGAGACTGTGCACAGCTTCCCCGTGTTGGAGGCTGGCACGGCTGCGCGCTCCTTGCAGCGTGACCCGCTGACCGGTCGGCGAGTTTGTGGTTTTCCTTGAGTCTGGAACTGAGGGTCCTCTCTCCCAGCATCCCCTCCGTCCCTCAGGCACGCCAGAACATGCCTCGCCTGTGCCACATGCTTGCTCCTGGGCTGACGCCCCGTGGGCTTTATCTCAGGCAGACTCTGTCACCAGCCTGGCTGCTGTGGGCCATGGGCACCCGGCAGCGATGTCGCCTCGTTCCCTTGTTCCTCCCGAAGCGCCTGCTCACCGCTTCACGTCACAACGGCTCCGTCCCCGGAGGCCACGTGGGCACCATTGCTGTTCTGTTGGGGCATGGGCTGGCCTGTCGGACGCAGGGCTCGTACCTGCCTTTGGCTGTCCCTGCCTTCCCCCAGAGGCAGCTGACCCTGGGACCAGAGTGCCCTGTGAGCCCCACTGCTGCAGGCGTGTAGGTGGGGCCACCGCCGCGTGGGCTCTTCGTCCCCCACCCCAGGGCCAGACCTTCAAGGGCCTGGCCTGATGCCCCAGGAACGGTGACGTTCTCCAGCCTGGCTGGAGCCAGGCCTCGTCCAAGCCCCGTGCGGTGCAGAGGCTGCCCCTCCACTGCTGTCGGGGCGCTTTCCCAGCCTGCTCACACGCATGCAGAGTCCTCAGCGGAGCCTGAAGCGGGAGCCCGAGCAGTGGCCCCGCCCCTCTGCCGTTCTCTCCTCGCCAGACCCTGCCCTGCCAACTCCAGCCACTGTGGACCCCAGCTGTCACCTCAGGGGGTCCTCTGGGTTCACCTGGGCTTCCCTCCCCTGCGCTGCCGTCCAGAAGTCTCCCCAGAGCTGTGAGCAGGGCCGCTGGGCCCCTCCCCTGGTCCATCCTCCGGCTCTTGGGGGTCCCTTACCTGGGCCATCCGACCCCCATCTTGGGGCATCGGAACACATGCTGTGCCCACAGGACGGACTCAGCCCCGCTGCCCCTCCTGGCCAGAGGTGCTCCAGGAGGTGAGCCGAGCAGAGTGGGGTGCCCGGACGCCCCATTCCTGCCGTCTGCCCTCACAGCAGCTCCTTACTCCGTCTCCGGAAGCCCCGGGAAATACACACTGTTGGAACCTGCAGATGCTGCTGTGGGGCCGTCCGGGGTCAGGTGGCAGTCCCCGAGCCCCAGGTCTAGACGGCAGCTCGGCCCTGCCTCGCTCTCCTGGTCTTTGTGAGTTGACGACTCGCTTTGTGTGTGGGCTCGGAGTCCCCGAGTGTCCCCTCCAGTGCGGTGCCCCAGGCGCAGCGTCACGTGCTGGTCTGAAGTGGGCTGTGACCACTGGGCCCACCGGCTGTGTCCTGGTCAGGCTTCCTGCCCACAGCTCCCTCCCTGACCCGCAGACCCAGCCCTCGGCCTGCGTCACCAGGCTTCCCGCGATGCCGAGGGAGAACCTGAGGTGGCATACACCTTTCCACCTGGGCAAGGTCAGGAGCAGGCCCCCGGCTCTGCCCTCTGCCACATGTACCAGATGGCAAGTGCTCAGAGCGGGCAGGATCACCAACTGCACACCGACAGGCAGGGCGTCGGGCCACCCTGAGCAGGGAGCGAGGCCCATGCGTGTGCCCTCAGGCCACATGGGAAGACACAGGTGCTGAGGGCACCTCACTCAGGAGGGCCTGACTGGGGGGGGATGTGTCCCAGGGCGCCTCACTCGGAGGGATCTGAGGCCCCTAGGAAGTGGTGGGGTGCCAGGGCACCTCACTCGGGGGGATCTGAGGCCCCTAGGAAGTGGTGGGGTCCCAGGGCCCTCACTCGGGGAATTCAGGAGCGTCTCGCTCAGGAAGGGGGTCCGAGGGCGCCTTGCTCGGGGTTGGGGGTCTGAGGCTTCGAGGAAGTGGGGACACAGGGGCAGGGTCATCACTAAATCCCACAGGGGCAGTCAGTCCAGGGTCCGGACCCAGCCATGCCTGGGGACCCTGTGCAGCTGAGCGGCAGAGGGCTTCGCCGGCCAGAGAGCCACGTTCAGCCCTAGCTGCCCTCCTCCCCCTGAGCCAGCCCTGTCTTCCCAGCTCCGCCACTGGCTCCTGGTGTAGCGTGCGAGAAGATCCCCACAGAGGCTGCCTCGCCGCGGACGGGCACACGTGAACAGGGGATCTGCGTGTCCAGGAAAGGAGGGCCACGCCTGCCCTGTCCACTACCGAAACCACAAGTCATGTCAGCCTCTTCTCTTCCGACTCTGCGGGCCAGGCAGAGTCCCTGTGTCTGTCCTGTGTCGCCATGGTAACCACGTAGCTCCCCCATTCCCACAGGGCAGAAGAGCACCCAGCTCCCTGTCTGTCCCTGCGAGGTGGCCCCTGCTGCACTATGCCCAACTCCCTGCCCCCCCTGCAATGTCCCACTGTCCCTCTGTGGTCCAGAGAGGAGCTGCGTGTTTGTGAGCACGCTATGCTGGGTGCACAGCCATCATGTCTCCCACTGTCACTCCCGGGCCCGACTCCCAGGAGCCTCCTCTCGCCCCATCTTCCAGGCGCCCTGGTCCCCCCACCCTGTCCTCCCGGCGCCCTGGCCCCCTCGCCCAGTCCCTAGGTGCCTGTTCGCTGTGCACTGAGACACCCAGGCCATCCATCTCGCGCATATTAAAGAAGCCACCCCTGTGTGTCCACTCGTGCAGAGGGCGGGAGGCCACACATGCAGGCCCTTCCTGGTGCCTGGCCGGGAGGTGAGCATCGCACCCACGTGTCATACACAAGCTTCTGCTCAGAACCACCAGAGGACAAGCGCCCAGGCTGTGGGGCTGGGGCTTACCTTGCTGGCCACTTAAGACCCTCCTGGGACCAGCTCGGGCTGCGGCCACTGCCCACTCACTGGGACACCCAGCCTTGGAGCGAGCACTCCTGTGCCAAGGCAGCAGGCAGCTGGGGACAGTCCTCGGGAGAGCCCGCTGCAACCTCACTGCTCTCGGGCACACGCACACGCACATGCTGGGCTGCTCCACCTGTGCCCTGACGCCAACCGACACCCAGGTGGGCCGGGCTCTGCAGCCCCAGGTCTATGCTTCGGTTTTTGTGTGTGAGAATGATCCAGCAGGGCCACTTGAAGGGCCACCAAAGGCGACTTCCCATGGCCCTGTGCCTGCCCCGGGGAGGGAGGGTGCATTGGCGTTCACGCCTCCAGGGTTCACCAGCCTTGCCCCGCACAGGGCGCCACACCCTCAGGATGGGCAGGGCGGGCCTCCCGGAGCCTGTCTGGCCCTCTCGCAGAAGGGCATGAGCACCAGGGCCAGGGTTCAGTCCTGGAGGGAAACGCCCTGTGGACCACGTGACTGTGGGCATCACCGAGAGGACTCGGGCCGGCCGAGGAGGACCACCGTCAATGTCTGTGTCTCGCGTCAGTACCTCGTGTGGGGGCTGAGATAATAAAAGCAACCGGCCTTGGGGAGATGGCCTCGCCGTTTGCCACGTGTGCTTGGTCCAGCCTTCATAAAGACCCCAGGTCCCTGCTCACCCTGGGGAGGGACAGTCCCACCAGCATGTCCCCCCTTCACCCATAGGGCTCAGCCACACTCTACCTGGCCTCCAGAGGCAGACCACATGTGTCCACGAGCCCTCACAGTGGCACCGCATGGCAGACCCACGCCCTCCAGTCCCTTCAGCTCTCCTCGCCACCGGACCCTCGAAGGACCTGGGCGGGAAGGCAGTCGTTCAGCCGGGGGTGACCATGCAGGTCAGCCGGGTTGACCACGGCTGGGCAGTGGTCACTCAGCAGGCATGGAGGCCTGAGAGCCCCGCTCATGCCGGGTTGAGAGCAGGTGCCCTGAGCAGCTCAGGGCAGGTGGGCAGCGCCGTGGGCGAGGTGCTCAAGGCCCCTCCTTTCCCAGCATGGCCGTCCCTGCTGCATGACCGCCTTGAGACCTCACGGAGAACTTGCCTCAGGCTGCCCTCCACCAGCTCGTCCGAAGGTCCCCAAGGAGGCTGGGACCCGGGAGCTGGGTCTCCGGGACCCTGGGATGGGACCAAGAGGTCCCCAGCCCCAACCTGCTCTGTGCCCTTCCACGAACTCGGCTCCTGCTCATCCCAGGGGCACCTGCTGGCTGCAGATGCTGGCTGTGGGCCTGGCCCTGGCACCGACAGACCTGACAGGCTCTGGGAAGGAGACGTCTATTCCAGATGCAGTTATAGCTCAGGAGATGTCACACTGGGTTGGGTCGGACCCTACCCCATGGCTGTGCTTCTGCGGAGGGGCACCGAGGCAGACATGCGAGAAGAGGACGCCGCGTGGCAGCAGAAGCCGCGAGGGGGCCACCCAGAGGGGACCCGCCTCTCCCTGAGCGAGAAGCGGGCCCCCAGCAGCCCAGGGCCACCTTCCCGGCGGCAGGCGGCAAGGCAGCCAGCCTCTGAGCCCAGGCTGCCCTCTGTGCTGCCCTGAAGCTGCCCCAGGACACCGCAGGCTGCTCGGGCTGGGCTAGAGCGCAGGTGCAGACCCAGCCAGAGACGCGGGGCCCTGAGGTCACGATAGCCGCCAGGACCTGCCCAGGCTTCCTCTTCTTCTAACCTGGGGCCTGCTCACGGCCTCTGGAACTAGCGCCAC
>NW_006159450.1:818566-821212 GCF_000334495.1 Tupaia belangeri chinensis | reverse complement strand
AGGTGTACGTGGTGCACACCTGCTGGGTCATGTACGGCATCGTGTACACGCGGCCCTGCGCCGGCCCCGACAACTGCATCCTGCCCTACCTGGCGCGCCGGCCCAAGCTGCAGGTGCGCGCCGCCCGCGCCCGCTCCCGCGTCCCCCCAGCCCTGCCCACCTCCCTGGCCGGCCTTGCCCTGACCCCACTGCCTGCTGGCCCCCGGGGCTTCCCCGGCCCTAGGCCTGCGTGGGCGCGGAGACACTTTCCTCCTGGTGCCAGCTGACCAGTTTCATTCACTTCCAGCTGAGCGTCTACACCACCACACGCTCTAACCTGGGTGCTGAGAACAACATCGACCTGGTCCTAAACGTGGAGGACTTCGACGTGGAGACCAAGTTTGAAAGGTGAGGCGCGGTTGGGGTGCGATGAGGGTCGCCCTGACGCCCGGGGTCTCTGCTGGCGTTTTGCATGTGGCTGCCACGTCAGAGCTGTGGTCTGGCCAGCTTCATGGGAGGCAGAATTCGTTTTAGCTGGGGACCTGCGTGGGGCATGGAGCATCAAGGCTTGAAGCAGTAGGTGGCTGGCCCGTGGGGTCAGGGAGGAGCTCGCACTTGCATCTGGTGTGTTCCGTGCCATGGCAGAGAGCACGGGTGTGTGGGGGGCAGCGCGGACAGACTGCCTTTCCTCGGTGGGAGACACTTACAGAGTCTCCTCCTGCGGGAAGAGGGCCAGGAGTGGGGAGACCTTGCAGGGAGTTGGGCGCTGTCAGCAGAGCGGGCAGCGTCCTTGGGAGGGCCTGGGTTTCCTATCCTGGACAGCAGATGGCAGAGCAAGCATCTGGAGGCCCACCTGCAGGCCAAGTCGCTGCCTTTTCTCTGCATTGTCTGGAGGCACCAGAGTCACGGGCTGCAACGTGTGACTGGGTGGGACACGTGTCCCAGCCACGGCCTATGGGTGTATGCGCTGTATAGGCCTTAAGGTCACTTGCCTCCTGGCCACAGTGGCCCTGGGGCCCCGGGCAAGCCCTCACCCTCTATGAGCCGAGTAAGACGGAGGCAGAAATGCCAGCTCGCCTGGTGCCATGGCTGTCCCCCACTTTCTGGTGTGCCCGGGACACACCTGTAGTGGGAGTGCGTGTGCGGACGGGGTGCTCGCCTCTGCCAGAGCTGTGCCTGGCATGGAGGATGGTGGTTTGGGCAGGGAGAGGAGCAGGTGCTGCAGACACAGCTTCCTTCAGCTCCCCGGCCCTGCCTTAGAGTCTTTTACCAGAACCGCAGCTAGGACCACGGGTGCCGGGGCCAGCGCTCTGCCACTGTCAGGGGCACCGCAGACATGGCCTCGAGACACGCTCGTCTGGATGCTGCTCACAGCAGTAGGCCGCTCAGGACCTCGGCCACGGGATCCGACGTGGGAGGAAGCTCTGAGTGCTGATGAGCAGGTGCAGGAAGTGGTGTCCTTTGGGATCCAGTGCGGCCGGAGCCAGAGATGTACATCAGGAGCCAGGCCTACAGAGGCCCCAGGCTGCTGAGCCTCACCGGGCCCCCCAGAGCCCAGCACAGTCGCCGACCGGGGTCCTGGAAGTCAGGCTTTCGAGACTAGCACCCCACAGTGTCCCTTTAAAGACGCGACGAGGTCCAGGAGGGTACTCTCCCGCAGTCCCCGTCCTGAGCAGCTGTCTCAGTGGAAGCACTTGTAGCCAAGGGCTGAGCTGCAACGGGACTGCGGCCGGCCTTGGCTTCCAAGACTCGGGAGTCGTATTCTTTTTGTCCTTTAAGCTTGCATAGAGCACGCGTGCTCCCCGGAAGGAGGTGGGAGTGAGCAGGGTGACAGAGCACCCCCAGTGGGGTGACTACGCGGTGCCCCTTTCCCCAGTGTTCTCCTCTCAGTGGATTTTGGGTAGGCACATATGTGCCCAGTGCTTTTTTAAGCTGCCAGACCGGGATGTGAAACACACAGTTGGCTGTGTGCTTTCCAGCCCCTTTAGCCACCGTGTCACTGCCTGGTCCTTAAGTTATGTCCTTTGGGGCTATAGAAGTCACCATGTCTCGGCCAGTCCCGGGGACCAGATTCCACATGTGCACTTAGCTCTGCCCACTCTGAGCCTTGCAGAGTGGACATCAGAAGTGCTGGCTGGTCCAGCTCAGCTGCAGCGCCCACATTTCCCAGAGCCGCTCGGGACGTGTGTGCTCCACGCCCACGTCCCAGGCAGGCGGATTTCGTGTTCAGTAGTTCTGAGCTAGTCGGCTGATTTGAAAGCATTACCCATGAAGGTTCTCGAGTAGACACGGTGTGGGACATAGGGTCGGACGTGCTCAGAGGGGCGCTGTGTCTTACAGGACAGTGAATGTGTCCGTGCCGAAGAAGACGAGGAACAATGGGACGCTGTACGCCTACATCTTCCTCCATCACGCGGGGGTTCTGCCCTGGCACGACGGGAAGCAGGTGCACCTGGTCAGTCCTCTGACCACCTACATGGTGCCCAAACCAGAGGAGGTCAACCTGCTCACAGGGGAGTCGGCCGAGCAGGTGAGGCGCAGGGGCTCCGGCCAGGGCTGCGGTGATTTTACGGGGACCCTGGCAGATAGCCTGTCTCCCCCGAGCCATGGCCCCGGTTCGTGGGTGCATCTTGCGTTGCCGGTGAGGTGTGGTTTGGTCACTAGCAT
>NW_006159450.1:813820-817486 GCF_000334495.1 Tupaia belangeri chinensis | reverse complement strand
CCTGCCCAGTCGTCACCGAGTGGGGCTCGGGGGGCACTGCCGGGCCGTGGGGAGACCAAGCAGCTGTCAGCGTCCCTTGCCTAGAGGAGAAAGCAGAGCTGTCCACGAGGTCAGAAAGAGCAGTTCCTCGGGAAGTGACTGGAAAGTCAGGCCAGCCCAGAGGGGCAGGCATCTGGGTCAGACTGGTTTCAAGCACACTGCCAGCCCCGCGCTCACCTGCCGCAGCTCCTGGTTAGGCCCCGCACCTGCTGCCGCCCCGTTCTTGTCGGTGGCCGCCCCCGGGGCCCGCACCTGCTGCCGCCCCGTTCTTGTCGGTGGCCGCCCTCGCGGTGTCCCGAGGAGCCGTGCAGGTTGGAGCCGGCTCTGCCGTGCAGCGTGCCAGGCGGTGCAGCTGTGGCTGTAGGAAAGCACCTACAGTGTGCGTTGTCGCTACCAGGGCAGGTCCTGGGGAGCATCGTGTGGAGTCATCTCTCAGAGCCGAGTGAAGCAGGACTGGCTGTCAGAGCTTCCCTCCTGAGCCAGCTTTTACTTGGGGTCAATTCCTGGCCTTCGGCACAGGCCTCCTGGCCCAGGCCACTGTACGCGTTTGGTCTGGACCCATCCGGTCTGCATCAGCCCCAGGTTTGCTCAGGCCGCCCCCAAAGCCACAGGGCTGATCTCCCTGGGACCAGGAAAGGAGCGGGTGAGGTCGGTGCCTACGCTTCAGGCGGTGCCTGCGGGCTTTTGTCGTGAGAAGGGCGAGCTGCATGGCAGAGCCCAAGGGCAGTCGGCAGCCGGCACATGGCCGTCATCCCCGTGCTTCCTGTCGGCAGGAAAAGGCGCTGAGCACCGTGGCCCCGTGCCGTCCCGGTGCACGTCTCCACCCAGCGTGAGCCTCTGCTTCCTCTCCCTCCGCAGCCGATCGAGACAGAGAAGAAACCAGCGAGCGCCCTGGACGAGCCAGTGTCCCACTGGAGGCCACGCCTGACGCTGAACATAATGGTGGACGACTTCGTCTTCGATGGGGCCGCCCTGCCGGCCGACGTGCATCGGTACATGAAGATGTGAGTGCCCGCGGGAAGCCCCGGCCAGGCAGGTGGGGACCCACCGGGACCCTGACTGGCCGAAATCCAGCACCCTGGAGCACAGGCCCCCTGCCTCTGCTGGCCAGTGATGCTGCCCCAGGCGTTGGAGGGGAAGGGGGTACACGCCGGCACAGCCTGCCCTTAGGTAGGCAGCGGCTCCCCTCCTCGGGGCCCTCTGCACACCGTATCCATCCTGGTGTCCATGGTCCCTGTCGGAGTCCGTGTTCTTCCTGTCTTGAAGCTGTCTCTGATGAGGTGGCCAGCTTCCACCTGGCCCCAGCTCCCCCTCCCCAGGCCTGCTCGGGGCAAGGGCTGCAAAGCTTCTTCCAGCCATTGCCATCGGGCACGTTTGGACTCCACTTCTCCCGGCTGCGGCGCGGGTGCTCCAGCACCGTGGGCCATGTCCCTCCTGCCCAGCTACTAGTGGCCACGAGGTCCCGCCCGCTCGAGGCAGTAATGGTTTCAGTGGAGGACGTGCTTTACAGACACGAGCTGACCCTCACCTGGAGGGGCGGTGTCCTGGTCCTGGTGGCTGAGAAGCCCGAAGGCCAGTGTGGGGCAGGTCTAGAGCCGAGTCCGGCAGCACTGACGCCCCCGCCCCCCAGGGTCCAGCTGGGGAAGACGGTGCACTACCTCCCCATCCTCTTCATCGACCAGCTGAGCAGCCGCGCCAAGGACCTGATGGTGAGCTCTGGGCCGGCGGCACGGCCGCATGGGCTTGGGTCCCAGCTGGGCCTCTCCTCCTCAGTGACAGGGCGGGTGGCTTCAGGGGCTGGGCACAGAGCTCTCCTCGTGGTCCAGGTGTGCGGGCCTTGTGGCAGTTGGGCCTGGCCTGCTCTTGCAGCCACCCCGGGGCTTCCCAAGCCTCTGCATACTCACCGGACAGACGCTCTTGGAGTGACTGGGGAGTGGCCAGGTGGCTGGGTGCGGCCCAGCTGTGTGGTGCACTGCAGTGCGGATCAGCTCAGGAAACATGGGGCAGACGCCGGCTGCCAGGCATGCCCTCATGGTGGCCCAATGCAGAAGGGTTCACTCGGGGTCCTTGGAGCCTGGTCACGAGGGCCACAGTGGGTGCCAGTCTCCCGGGGTTGGGACCAGCAAAGCAAGTGACGCTGAGGTTGGTGCTAGGCACTTGGCCTGGTGTGGGGCTGTGTCGGTGTCCACGACACTGTGATGGCAGGGGAACCCTGACTGTGGTCACAGGTGAGCAGGCCTGGCCGCCTTGCGCAGCTCTAAGCAGCGAGCTGGAGCCGGGCTGGGCGCCCTCCCCTTTCGGGTTCAGTGAGGCCGAAGTGGATTCTGTCCGTTTTTGCAGGTGAGGAAACTGAGGTGTGGGAGAGCAGGAGTTGCCAGGCTGCCTAGCCTGGCCTCTCAGCCCCCGCCCCAGCGTGCCCCTCTGCTGCCTGTGCCCCAGCAGTGACCCTGCACAGCTGTTCACTGGCACCCCGGGGTCCCTGACCTGTGGTCCTCTGCTTTCCGGGCCAAGGCCGGGAGCAGCCCAGTTCCCAGGCTCACCTCACCCCAAGCTTCTTGCCAGTGGCGTTAGCAAAGCTGCTCTGTCGGACTTCCTGGGTGTGCCGAGGAGCTGCCAGCCAGTCTCCGGCGCCAGGTCCTGCAACAAGCTTGGGGCTGGTGCTGTTGCAACTGCCCAAAGGCCCATCCATGGGCCCGGGGGGTGGTTAGCCGGCCTGTGCGACCACCCACAGTGTGTCCTCACAGCTGGCTGTTCCTGGTGACCCTACGCCCACGGCGTAGCCAAGATCCTGCATGTGGGCAGCTAGTTCCCCCAATGTGTTGGTGCTTATGGGGCCGTTTCCGGGGCTGCCGTCCACAGAGAGCAGCAGGCCCATTGGGAGCCACCCAGGCAGTGTCGAGTTGGGCCGTAGACCGTGGCACCTGGGGATGGGCCTGACAGCTCAAGAGGTGCCCAGAGACCGGCTGCCTGCCTGCACCTGGCTGCCCGTCAGAGGTCTGGTCTGGTCTGCTGTCCTGCCTCCAGTGCAGCGAGTCGAGTTCAGCACATCCCTGGCACCGACAGTACAGGGGCATGGAGCTCCCCGCGTGTCCTGGCCCCCACGCCCGTGCCTGCGCTGAAGGCGCCCAGCCTGTGCGTTCTCCTGCTCGCCAGGCCTTTTGGGTGGTGCCCGGATCCTCGCCATGCTCAGGGGGCCCAGGGTTCCCGGGGTCCGCGTGCCAATGAGCTCCCGGGGACACTGGTGGGGGCTGCAGTGGGCACGGGCAGAGGAGTGGCAGGAGCCGGGGCCGCCCCGTCCACATGGCCTTCTGTGGGGTGGGAGCCGGGCCTGGCGGAGGGGCACAGCCTTGGCCTGATGACTGGGCTCGTGTTGACCAGGCTGTAGCTGGCGGGGCTGTGGAAGGTGCAGCTCTGGGTGTGGGCCGTGCGGGACGGCGGATGCTCAGGCAGCCTCTGCTTGGCAGGTCATCAACCGCTCCACCACCGAGCTTCCGCTCACTGTGTCCTACGACAAGATCTCCCTGGGACGGCTGCGCTTCTGGATCCACATGCAGGACGCCGTGTACTCCCTGCAGCAGTTCGGTGAGCACCACAGCAGCCGCGGCTGGCGGGGGCCCCCCCCGCCGC
>NW_006159450.1:810863-813197 GCF_000334495.1 Tupaia belangeri chinensis | reverse complement strand
CGCGCCCCGCCCCAGCCCCGCCTGGGGGCCCCCACCCAGCCGGCAGCCCTCCTGCGCCGGGCACTGGGTGCTGGGCCCTGGCACGCTGTCCCTGGGCCTGCCTCGGCCCCAGAGAGCGCCCTGCTCGGGTCCCAGGCCTCAGGTGCAGGAAGGTTGCAGCTCCCCATGTGCTCTCGCTCCGGTGCAGGCTTTTCCGAGAAAGACGCCGACGAGGTGAAAGGGATCTTCGTGGACACCAACCTGTACTTCTTGGCGCTGACGTTCTTCGTCGCAGCATTCCACGTGAGTCATCCCATGCTCCGTGCCCTGTTGGCCCTGGGGGTGCGGCCGCTGGACACATTTCCTCACAGGCTGCAGGGCTGTGCAGCGGCCTACGTGTGCGGCGGCGACAGTCGCTGGGCTCTCCTAGCACAGGCGGGGCTCCCAGAACTGCCCGGCCCCTGGGCGCCACTGGCCCTGAGAAGCTCACCATCGTGCCGTGTGGGCTGTCCGGGTGTGCGTGGTTAGGGGTGGCTTTGCAGGATGTCCCGCCACGCGTGAGCACTTGGTGTCTTGAAGGTGGCTGTGTGCGTGTTGTCACGTTTCTGTGTATGGAACCTGAGGGCCACAGGAGGCGGCCATGCCTCAGGGCCCTGTGGTCAGGGAGCACCAGGGCCAGTCCTGGGGTCTGCGGACCAGCACCCTCACCAGAGCTCCCCAGCCTGCATTGGGGGAGCTGGCGCCAGCCCCCCTGGAAAGGTCAGTCTCGGGTGAGAGCATGTGGCCTTTCAGACCGCCAGGCGGGGGCACTGCTCACCCAGGAGTGGCCCAGAGCCGGGGGGAGGGGGGTGCAGCCACCACGTTCCTGGGAGACTGCCGCCCAAGGTGTGAGGTGCGGACGTGCACGTTACGAAGCCCCCCAGACACCTGTGGCTCTGATGGGGCTGCTGAGGCACGGGAGCGCGGCCTCTCCTGGTGTGCTGCGAGGTGTGGCCAGCGCCCCATGTCTGCAGCAGGGAGCAGCGTGACGCCCTCTCCCTTCTAGCTCCTCTTCGATTTCCTGGCGTTTAAAAATGACATCAGCTTTTGGAAGAGGAAGAAGAACATGAGCGGGATGTCCACCAGGGCAGGCAAGTGCTGAGTGTCACCACACATCACCGTCACAGCTCACCTGGCGTGACTGGCCCTGGCTCACGCCCGGGTTTGGCTGGCTGTCACTGGCGGCCTGGCGTCTCACGTGCAAAGTGCAGGGAGACCGCAGTGCGGATGAGACTGCCCCACGACCTGTCACCTGGCAGCCACAGGGTGGCCAGGCCTTTGGGCGTGTGTGGAGGGTGGGCCCTGGCGGGTAGGGCTCAAGATGCCCGCCTGCCAGGGCGGGGCTGGCCGACAGGCGCGGGGACTGCCCAGCCTTGGGCGACGTTGCAGGGGCCTCTGCAGGACAGCTCGGTCCAGGCCCAGCCCTGAGCATGGCCTTGGAGCACGCAGGGCAGCGTGGCTGGGCAGCTTCTGTGGGATCAAAGAGCACCAGGGAAGGCCAGCCCTTCCTGCCTATGGGCAGTGCGTTCAGCTGCGGGGTCAGGGGCTGCGTCTCGGACAGCAGCAGCTCTCTGGCCTGGAGGGGCGGGACTTAGCCATTGCCCTCCTGCTGTCCCGCCCTCCCCAGGCAGCTGCTCTGCATCTCTAGGGACTGTAGGAGTTAGCGGGGGCTTTCGAGTGAAGAGACATGCATCTCACCAAATAGCCAGGAGACAGGGAAGGGGACCTGAGGGCCAGTCAGCGTCTGCTCAGTGTGTCTCCTGTGCTGGTTCACGTGTTTGCAGGCGTGTTCCACGAGCCCCTCCCTATAGCCTGCGGTCCTCAATCACTCTTTCACTACACGCTTCCAGCCACATAGGTGTATACTGGCCCTTCTCAGATGGGACGTGGGCTAGAATGCCTGAAGCCTAATGTCCACGGGCGTTTGGGTGGACATGTGTATCTGCACAGCAGTTGGGTTGTGGGTGTGCACGCGGGGGTGGGACCACGGGTAGGCGTGCACTTGGTCTGATGGGCTGTGGTGTGCATAGGCGCAGGGGTAAGGCTACAGGTGGGCGTGCACTCGGGGTCTGACGGGCTGTGGGTGGGCCTAGACACGGGTGGGGCTGCAGGTGGGTGCGCACTCAGGGTCTGATGGGCTGTGGGGCGGGGGGTGTGCATGGGCACAGGGCTGCCAGTAGCCATGCGATTGGACAGGTGTAGTGGGTGTGTGCAGAGGCGGGGTGCTCTGGCCGTGTGCGGTGTGGCCGACCACTCCACCTGGCCCTCAGCTGGCCCATGTCCCCGCAGTGCTGTGGCGTTGTTTCAGCACCGTGG
>NW_006159450.1:808164-810839 GCF_000334495.1 Tupaia belangeri chinensis | reverse complement strand
CTGCTGGATGAGCAGACGAGCCTGCTGGTGCTGGTCCCAGCTGGCGTTGGAGCCGCCATTGAGGTGCGTGCAGGACAAGGGTTCGAGCCACCGGTGTCCCCGGGGCGCTTGGTGAGCTACTGAGTCTGAAACGCACAGCCCTCTGGAACGTTATGTCCTGCACACCTCCAGGTCCTGGAGGTGCCATGGACGGGCAGCTGCCCCGGTGAGCTGAGCATGGGGCGGGCCTTCCACTGAGGTGTGCGTGTTTGCACACGGAGCATGGGGGTGTGTATAGCATGCTTTTGGGGCACCGTGGGTCCGCTAGGTTTAGGTGAGGCAGGCTGCTGGTGGTGGCTAGTAACTGGCACCCCGCAGTCTGACCCTAGCGGTATGGGGGCTCAGAAGAAGGAGCCAGGTTTCGAAGGGGTCCTGAAGGACAGCAGTGAGGCTCGAGCAGCAGGCCCGGCCTTCACGAAGCCGCCTCGGGCACCCCCTCGCAGAGAGCCCCTCCTGGAGGCAGGAAGAGGAGGCGGGTGGTTTGGGAGAGCTGATAGGATGCAGAGCTGCTCTGGGCCTGCGAGCCATGTGTGGGGCCCACCAGAGTGGGTGCACCTCTGGGCTGCCCTGGCGAGGGGCTGTGAGGACGTGCGGGCAGGAGGCGGGCTGCAGCACGGAGCCCCGTCACGGGCTCACCTGGGCACCTCCTGGGCGTGGGCTCTCAGGTGTGCGGCTTCTCCTCCCCCTCTAGCTGTGGAAAGTGAAGAAGGCGCTGAAGATGACGGTCCTCTGGAGAGGCCTGAGACCTGTGTTCCAGGTGAGGGGTTCAGCCCTGCCGTCAGAGCCCCTTCCCAGGCTCCGGCCACACCCTCCTCCTCGTGGTTCCGGCTGGGCTGCACCCGCCTCCTTCAGCTCCTGGCTTCACGGGGCAGCTGAGATAAAGTGGATGCAGGGCAGCCCAGGGGGCTGTGGCCCCTGGTGGCCCTGCAGGCTGAGGCTCTGGCTCAGGTGCCCAGACAGAGCAGCCATGCCTCTGAAGCAGCTGCTGTCCCCAAGTCCCAGATGTCAGCGGGCTCTGGGGCAGACGGGCCGGGGCCTGTGTCAGAGGTCTGAGGTCACGCAGCTCGCTCACCTTTCTGATTGTGTTGCGGCCCCGCCCTGGCGTGAGCAGTTGTGGGCAGGCGCTGTCTCTTCTCTGGCTGTACCCGAAGACCTTGCCTTAGCCGTGCCGGGACCCACGTGCGAGGCCTTTCATTGCAGAGCTCCAGCCCTGCGTGCCGCACGGGGGCCGGGCCCAGAGTGAGCAGAGACTGCTCTGCTGCGTCACATTCAGATGCGCTGGGCCCGGGGCAAGGCCTGGAGTGCCCTGCAGGGCTGGGCACGGCCGTGTGCCGCCAGGCCTGGTGCTGGCCAGCCCGGCCCGGGGCGGGTACACGTGCGCAGGTCTGCCCCCCTTCAGTTCACGTCGTGTTGATCCCGACAGTTTGGCACCTACAGTGAGTCCGAGAGGAAAACCGAGGAATATGACACCCAGGTGAGCAGAGGGCGCTGCAGGGCATGCGTGTGGGTGGAGACGCAGTGCCGTCGGTGTATGCGCAGAGGAGCAGCGTACACAGCGCTGCGGGACCTCTGGCAGCCCCGGGTCTCTCGCAGGCCTGAGGCGCAGGTGTGCTGGGCCCGTGGGCACCGTACGAGAGCTTTTACTTCCCAAATGGCGCTGTATCCCACGTGGCTCTCCCCTGGCTGGCGGGCAGCCCGAGGTTCCTGTGGGACCCGCAGCACGCTCTTTCTCTGGGAGTTCCCGCTGGGAGGGCTGTAGGCTTTTAGCTTGATGGCCATCACTCAGTGTTCTAGGTGTTCCGTTTTTTCTTTGGCAGGTTTTGCCATGGGGTGTGCAGTTGTCGGGGGGCGGGGGTTAGTGGGAAGTCTGCCCCAGTGAGGGAATGGCCGTGCCGCAGCTTCTTCATTCTCCTCTTGGGGTTTAGGCACACACGCGTCTGGCATAATTTCTGAGCCACCAGGTCAGCCGTGTGGGAGCCCAGCACCTTCAGCACGCCGGCAGTGTTGTTGAGATTGTGATGAGTCTCCAATTAGAGCAGATACCCCATGTGGTGCAGCCGTCCCACTGGGAGGTGATGGGCAGCGGGGATCTCTGTCTTCTCTCCGCCATGTCGCCGTTGGCCCATGGCAGCCAGGTCTGGGCTGTGTCCTGAGCCACCCTGCTGCTGCGTTATGCACCCACCCCCACAGTTCACGCGGGCCGCTGAGGTGCTACCGCCCACGTGGCGTGACGCACAGTTCGCGCACTCCACTGCCCGTGTCGGGCTTTTCTGCTCGCTGCGTCTTTGTGCTCTTGGTTCGGGAAACGCAGAGCAGGGCCGTGCGGGGAGCTCAGCGCGGCTGTCTCACCTTGTCCCTGGCAGGCCATGACGTACCTGTCCTACCTGCTCTACCCTCTCTGCGTCGGGGGGGCCGTCTACTCGCTGCTGAACGTCAAGTACAAGAGGTAGGCCCACCCCGCTGCCCAGCGAGAGGCCGTGCCCCTGAACCCTGAGCAGGCCTGTGCCGGGTGGAGCTGACGAGGCTCGGGCTGTGTGAGCCCAGGGAGCTGGGGCATCTCAGCCAGGCCCTGGGCTGGCCGAGCAGGGTGGGCAAGGCTCGAGTACCTTGGGCGGGCGTGGGTCTCCATCTGGCCA
>NW_006159450.1:796482-807327 GCF_000334495.1 Tupaia belangeri chinensis | reverse complement strand
GCCTCCTGGAAAGATATCTCCCGGCGGCTGGCGGGTGCATTTGTGTCCAGGCAGCGTCCTGCCCGCTACGCGGCCGTCGGGCAGGACGCAGCTCACACTCCTTCCCTTGCAGCTGGTACTCGTGGCTGATCAACAGCTTCGTCAATG
Source organism: Tupaia belangeri chinensis (assembly GCF_000334495.1). Lineage (NCBI taxonomy): Eukaryota > Metazoa > Chordata > Mammalia > Scandentia > Tupaiidae > Tupaia > Tupaia belangeri. The sequence goes on along the minus strand of NW_006159450.1, from coordinate 807,180 downwards.
GTGAGTGTGTCCCTGTCCCACAGCCCAGGGCGACAGGTCCTCTAGAGCTTCAGGGCCGAGGCGGCTGGCAGGCGCCCCTGGTGCCCGCGCTCCCCAAGGGGCGCACCCAGCTTGCCTGGGCGGTGAGCACAGCGACTGCCGGACCCGAGCTGGGAGCAGGTGGCCCCCGTCCCCTCCACGAGAGCAGGTCCGTCAGCAGGACGTGATGCCGTCCGCCCACTTTCTCGGCCAGCTGTGTGTGCACAGAGCCTGCGAGTGGGGACCAGCCGGGGCGCCCCCTGCTTGGGCCGCATGCGCTGTGCCGGCCACGCGTGGGCCCGCCGGCTTGCCACCCTGGGAGGCCACCTCCTTCGCAGCCCCTTGCTCTGGGCCTCTGGGGCGGGGCTTGCGCAAAACTGAGCAGGCAGATTGCTCCCAAGTGTCATGGTTGGGGAGGGGTGATGGCCACCCTCGACCCCAGCCTCAGCCTCCAGGCCTCGAGGGCGGGAGCTGTGTCCTGGCTGCCCCAGCACTCCAGTGCCTCACACCCACCGGGCCCAGGGCAGGGGCAAGGGTGACTGAGGGGCAGGGTTTGCTGTTGGCTAGTATCCCCGCCAGGAGGCTGCGCCACATCTGGGTCACAGCTGGCGGCCTCATGGCTCTCTCCCCTCAGGGGTCTACGCCTTTGGCTTCCTCTTCATGCTGCCCCAGCTCTTCGTGAACTACAAGGTAAGGCGCCGCCCTGCTCCGCGCCCTGCCCTGCATGCACCCCGCCCTGCTCCTGCCCACCCGCCTCCACACCCACCCGTGGGTCTCTTCACAGATGAAGTCAGTGGCGCACCTGCCCTGGAAAGCCTTCACCTACAAGGTAAGTCGCCTGCCAGCCGCTGGCCAGCACCCCTGGAACGCCATCTGAGGGCGGCCTCCCGGGCACGCTGGCCCCCACTGCCACAGCAGGCGTCCCCCGAGTTAGCAGCTTCTCGAGGGTGTTCCTTAAATCAGCCCCCAGGCCAGAGCCCGGCTGTTGGTGGTGGAGCCCCGCATGGGGCTGGGGGCTGAGGCCCGCGTGAACAGATGCCCAGACCCCTGAGGCTCCCAGGTCCCCGATGACAGGGCAGGAGGACAGGGAAGACCGGGCGCGAGGCTGAGTCGGCACAGAGCCACATCAGGCAGGGCTCGAGGCCCCGTGCGGAGAGCTGTGCGTGCCCCAGGGCTGAGCCAGGCTGCTGGCAGGAGAGCAGATGCCTGTGCTCCATGGATGTGTTCTCGGCCGCTCAGCACACTGTGCCTGCCGAGCCCCTCGGGTCTGCCCTGCGGCGGCACACGGCCCCTCTGCAGCCCTCGGTCTGGCCTACAGGCGTTCAACACCTTCATCGACGACGTCTTCGCCTTCGTCATCACCATGCCCACCTCGCACCGGCTGGCCTGCTTCCGCGACGACGTGGTCTCCCTGGTCTACTTGTACCAGCGATGGTGAGGCTGCCCTCCTCTGGGGCCTGTCTCTGTAGGCGCCTGCCCCGGGGCCTGGGGAAAGGCCGCTCAGGCGGAGGGTTTCCCGGTGGTGCCGAGACGCGGTCGGCTGCCATGTGATGTGGGAGGAACCGTCCGGCCCTGCTCCACCGTGGTGTGGAAGTGGACATGCTCTGAGAGCTTAGAGCAGGCTTTGCAGACACGTTCGTGGCATCTGGCGTGGCAATGGCAGCTGGCCGACCATGGCACTGGCTGTACGAATGGCCCCCCGGCCCAATCCTGGGGTTTGGGATTCGTGGTGCAGGAAAAGCTTTTGGGAATTTTCCAAACATAGGCTCGGGCCCCACTCCCACCTTAGGCCATCCTTGGGTGGAGCTAGGTCTGGAGTCTCCCTGGCCATGGGTGGGTGCAGCTGCAGGGCTGGGTCTTGGGACCTTACAGGTCCTTTCTCACCCCAAGGCCGCCACACCTCTCTGCATCTCCCCTCTCCTGGGCCCCAGCCAAGTGGAGCCAGCCATCGGGCCATGCTGGAGCGGGGTCTCCTTGGCTGCTGTCCCCAGGTCCCGGGTGGGTGTCCTCAGATACACGGTGCCGGCCCCAGGAGACACACGCCTTCTCAGTCCTGCCCCGGCACTTGGCACACAGTCCGGCCAGACCCTCCCAGCCGTGCCCCTGAACCACACCTATGTGGCCCTGGCAGCCCCTCCCACATGCACACTGACAGGCGAGGGGTCCCCAGTGCCTGCCTGACCCCACTGCCCCATCTGCACTTCCTGCCACATGTGAGGCCATCCCAGGCCAGCAGATCTGTGTCCTGCAGCTCGTCAGTCCATCGCTGTCACGTGGCCAGGGCGTCCCTGTGCTTAGCTCCTGGACACAGCTGTGCAGGCTGGCAGAGCTAGGCCACTCTTTGGCCAGCAGACTCCCCTGTCCGTTCTGGTGTCCTCCGTGGGCACCACGTTGGCCCCTGAGTCCTGGTCCTGACCACAGTCCTAAGGCCCGTGCTCTCCGAGGTGCCTGGGCATCTCCGTTTCAGCCCCAGATGCAGGGCATGGACAGTGGGTCGGCTCAGTCTTGGGTGCACGGTGGCCGGAGCCCGCCAGGAGCTGCATCTCTGATGGAACTGAGCAGCTGCTCTGGCCACGCCGGGCTCCTGGGAAAGACTGAGCTCCAGGCAGTGGGTCACCTCTGAAAGCCGAACCTCAGGCCTGCTGTGCGTGGGTGCAGCACTGTGTCCCCTCCTGCCTGGGTAGGTGCTGGGCATGGGGCGGGATCCCCAGAGGTCACGTGCTCTCGGGGCATCACCACCAGGGCTCCTGGGCGAGAGCTGCCCGGACCCGCCCCTCGCTGTCAATGGCTCTGACTGCACGATGTCAGCTCGCTCGGCGTGGCCACCACCGGGAGGGCCTCCGTGGCGCCCAGCGGGGCTTGCTGCCCGTGCACCCGTGTCTTCGCAGGCTTTATCCTGTGGATAAGAGCAGAGTGAACGAGTTCGGGGAGTCCTACGAGGAGAAGCCACGGCGGAAGCCCCACGCAGAGTGACGTGGCCGTGTAGGGCAACAGCCGAGTATTTCGGAGGCCTCCGGCGGACTTCTGGACGCCACGTCTGCATTGCCAAATCCCCGAGGACACCGCTTTTCTGGCCCCCACTCCTGAGGTCGGCCGTCTTGCCACAGAGCCGCCAGGGAGGGGCTGCCCTCGCTCCACAGCCCCCGGCCCCAGCCCTGGCAGCCTCACCGGGTTGCCGTGGTCACTTCTGGCGAGTGGTCCCTGTGAGTTCAAGCGCACGTGGGGCTCTGTTCCCCGTGGACTCGGCTCAGGTGTCTCATCTGTGTGTTTGAAATTTGGCTGTTTTAAAGCTCCGCGTACGTGTTTTATTTCAGAATAAATTTCCCTGCCTGTGATGCTTTCCTTGGTACGTTGTGGCAAGTTTTCCAGGTTATCTTTCCTTCTCAGAAAAGAACCGTCAGTACACCTGTGGGCAGACGAACCTCTGCCCAGGCCCCGGGTCCTGGAACGGGACTCATCGGGCCAGTGTCTGAGAACAGTGCCCCGGTGTAGATGGGGAGACCGATGCACGTTCCCAGACGCGGGAGGAGGGCGCAGGTCCTGGGAGCCAGGTTCAGCCACAGCAAGACGCTCGGCAGGAGCTGCTTCCAAGCATGCCTCTGCCGTGTGCTGGCACCGGCACGCGTGCTCCTGTTATGGCCCTGGGACCAGGCCCCCTTTGGCCCAGACTCGCTTGCCACTGGAGGTGCAGCTGGGCATCCTGCTGGCACTCAGGGCACCTTGGGCCGCATACTCAGCCCATGAGCCCTTCCCGGCGGCCAGCCTGGGGAAGCTCGTCCCAGGACATGCTGTGTGCACTCTGAATGGCACACTCCACTCCAGGCTGCTCGATCACCCCGGGGTCAGCCCTGGGGAGCTGGCAGACCCCAGCATGGTGTGTCACTCAGATGGTTGCAGAAAACGTCCAGGTCGTGGGCTCTGGCCCAGGGCATTAGAGGAAGCCCTGCAGCCCTTGGGGGACAGGGGTCCTGGCTACCTGGACAGGGTGCACACAAGAGCCTCTCTGGGGATGCTGGGACATCAGGAAGACAGGGGGCTTCTGAAAGTCCCACACCGGTAGCACCTGGCCAAGGTGCCCTGGGTAAGGGCAGGTCCCCAGGGGCCTCATATCCCTCGGAGGGAGCCAGCTCTGTGGAGCATCGGAAGCGTGTGCTCCATGAGGGTGCATCGGGACCTTGTGGAGAACTGAGGGCATGGGGAGGGCGTCCCGCTCTTGCCTGAGGGCCTTGGTGACGCCAGTGCCAATCCAGAACGTGTGCTGTGGGGTCCTCCCGCCCTCAGGGACGTCCACGGGGTGTGGGGCCTGTGACTGGCTCACCCAGAGTGCCGTCTGTCGGACAGGCCCCTGCAGCAGAAGCCCGTGGTGTCCAGCAGACACTGCTCTGGCTTCCCCTTGCACTGTCAGTAGGGCTGCAGGGGCTGTGTGGACGCGGGAGGCCAGCTCCGCCCTCCCGGCCAGTCCAGCAGAGCGCACGTGCACCTGGTTAGGCTGCCGGAGGGGTGCATTTTCTAGAAGCACTGCCAAGCACCCCCCTGACGCGGGCCCTGCTGGCTGACCGATTTCTGGTCTCGGAGCCTCGACTTCTGCAGGCCTCTGGTGCAGGTGGCATGCACACGGACCAGCTTTTTCCTGCCCCTGTTACAGTCGCATCTTCCAGGAAATGCCTCAGCGGTGGCAGGATTCAGCTGCCCCTTTCTCACGTGCTCCTGTCCACGGATGGTATCAATTGTTCACGGAGGGCCAGCAGGTGGCGTGGTGGTTAAGGCCCTGGACTCCCTTGTGGCCGGCTGTGGTTTCACTCCCAGGCCTGGTGGCTTGAAACTCGCTGGCCGCGTGTGCCTGCGTGCCCAGGAGCCCAGTAGGACAGAGGAGAAGGGATTGCAGGTGGCCATCTCCCTGGGGATCTCTCACTTTCCCTCCCTCTGTCTCCTGTCTCTCCAGCGAGTGCATGCACCCTATAACAAAAAAAATAAGCCGCCCACACAGGTTGCCTTCAGCAAGTCTTGGGCGCGCTGTGCCCGGTGTGCCCCTGTGGCGTGGCGCGGGGCTGCCGCTCTGTCTGACTTCACTGGCGCTAAGCAGGCTGCACTGGCCAGATGGCTGTAGGGCGGGGCTGGACAGCCGCTGTCTGCTGCGGGGCAAGCAGATACGCCGTCTCCATCTCGGCGTCTGCCGAGTACACCCCCAGTCCAGACCGACCTGGGCACGGTGGGTCTTCGGCATCGGCCCGCTGTAGCTTCCACACTGGCACGTGGGCCTGCTCCTCCGGGCGGGCAGGGTGCCCTCCTGAGGAAGTGCGGGCTTCTGCCCACCCTCAGCACCTGCCGCTCACGCTGTAGAAGCTTCTGAGGTTTTCAGAAAAGCCCCGGAGAGGAGGGCAGTGGGCTGTGCTCCCAGGGGTGGTGGGGGTGGCTGTGGGAGGTGACGGGCAGTGTGGGCCTGGTGCCGGGGTTGCACCTAAGGGATGCAGACGTGAGCAGGGAGAGGAGAGGTGGTCTTTGCCCCTTCCTGAGGAGCCCACTCAGCTCCGGCCCCTTCTGCAGACAACAGGTTACAGGAAGTGCCACCTGCGGGGCCCTGCAGTGAGCACACACCTCCCAGAGCCATAGGTCTGTCAGTGCCCCCGGGCTGCAGCCGCAGTGTTGGGGCAGGGGGCCACAGACAGGGACAAGCCCTGCCTGTCAGCTTCGGAATGGTGGCCCTGCATCCCTCCCAACACCTCGGCCTTGCCTCTGCCGACATGTCCCCCCCCCATCAGACCCTGCCCCCTCGGTGGGGGTGGGCAGCGTGATCCCTAGGCCGTCCAGCCAGCCCAGCCCGGGCTTGCCTGGGCTGCAAAGGCCTCTCTGCTGCATGAGACCACACTCACAGGCATCCTGGGGGCTGTGTCCACCCCGCACCCCCACACGCTCCCGGGCTGTGCTCTGCCAGCAGAGCCTAGCGAATTGCATACTGGCACACCACTCTGATGTGGCCGAGGACAGGCCCCAGCACCTCCCACGGCGGCCGCTCCGTCATCACGTGGTCCACTCTCACGGGTGAGCAGACCTTCCCTGGAAGCTCTGGGCTCAGTCTGGCGTCTGGCCAGCTGGTCTCACGCACCGCTCCTGTGGCATTCCCTCTGGGTAGTGGCCCTGGTACAGGACCACGGGTCAGCCACAGTGGGTGGGTGCTGTCACGGAGGGAGCGTCACTGGGAGCTCGTGCCCAGCCAGCAGCTCCACGCTATCGCGCTCTAGGAGCAGAGACCAAGAAGTCCCAGAGGAGCCCGAGGCACTTCCCCGCAGAGGACGAGAGGCCCTGTGCACCTCCCCTCGCCACACTGGCATGGCCCTCTCCCTACCCTAGCCATTCTGAGGTGTGCACAGGGGGCCTTCTCGAGGTGTCGTCTGCATTTCTCTGGTGCCTAATGGGATTGCATACCTTTTCATATTTTTTAAAGAATTATTGAACTATTTATTAATACCAGAGAAGGACAGAGAGAGAGAGAGAAAGCAAGTTGTCAGGTCCAGGACTCAAACCGTGGTCAGCCGTGGAGGAGTCCAGTGTCCTTAACCACCATGCCACCTGCCGGCCCCCTTTTCATATATTTCAAGTTGCCAGAAGCATGTGTGCTTGTCAGAGAAGTCAGGGAAACAGGAAGGGGGGCAAGCACCCCGGAGGAGTGGTCATTCCACGGTCCCTGTCCACCCCCCTCTCAGGACTGTGGGCACACTCACACATTTGCCTGGCATATCGGCATATTTATCTTTTTTCTTTTTGGAGAGGTTTTTTTGCTCTCCAAAAAGAGGGTATGTGCTCTCGCCAGAAAGACAGAGAGACAGAGAGACAGAAAGCGAGAAATCACCCCCTGGAGGGTTGGCCACGCCGCAATCCCTTCTCCTCCATTCTCCTCTCGGGATCTTGGGCATGCGCGCACACGCGCCTGGCGTGAGTTTAAGCCACCAGGTCTGGGACTCGAACCACAGTCGACTACATGGGAGTCCAGCGACAGAGCCATTACTCTAACTGCTGGTCCCTCCTTTCAGGATCTTGGGCACGCGCACACACACACACACGTGCCCAGTGTGAGTTTAAGCCACCAGGTCCAGGGTTCAAACCGTGGTTGACTAAGTGGGAGTCCAGCAACATAGCCATTATGCTAACTGCTGGTCCCTCATGTTCATTTTTAATTTACATGTAATAGGATTATTTGCTAAATAGATTGTCATAGGTAATTTGACTCAATCTTATTGAATTTATTGAAACTACAGATTTTAACAATTTACTTAAGATCTTAGCCAGTGGGCCAGGAAGTCCTATATAGCTTAACAGTCACGATATTGGCTACTTAGCATGCAATTTTGTTAACTAATGCATTTTTAAAAACTTATGGTAAACTCTGGTTCTGTTTAATGGTTGGCTTAGCAGATTAGAAAAGTGATTTGCTTTTCTGTAGAAGATGGACATTGTCACCCACTCGAGTGACTGGATTATCAGGCACCTGAACTTGTAGGAGCACCTTCTCCATCCTTCTCGGGCATGGTCTTAAAGACGTGACACGTTAGGGTTGCAGCCATCTGCAAAAACACTTTTAGAAAAGCATTAAGCAAAGGAATTATCTGTGATCAGTAAGACTTGAATTAATGCTAGTTTATGCTCTGACAAGAATTCACAGCTGATCAAATGTTGGCCATGTCTGTGACACACCCCAGTTTAACATAACCCGTAACACCCCGATAAACGTCACAGCGTTGGTTTCTGGGGATTTAAATCTTGCAATGTAACACATACATAAACACAGAGTATGGATACTCGTACGACTCCAATGTGACGTGAAGATCAAAGTCACGCCTTTGACAGTGTCTCCATATCGTTCAATGCATTAAGTAAGCCTACTCGCCTCAACATTTGCCTTCTGGATGCTTCGAGGGCCCTCTGTAAATATCCAAAAGTTATCTTGAGATCAAAAGAACTTAATTTAGAATTTGATTTGGAGGAAACATTGTCGAAGAGAACAAAAACTTTAAGATTTGACTTAGCTGTCTGTAAGAAATGGAAAGTTAAACATTTCAAGCACCAGGACCAGAAGGTGGCACGGTGGTTAGGGCGCTGGACTTTCGGATGACCAACCATGATTCGAGCCCTGGACCTGGTGGCTTGCTTTCTCGCTTCCCCCCCCTCTCTAGTCAAATTAAAGATAAATGAATGAATAAAATTAAATAAATAATTCTTTTAAAAAATCTTTTTCGTTGATCATATTTAAAGCCTCCTTTTTTGTCAAAGATTTTAAGTCGTGTGAACTTGAAAAGCATTTACATTAATTTGTATGAGCACTCCTTTTTATAAACTGAATCGAATGGATTCCTTAGGCCTTTTATTGCATAGACATACAATATATGGTATGTAACATGATATATTACATGTATGCATACACACATAGACATGCAAAAGATTTTAAAACACTCTCCTAAGTCAGTTTTAAGAGAAAATGCTTGTGATGTAACAGGACTTTTTTTAAAAGAGAATTTTAAAGAAGATTTATTTATTTTTACTTTTATTTGTTATCATTATTCTTCACTTTTGATCAGAGAGAGACAGACAGACAGAAAGGGAGAGTGAGAAAGCAAGCTGCCAGGTTCAGGATTCAAACTGTGGGAGGCCATGTGCGAGTCCAACGCCTCAACCACCACGCCACCTGCTGGCCCCTTTTAAGATAATTTGTAATGGGAGTGACTTTGAGTTGATTTAAAACGTTGGAGGCAAAATCAGAAGGACTAAATGAGGGCAGAAAGCTGTTTGCAAATCTATGATCTATTTATAAAGACAATTTTTTTTTTTTGGAGAGGTTTTTGCTACAGGGCATGTGTACTCACCAGAAAGACAAAGAGAAACAGAGAGACAGAAAGTGAGAAATCACCCCCAGGGGGGATGGCCACGCCACAATCCCTTCTTCTCCCTTCTCCTCTCGGGATCTTGGGCATGCACGTACACGTTCCCAGCGTGAGTTTAAGTGACCCAGTCCGGGCCTCAAATTAAAGATAAATGAATGAATAAAATTAAATAAATAATTCTTTTAAAAAATCTTTTTCGTTGATCATATTTAAAGCCTCCTTTTTTGTCAAAGATTTTAAGTCGTGTGAACTTGAAAAGCATTTACATTAATTTGTATGAGCACTCCTTTTTATAAACTGAATCGAATGGATTCCTTAGGCCTTTTATTGCATAGACATACAATATATGGTATGTAACATGATATATTACATGTATGCATACACACATAGACATGCAAAAGATTTTAAAACACTCTCCTAAGTCAGTTTTAAGAGAAAATGCTTGTGATGTAACAGGACTTTTTTTAAAAGAGAATTTTAAAGAAGATTTATTTATTTTTACTTTTATTTGTTATCATTATTCTTCACTTTTGATCAGAGAGAGACAGACAGACAGAAAGGGAGAGTGAGAAAGCAAGCTGCCAGGTTCAGGATTCAAACTGTGGGAGGCCATGTGCGAGTCCAACGCCTCAACCACCACGCCACCTGCTGGCCCCTTTTAAGATAATTTGTAATGGGAGTGACTTTGAGTTGATTTAAAACGTTGGAGGCAAAATCAGAAGGACTAAATGAGGGCAGAAAGCTGTTTGCAAATCTATGATCTATTTATAAAGACAATTTTTTTTTTTTGGAGAGGTTTTTGCTACAGGGCATGTGTACTCACCAGAAAGACAAAGAGAAACAGAGAGACAGAAAGTGAGAAATCACCCCCAGGGGGGATGGCCACGCCACAATCCCTTCTTCTCCCTTCTCCTCTCGGGATCTTGGGCATGCACGTACACGTTCCCAGCGTGAGTTTAAGTGACCCAGTCCGGGCCTTGAACCGTGGTCGACTACACGGGAGTCCAGCGACGTAGACATTACACTAACTGCTGGTCCCGAAGACGATTGTTTTTAAGAATTATTTTATTGGGGCTAGCAGGTGGCATGGAGGTTGAAGGTGCCAGACTTCCACACGGCTGACCACAGTTCCAGTCCCTGGTGGCTTGCTTTCTCACTTTCCCCCCTCTCCCTCTCTCTCTCTCTCTCTCTCTCTCTCTCTCTCTCTTTTGCCATAGGCCTCATGCACTTACAGGAGAGGAACAGGGAAAGACAACAAGAAAGTTAGAAGTCACCCCCAAAGGGCATGGCCATACCACAATCCCTTCTCTTCCATTCTCTTCCTGGGATTTTGGGAATGCACTCACATGCACCTGGTGGGACTTTCAAGTTGCCAGGTCTGGGACTTGAACTGCAGTCAGCCCCCCACCCCACCTGCCGGCCCCTGAAGACTTTTCCTCTCTAACGAAGACCATACTCCACGGAGGTGGTTTGGTATGGAAGTCCATTTTCGGCATGTGTCGTTGCAGGCAAAGGTGTCCCACAGACGCGGAGCTGGAACGCAGGACGTTGAGAGGGCCCTGCAGCTGCGTTCTGAACACCTGTCGTCCTGAGTCGTCTGAGGTGGCTTCAGCTCCTGCGAACAGACAGCGTCCGTTCATCAATATAACTGGGTGCCCAGAGCGCGCCGCTGGCTGCCTAGGAAAGGGCTTAGGCGAGACCACTTTGGGGAGCAAATGCAACAGCCCAGGCAGCCTGTGTGACGGCTCAGGAGGGCCGCGACAGCCCATCCGCCGGGCCAAGAAGGTCGCAGGGATCACACTGCCCT
>NW_006159450.1:776315-778487 GCF_000334495.1 Tupaia belangeri chinensis | reverse complement strand
AAATCACCCCCAGGGGGGATGGCCATGCCACAATCCCTTCTTCTCCCTTCTCCTCTCGGGATCTTGGGCATGCACGTACACGTTCCCAGCGTGAGTTTAAGTGACCCAGTCCGGGCCTTGAACCGTGGTCGACTACACGGGAGTCCAGCGACGTAGACATTACACTAACTGCTGGTCCCGAAGACGATTGTTTTTAAGAATTATTTTATTGGGGCTAGCAGGTGGCATGGAGGTTGAAGGTGCCAGACTTCCACACGGCTGACCACAGTTCCAGTCCCTGGTGGCTTGCTTTCTCACTTTCCCCCCTCTCCCTCTCTCTCTCTCTCTCTCTCTCACACACACACACACTCTGTCCCTCTCTGGGCAAATATTTTATTTATCTTTATTTATTTTAATTTGATGGGGGGTGGCGGGAGTGAGAAAGCAAGCTGCCAGGTCCAGGACTCGAACCACAGTCGGTCACGTGAGACTCCAGTGCCTTAACCACCACACCACCTGCCGGCCCCTGAAGACTTTTCCTCTCTAACGAAGACCATACTCCACGGAGGTGGTTTGGTATGGAAGTCCATTTTCGGCATGTGTCGTTGCAGGCAAAGGTGTCCCACAGACGCGGAGCTGGAACGCAGGACGTTGAGAGGGCCCTGCAGCTGCGTTCTGAACACCTGTCGTCCTGAGTCGTCTGAGGTGGCTTCAGCTCCTGCGAACAGACAGCGTCCGTTCATCAATATAACTGGGTGCCCAGAGCGCGCCGCTGGCTGCCTAGGAAAGGGCTTAGGCGAGACCACTTTGGGGAGCAAATGCAACAGCCCAGGCAGCCTGTGTGACGGCTCAGGAGGGCCGCGACAGCCCATCCGCCGGGCCAAGAAGGTCGCAGGGATCACACTGCCCTTGGTTGTCTGCCAGTCGGGCAAGAGGTCACATTTACTCGAGAGGTGCTGCTGGCTGTGAGGAGTGAGCAGAAGCCACGTTTGTTTACTAGCGTCCACGCCTGGTTTCACAGAACACCGGTCCTGGACACTTTCTTCCTCATTAATCTGCAGTACTAAAAGCGATAAATCAGAAATCACTTATCCACATCGTTACGTAAGTAATGCATTGTTGTTTTCCCACATAACATTTCCGGAGTGGAGTGGACAGATTTTAGAGAGCGGAAGAAGCAGCAGAGGCAATCTTTTGTCCTTGAAGTTAAGAGAGGTGGCAGAGAGCCGGGAAGCTAGGACTAAGCAGAGAAAAATTAAAATATCTACAGCAGTTATTGAGTGGATTGAGCCAGATTTTCTTTGTAAATTGTCTAGAGGAAGCTCTGAGGATCCACAGAAGATTTTGAGGGGAAGCTACAGGTGGGGACTGCGGAGAGCCAAAAGAGAGCCTTTAATAAGATTAGTATGTTGAAAATTTCCTCGTCTAACACATTGAAGAACAGCATCAACCTGTCCCGAGGGTGTTCGGGGGCGTCCAGACCCGACAGAGAGAGGCAAACACTCCGAGCAGGACTATTTCACATAAAGGAGATCGGCACCCCGAAGTTCCTTGAAAAGAGTAATCAGCCTTTCTCGGGGCTCTAAAAGCCTAGGTAGTTGTGAGAGTCTTTTCCATGGGAAGCAGTTTTGAATCTGAACAAAACAGAAGAGTGAGAGCAGACGAGCTGGACACAGAGTGAGGGTCCTGTACACACCACCCAGACAGCACCCAGCTCTAGGCTAGCGGCAGCATTTGGTACAATTAGCTTCATTCACGTATCATTACTTACTGTTATCTATTATTACGCATTTCTTATTTATAGCTATTACCTATTTTATTTATCAATAGAAGCCTTCATTTTCTCGACCTCTGTAACTGGTTTAGATCCTTGGTGTCACTCGGACCTTTGACAGCCCTGGCCTTTACTTATTTATTTTTTATTTTTATTTTTTTTAATTTAAAAAAAATTTTTTTCAATTTATTTATTTGCATTCATCCACTGTACATCATTACAGCATACAAAACGAGATTTTCCATCAGAGTACACTGTATATTGTCTCAGTCAAGCACATCAACACACATGTTATTGTCAGCAAGTGATCTTCCATTTCTCGTTTTCTGTATGTTTTGCTTTTTTCCCCCCCCATCCTTGATTCCCTATCTTTTACCCTCTGCCATCTCCCACTCTCCTCCCACACTGTCTCTGGTATC
>NW_006159450.1:774419-774982 GCF_000334495.1 Tupaia belangeri chinensis | reverse complement strand
GCAAGAATTTCCTCATCTCCTGGAACTCGTCAACTTCTTTCTCCTTTCTCTTTAACAGTTCATTATCTCTCTTCTCTTCCATCTCTGTTAGCTTCGACATTATGAATGCTCTAAATTCCTTATCAGACATTTCCATGATTTTCACTGAACTACTTGTGGATGAAGAGTTACTCTTTTCCCTAGGAGGAGAGGTATTTTCTCGTTTTCCCATATTTCTCGTGATCCAGCAGTAATTTCTTGTCATCTGATGGATGGTGTGTTTCTTTCAAATTCTTGAAGTTCAGCCTGAATGTTCAGGAACAAGCAAACAGAGGTGATCTAGAGTCTCTTTGCCGTTCTGTTGTGATCACGCTAGCTCATTTGTTGGAGGCTAAATTATCAGTAGAAAATCTTCATTCCCTGAAAAATCTAGTTCGCTGGAGCCATGTGGAACCTTCTTCTCAGCCCTGGCCTTTAGACTTTGCCCTTCTCTTGCTGTCAGATAGCGTAGCCATTTTGCCCTAAGATAATAACTTTACTACACAACATTCCTTTATGCCCCTCATCTTTTTTTTTTTTTTTTT
>NW_006159450.1:767565-774377 GCF_000334495.1 Tupaia belangeri chinensis | reverse complement strand
CAGAGATACAGAAGGAGAGAAATCACCCCCCGGGGGGGATGGCCACGCCGCAATCCGTTCTCCTCCCTTCTCCTCTCGGGATCTTGAGCATACATGCACACGCACCCGGCTTGAGTTTAAGCCACCGGGTCTGGGGCGCGAACCACAGTCAACTACGTGGGAGTCCAATGACATAGTCATTACGCCAACTGCTGGTCCCCCATTTTATACCCCATTTTTATAAAATGGGGTAACAGCTGCTCTGCAAGAGGCATTATTATTATTTTTTTTTTTAATTTTTTTTTTTTTTTTTTTTGGAGAGAGTTTTCACTGTAGGGCGCGTGCGCTCGCCCGACAGACAGAGAGAGACAGAAAGCGAGAAATCACCCCCCAGGGGGGATGGTCACGCCGCAATCCCTTCTCCTCCATTCTCCTCTCGGGATCTTGGGCACGCACGCACACGCGCCTGGTGTGAGTTTTAAGCCACCGGGTCCGGGACACGAACCGCGGTCGACTACGTGGGAGTCCAGCGACATAGCCATTACGCTAACTGCTGGTTCCCGAGGCATTATTATTTTTAAAGACCAATTTTTAATTTTTTTTTGGAGAGGTTTTTGCTATAGGGCGCATGCGCTCACCAGGAAGACAGAGAGAGACATAGAGACAGAAAGTGAGAAATCACCCCCCAGGGGGGATGGTCACACCGCAATCTCTTCTCCTCCATTCTCCTCTCGGGATCTTGGGCACGCACGCACACGCGCCTGGTGTGAGTTTTAAGCCACCGGGTCCGGGACACGAACCGCGGTCGACTACGTGGGAGTCCAGCAACGTAGCCATTATGCCAACTGCTGGTCCCTAGACCAATTGCTTCAACACAATCCGCCCCGAGCGCAGTGTGGCTTGTGTGAAGCGGGAGATAAAATCTCGCGATAGCTCACAAGGTCCCTGCCACACACTGATCCGACGCCTGCCCCTCGTTCCTGACTGGGACTTCTCTGGCATCTCAAGGGTGCACCGTCCATCTGCTGGTACCCCGGTGGTGTGTGCCCACTGTGTGTGCCAGGACCGGCGCCCCCATTCCTGGCAGCGTCTCAGCCGTGACAGGCACTCCATGTTGTGGGTCCCTATTCGCCTGCTTGGGCTTCCTCAGACTGGTCGGATTTCCGCAGAAGCTACCCTCCACCAAGCACGCCCTGCCGAGCACCTGCCGAGCACCTGCCGAGCACCTGCCGAGCACTGGGCGTAAACGCAGGCTGTAGCCGTCTCCAATGACGCAGGGTGTACAGTGCGGCGGGACCATACTGCACGCGAGGGTGTGCAGTGGCCTCTGAGAGGCAGCAGGCGGGACACAGTGGAACGGAGCTGGGCCCAGGGAGCTGAGGGGGAGCTGGGAGTCAGGCGGAGGGGCCCCGCGCGGCCGACACCCACCGGTGTGCAGGACGGGAGTGCCCGAGGAGCAGAAGGAAGGAGGCTCGACACATCAGGGCCAGCACCTGTCCCAGCCCGCTGGGTGTCACTCGAGTTCTCGGGACGCTGGGCTCAGCAGCAGAGGCACCTCGGCAGGGGCTAGCTGCTCGGGCCCACCCGCCGAGGCCGAGCGCTGGACCCGGACATCATGGCTTTCCCAGGGGAGCTGACTGTTCCGGGAAGAGGTTCGAAGACAC
Organism: Tupaia belangeri chinensis; assembly: GCF_000334495.1. Classification (NCBI taxonomy): domain Eukaryota; kingdom Metazoa; phylum Chordata; class Mammalia; order Scandentia; family Tupaiidae; genus Tupaia; species Tupaia belangeri. The sequence goes on along the minus strand of NW_006159450.1, from coordinate 772,734 downwards.
TCAGGGACACTCGGGACACCCATTATCCAACTGGGTGAGGTCACAGTGTCTGACCTGTGGCTCTGAACTGCCAGGCAGAGGCGTGGAAACAGACCAGGGTGAGGGGGCAGCTAGAACGAGCCACAGCGGCGACCACGATGAACCGGGCGGGGAGACAGGAAGCGTGATTGAACCCGCAACCGCGAGTTCCGGAACCCACGGGGAAGCCAAGGACGGGGACTGAGGCAGAGGGTGTCAGACTTCTACAGGCAAAACCTGTACGCGAAGGAGGAGGCACCGGGCGGGCCACGGAGGGTTGCCGTCTAGTGACTGGGAGACAGCCACAGCAGCCGTGAGAAAAGCAGCGACGAGAGAGACCGAGGCCGTGGGACAGCACAGGGGTGCCGGGGGCTGCTGGTGGCCGAGTACAAGGACGGGCACTGAGGCAGAGGGTGTCAGACTTCTACAGGCAAAACCTGTACGCGAAGGAGGAGGCACCGGGCGGGCCACGGAGGGTTGCCGTCTAGTGACTGGGAGACAGCCACAGCAGCCGTGAGAAAAGCAGCGACGAGAGAGACCGAGGCCGTGGGACAGCACAGGGGTGCCGGGGGCTGCTGGTGGCCGAGTGGACGCCGAGGGGAAGGAGCAGGACCACGCGCTAAGGGGTGACATGTAAACAGCGCTCAGACGCGGCGGGAAGCCGGGACCGCCAGCCTGAGCTCCGGCGGGAAGCACACAGCAGGGGAAGCACGTGGCACAGCGACCTCTGAGACCGGCAGAGCCCAGGCTCCTAAGTCACCCAGGGCAGGGGCCTGACCGTGAGGAACAGTCACGCCACTGCCACGCCACTGATTACGGGGACAAATGCCGAGGGGCCTCTGGGCCCTTTCCGTGCTGACAGTGTCTCTGTACGGACCTGCCCAGCGCATGAGTGGAGAAGCCGTGGCTCACCTGCCCTGAGGCGGGTTCTGGCAGCCCTTCTGCCAGCGGGGCCTCCGTACTCCTCGCATTGTTTCTGAACCGGCCACGGGGCGCTAGCTGAACGTGCCCACGGAGGCGAGCAGGGACTGCTGCCGTCAGGCCCGCGCGTGGCCTGAGTGGCACCACGTGAGACCAGGCGGGCTGGAGTGTGTTAGAGGACACCGCGGCCCGACCCCTGGGGCAGTGCGAGAGCTGTGCAGTCCCCAGGTCAGACGCGAGGGTGGTGCTGTCACCGCAGACGCCCCACGGGGTCTGGAAGGGGTGTGAACACCTTATGTCGACAAAATGGACAGATCCTTGGAAGACAGGCTCCGAAGCTCAGTACGAGGTAACTCAGGTAGCTTACCCACAGGGACCCAGGACCAGACCTGCCTGGGCGTCCCTGACAACTAGGGAAGGAGTTGCCCGGGTGCCATGCACACCTTCCGGAAAAGTGGGGAGGGCCTGTCCCCCACTGTGCTCCTGCAGAACAGAAGGAGGGGACATCCCACACGAGTCGTGTCTCAAGGAAGGTCGATGTAAGTGCCCTCTTTAAAGTGGACCAGTGGGCCACGGAGCACCCTTGGGGGTGTTGGGGAGCCTGGCTCTGCCCGCGCCCCGTGTTCTCTCCCCCGACTTCCGCTGCGGTTCCTGTTGGGACCAGGGCAGCCCACGGCCCGCTGGCCGCCCAGCCTCGGTGTTGCTCGGGACCCTGACGAGGAAGCGCCTCTCCCGGGGGCTTCATGGGAGGAGCGTGAGCCTCACGCAAGGGCGAGGCGTGGGTGCTGGGGCAGCGTGCTCACCAAGGGACGTCGCCAGACTTAATTCTGAGTAAACGCAACCTTTCCGCACGCACGGGGATCATTTTATCTTACTATTTTCTTAAGTTTCATCAAATAACATCTAAGAATGCTGAAGCCCAGACAGGCAGGCGGGTCTGGGCTGTTTGCCGAGGCTCAGGGCTGCGTGGACGCCCTCGGAGGGGTTTAGCCCTAAGAACTCTTTATTGGTTTTCATGAAGTGTCTCGAGGAGTGAGGAGAGCAAACAGTGTCAGGACTAACCGGCAGGCCTGTCAGGGCGGGAGCCGAGGGCTCTGTCTGCCAAGGCCTGGCGGACTGGCCCAGGGCAGCCGCCTGTCCCCCAGCGGCCAGGGGGGCCAGGCCCGGGGCTGAGCTCAGAGGGGTGGGCTGGGGTCCTGAGTGCCCCCCCCCCCGGCACTGTCAGGCCACACTCTTGTCACCACGCACTGGGGAGACAGAGGACACAGCCACATCTCGGCCGCAGCCCCCACAGCCGCGCTGGCTGCTCCATGTCCTTCCCAGCAGACATGGGGGCAGCCAGCCACTGGGTTCTGGGGCACCACAGCCCGCTTGCCCAGACCTCGACCCCCGGGGAGATGCGTCCTGAGCCCACCTGCCACACGTGTGCACCCACCTGGCTGTGGTCCCGCCCGGTCCCAGCAGTGCGGCGTAGGGACGCTCTCTGCAGCGCCGCACCGCCCGGTGGCTATGGAGTGCATGTCCTGTGATTTCAAGTGCTGGCGGGCCCCGGCCTACTGAGTGCGGCTCCCGCCTGACACAGAAGCCACAGCTTTCGCCGCCTCCCGTGACAGGCGGTGAGGTTACAGCACGTCAGTGTGGTCCCAGCCCTTAGGGAGCCTGCTAGGGGAGGAGGGCCCGGCCCTGCCAGCCTGCCTTGTCATGGCCCTCTCCGGGGCCCGGGCTCCCCCCAGCGCTGACAGAAGCTGGAGCCGGACCGAGGAGCTGTGGCCAATGGCCTCAGGAGCAGCAGGCCCCCCACCCTGTGAACCTGCAGCTCCCTCAAAGCCAGGGAGTGAGCTGTGCGTGGGACAGGATCGACAGAGTGCCAGCCAGGAGTGCGAGGACAGGGCAGGGACAGGCTGCCTGGTGGCATGGTGGCCCCCAGCCACTGGCGCTGTCGGGGACTGGCTCTCTTGGTGGTGGGCTTGCAGGGACGCAGCAAGGCAGTGCGACCTGCGGCTGCGCGTGCTCACCGGGCAGAGACCTCGGCAGCCGGCCGTGGGGCCCTGGGGCTGCTCCTCCGGCATCTGATGGACGGCCCTGGGCTCCCCGAGCCTTTACAGGGGCGGCTGTAGCTTGTCCCCCCCCTTGAGCCCCCACTGCCATCTGGGCCATGCGGCTCATACCCAGGGTGGCTGGAGAACACAAGGCTGGGGTCATGGTGTGCTGGCCGTGCCACGGCTGACCCCCTGTGGAGACCAACCACCCAGCACCATCGAAGTTTCCTGGGCTCGCGGCACACCCGCTCTCTGGCATCTAGGGGGTTCAGTCCACCCCTCACTCCGAGCTCACCTTCAGTGTTTTCTGTAATTACTCCCGGCGGGGTAAGCCTCCTCGGCCACACGGTGGGTCTCCCGCCTACCCCTAGTGGGCGGCAGCAGGCCGGGCCCTCACCTGATGTAGCTGGCCACAGCAACCTGTGGGGTTGCCCCCAAGCATGTGGTAGACATTGAAGCTGGTGCCTCTTGTCATCCATAGCCCCCCAGCCCCGGGAGAGGGACGTGTCTCCCTTGCAGGGAAGGTAACATTTCATCACTGCGGAATGCCCCAGCCTGGGGTCCTCAGTACGCAGTGCAAGGCCCACCGCTGTCATACGGAGGACCTATGGTGGCATCTTACTGTCATATTCTGTTTTAGAGAGATTTTGCTATAGGGCGTGTGTACTTGCTGGAGAGACAGAGATCGACAGAGACAGAAAGCAAGAAATCACCTCCCGGGGGGATGGCCATGCCACAATCCCTTCTCTATTCTCTACTCTGGATTTTTGGCACGCACTCACATGCACCCTGCATTAGTTTTAAGCAGCCAGGTCCAGGACTTGAACTGCGGTCGGCCACGTGGGAGCCCAGTGATGCAACCATTATGCCCTCTGGTGGTCCCCACCATATTTAATTTTCAGTCAATAATATAAACTTTTTCTCAGGGTGTTTTATGATGTGACCAGTTCGGTCCATCTTCGGCTTTCCAAAGACATGCTAGGGGACGTCGGTACTGACAGCGCACCGATGGGGTGCACCAGCCAGGCTCTGCCGGGTCTCTTCTTCCTCCCTGACATTCACTGTGTCACCTGCTGGTTTCTTGGGGGACATCCAGAGTAAGGAAACTTTTCTGTTGGATACCTCCCCAAGCCAGACCCAAATCCCCTCCTGACAAACATGGAATTCACAGACAGCCCTGAAATCCCGTTCACCACTGATTTCTAGAGGAGAGGTCTGCAGTCCTGGGCGTGCGCGGGATGGCAGACTGTGTGGCCAGTCCTGGGTGTGCATGGGATGGCAGACTGCACGGGATGGCAGACCGCATGGCCAGTCCTGGGGATGCTGGCCAGGGGCTCCTGCCATGAGGCACAGCAATCTCCTGGCTGGGGGACAGCCTCCCCAGAATGCCCAAGATCCAGAAGTGTCCAAGCAGTCCAAGCTGGCACCTGCCCTGGAGTCTCAGTGCAGGAACTGTCCCAGGGTAGCCCTCCTGCCGCCCTGACGCTGCTGCAGGGTGGAAACCGGCCTCTTTCTTCCTTTCTCTCCACACCTGGGCGCTGGGGCCAAGAGCCTGGGTCCTAACCCATGACCCCCTTCCTCCCTCTGGGTGGGAAGTGGCCAGCAGCAGGGGAGTGGAGCCAGATGAGAGGTAAGGAGGGCGCCGACCTGGGGGGCTTATGATGACGCAGAAGCACCCAGCAGCCTGTCTGCCCGGAAGCACTGCCCCTCCCAGCACCCAGGGCGCCAGCCCGTTTGCAGAGCGACGTCCACACCCCTTCCGTCCTCTCCGTCGCCTTCCACACTCGCAGGTGCCAGGAGACTGCCAGATCCCTCCACCCCTCCCTGCTCTGAGGCCAGGCAGCCCTGGGTCCCGGTCTGGGCCCATCTGAGGAAGTGCCCAAATGGGAACACAGAAGCCCGGTCTTCCAGGATACCCGACTCTGTGGTCCCGGGCTCGGGTGACCCCGGAGCCCGGGCCGATGTGACCCTCTCCTGTTGGGCTGCGGGGCCTCTGCTGCACCCCTATCCGCCAGGAGCTCGCGACGCCTGGGGAGAGGCTGCAGCCCGGGCCGCCGGGTGTGCGCGGGGCGGCTGCGCGGTCAGGTCGCCGGGGTCCTTCTCGGTACCAGGCGCACACGCCAGGGACCACGGCTACCCGCACGGCTGGGGCTGGGGCTAAACATCAGGACGCACACTGGGGACCGCACCG
>NW_006159450.1:763038-766959 GCF_000334495.1 Tupaia belangeri chinensis | reverse complement strand
CCTTCCGCCAGGTGGGTCGCCCCCGGATTTGCGCTGGTGGGGGTGGGCGGTGGAGCCGCGCGCTTGGGGCTCCAGGCGCCTCTGTCTCCAGCCACTCAAGACTGCCCCCCACAGGTGTCCTGCCTGAAGGAGCTGGTGGCCAGGGTCGTGCAGAGGCTCTGCGAACGTGGCGCGAGAAACGTGCTGGCCTTCGGCTTCGCGCTGCTGCGGGGCGCCCGCGGAGGACCACCCGTGGCCTTCACCACCAGCGTGTGCAGTTACCTGCCCAACACGGTGACCGAGACGCTGCGCGGCAGCCGCGCGTGGGGGCTGCTTCTGCGCCGCCTGGGTGACGACGTGCTGGTGCACCTGCTGGCACGCTGCTCGCTCTACCTTCTCGTCCCCCCCAGCTGCGCCTACCAGGTGTGCGGGCCACCTCTGTATGACCTCTGCAGGCGCGTGGAGGCCCGGCCCAGGACACAGCTGGGCAGGACCAGCGAGGGCCGAGGATCTACGCACCAGGCCTGGAGCAGCAGCCACAGGCAGGCTGGGGAATCCCCGGGCCTGCTAGGCCAAGGTGCCAGGCGGCGTCCTGCCAGTACCCACCTGAGCCCACCTTCGGCAAAGAGGACCAGGCATGGACCGTCGGGTGAGCAGGGAGCACGGGGGCACGCATTGCCACACGCAGGCAGGGCACAAGGAAGGAGCGACCATGGTCCCAGCACAGTGATGCCGGCCAGGACCACCATGGAAGCTACGTCTTCGGAGGGCCTGCAGTCTGGGAGCTGCCACTCTGCTCCAGTGGGCTTTGGGCAGAAGGCCGGCTTCCAGCCGAAGGGGCGGTCACCTGGGCCCCCAGTGTGGGTGGAGACCAAGGCCTTCCTCTACTGCCTGGGGTCCCGGGAGTGCCTACGCCCCTCCTTCCTGCTCAGCACCCTGCCGCCCAGCCTGGTGGGAGCTCGGAGGCTGGTGGAGACCATCTTCCTGGGCCCCGTGCCCCGGCGGCCAGGGCCCCCCAGACGCCTGTCCCCGCGCCTCTGGAGGATGCGGCCCCTTTTCCAAGAGCTGCTGGGCAACCATAGGCGGTGCCCGTATGCCGAGCTCCTCAGGACGCACTGCCCTCTGCGAGCCCCAGTCACAGAGACAGCCCGCGGCAGGGGGCCCTCCAGGCCAGCAGGGCCCCCCGAGGAGGAGGCAGGGGCACAGCACCTGGTGGGCCTGCTCCGCCACCACAGCACGCCCTGGCAGGTGTACGCCTTTCTGCGGGCCTGTCTGCGCCGCCTGGTGCCCGCCCGCCTCTGGGGCTCCAGGCACAACCAGCGCCGCTTCCTGAAGAACACCAAGCGGCTCGTCTCGCTGGGCAGGCATGGCAAGCTCTCCCTGCGGGAGCTGACCTGGAAGATGAGGGTGCAGGACTGCACCTGGCTGTGCCAGAGTCCAGGTGAGGGGACCAAGTGGGGCCGGGGAGCATGACCAGTGGAGGCCTGGGAGCGTGCCGTGTGGCCAGTGGTGGCCGTGTGGCCATGTAGTCAGCCGTAGTTTGAGTCCTGGACCCGGTGGCTTAAATTCATGCTAGGCACGTGTGCATGCGTGCCCAAGATCCTGAGAGGAGAATGGAAGAGAGGGGATTGCGGCGTGGCCATCCCCCCGGGGGGTGATTTCTCGCTTTCTGTCTCTCTGTCCCTCTCTGTCTTTCTGTCTTTTTGGCAAGTGCATGTGCCCTATAGCAAAAAACCTCTCCAAAAAATAAATAAAATACTGCTCTCCCCAGCACAGGGCCTCAGTGCGCTGGCACGCTGACCGCCGCCCACTCGCGTGCCGTCTCCGTGCTGTGCGGTCTTGGGCACCCCCAGCGTGCTGTCAGAGGGTTTCCGCACTCAGCGTTTATCCAGCTCGTCTCCCAGTCTGCTGCAGAGTTGGCGGGTGGATGGCATCCCCGTGGCTCTCTTCCGCTCAGACCTCTTAGGTCCCCCTCTGTGGCAGGTGTCGGGCAGCCTGCAGTGCCTGCTCCTGCGGCTTCACGAGGATTCTGTGTTTTGCTTTTCTTCGTATTTGCCATAGTGCAAGTGCTCACCAGAGAGGCCAAGTGGGGGGACGTGAGAAATCCCAGAGGGGCCGGGCTGCAGTCCCCCCGGGATCCTGGGACATCCATACGCATCTGGCATGACTCTCAAGCCTCCAGGTCTGGGCCTTGGACTGTGATCAGCCACATGGGAGTCCAGTGCCATAACCACCACACCATGCGCAGGCCCAGTGACGTGTGTTGAAATGTGACTGGGCGACATCCTGGGGCATCAGCACGGCAGGGTTCTGCTGGCTGGCCCTCATACACTCTGGCTGTTGGTCAGCACGTGGCCCTCGCCAGTTGGGCCCCACCGAGTCTCTGGCAGCAGCTCTGCGTGGCGTGTCAGATCTGGGCAGCCGCCGGCAGGCAGGCTGAGGGCACAACCTCCTTGCCATTGCAGGGCACCGCTGCGTCCCGGCTGCCGAGCACCGTCGGAGGGAGGCGCTGCTGGCCAGGCTCCTGCTCTGGCTGATGGGCACCTATGTGGCTGAGCTGCTCCGCTCCTTCTTCTACGTCACCGAAACCACATTCCAGAGGAACCGGCTCTTCTTCTACCGCAAGAGCGTCTGGTGCCAGCTGCAGAGCGTCGGAGTGAGGTACTGCACGCACCGCGGTCTGGCCCCTGCCCTAGCCTGCAAAGTCAGGGATTGGCCCAATGATCTTGGGGACCCGAAAGTGGAAAAGGCTTATGTTGCACAGAAGTGGCCGCCTGCTTCCTGGCGGCTGGCCAGGCTGTTTCGACCATCCCCGTGCTGCTAGCGGCCTGGGCAGGGCTCAGGGAAGCCCGCCTTCACGGCCACGCATAGTGGGGAATACCTGGGCGAGGAGCCTCCGCTTTGGGGAACGACTTCTGCCAGGCTGACTGCCTCCAGAGGGCTCGGGTCCAGCCGGCGTTGCCACGGTGGATGACTCTGGCCGTCCTGAGCCGGGCCCCGTCTGAGGGGATGGGCCCTACCTCGCTCAGGCTGGGCAGGCTTCAGCTTCCCTGGAGTGCAGCCCTGGCCATGGGCACTGAGCTTGAGCCAGCCCTCCTGCCAGGGAGACAAGGACTCCTCCAGGCCCTCCGCACCTGGCCTGGGCTCTTCCCACCCGTGCCTGAGCACTGACCAAGGCCAGTTGGGCTTCCCAGGGCATGCTGCAGGGGGAAGCTGTCTGTGGGCACAGTGTGGTCTGCGTGGCAGGCCGAGCCCTGTGGCGTGGGCTGACGTGTGCAGCTCTGCAGCTCTGGTGGCGTGGGCCACACGGGCGCTGGCCTGTCTGGGCGTGCGTCACACGAGTTGCTGTTGTAGGCAGCACCTCCAGAGGGTGTGGCTGCGAGAGCTGTCAGGCACTGAGCTCCGCCGCCTCCAGGAAGCCCGGCCTTCCCTGCCGACCTGGAGACTGCGCTTCATCCCCAAGCCCCGTGGTCTGCGGCCCATCGTCAGCATGGGCCACATGCTGGGAGCCAGGACGTCCCGCAGAGAAAAGGTGACGGGCTTGTCCTGCCCACACAGACGCAGCCTGACACCCATGCGGTGCTGGCATCCGTGAACCTAGGACAGAGCGGATGCCGAGGAGCCAAGGGCAGTGGGGCGGGGGTGGGGCGGGCTAGGAGCCTCGTGCTCCTGTGTCTGGAAACGCAGCACGCAGAGCAGGACTTCCTGTGGGCGCCTGCTGGGCCCGGGTGCCTGGAGTGGGCTGCACCAGGGGTGGGGCGGGTGAGGAAGGCCGCTGGGAGGGTCCCGCTTGCGGTGGGCGTGGTCTGGGATGCCAGCAGTGGTGCCTGGGTCTAGACTTCTGGAGCCGGGAGAGGCCTCCGCCCTCGGCTCCTAGAGGGCCGGCCCACCTTGCCGGACTCCCGGCCCCCCAGCCCAGGGTTGATGCATGCAGGCCCAGGT
>NW_006159450.1:760839-762756 GCF_000334495.1 Tupaia belangeri chinensis | reverse complement strand
TCTTCAGCGTGCTCAACTACGAGCGCGCGCGGTGCCCCGGCCTCCTGGGCGCCTCTGTGCTCGGCATGGATGACATCTACCGGGCCTGGCGGGCCTTCGCGCTGCGCCTGCGGGCCCGTGACCCAGTGCCCCCGCTCTACTTTGTCAAGGTGGGTCCCCGCCCTGTGCTGCACCAGCCGAGCGCCCTGGCCTCGGCGGGGTCAGTCACGTGGTGGGACCTGCTGGGTGTGGGGACAGCCCCGAGCCCTGGCCCTCGCCCATGTGCTTGGCTGAGGGTGGGCGCTGGTGGGCGGCGTCTGCAGTGGGCACCCTGTCCCTCAGGCTCCCTGGGTGTGTGAGCTCAAGGGGCTCTTCTCCATGGGGGACACTCAGCCTCTGGGGCTGGGCGCCTGCCCCGCACACAGCCTGGGCTCCACGCCCGTCCTCAGGGCTCCCACTCCAGGGCAGACCTAGCTGGATGCTGGAGTCCTCCCAGCTGCCAGGGTTGGTCTCAGGCCCTGGTCCCTGGTTGGGGTCAGGAGGGGGATGTAGGCCCAGCCTGCCTTGGGGTCCCGAGTCTGGGCCGTCCTCCCCGGCCCCCTGCACCTGCTCACTGGGGCACGTCTGAGCAGAGCCGCAGACCCTCTGACATCCAGCCCCTGGCTGCCTGCAGGTGGACGTGGCTGGGGCGTACGACTCCATCCCGCATGACCGGCTCTTGGAGGTGATCACCCGCGTGCTCCAGCCCCCTGAGAACCCCTATTGCATCCGCTGCTACGCCGTGGTGCAGAGGGCTGCCCACGGGCACATCCGCACGTCCTTCAAGAGACACGTACGGCTGCGGGCGTGCACCCCGAATGCGCTGTGTGCCCGCGCGTGGGCATGTTCACGGAGGGTCTGAGACACAGGCTCATGGTGTCATGTGTCTGGTCTAGCCCCCGTGCTGTATACAGTGTCACGTGTGTGTGGAGCAGGGGTGCCTGGCCTGTGGTCTAGGCGTGTGCGTGTCCTGTGTGCATGTGTGTGACGTGTGCATGCCCACGGTCCAGGCCCATGTGTGGCGTGCACGTGTGTGGGGTTCCCTGCCTCAGGTCTGAGGAGGTGGAGGTCAGAGCCCCCCAGGGTGCTCTTGCATCTGAAGTGCGCCGCTTCACATTCATGGGCCTCGGCGCACCCCCATCGTGTGCAGGAGTCACCGCCACCCCCTCACCCACCCCGCCCAAGGCTGCTGCTGCCCCCAAGATGACCCCAGGTGTGATGGCCAAGGCCCAGGCCATGCTTGGCTGTGCGTGTCCATGAGAGCAGGCGGGTGGCCCTCGAGCCTGCTTGTCCTTGCTAGGGTTCGGCTGTGCCTGGGCCTCCACCCCACGTGGGCAGCGTCCATGCAGTGGGCTGACAGTGGTCTCCGCCGTGACTATGGGGGTGCCATGAACGCCGCTATGGTGCCTTCTCCAGGGGTCGCAGGGCGTTCATGGGGTTGCAGGTGTGCGGTGATGGCCTGGTGTCGTGCCGTTCTTGCCCTGACCCCGCGGAGCCTGTGGAGCCAGCGTCCTGCTGCTCCAGGGTGCCAGCCCTGCCCCGGCTGGCCAGCTCAAGCCGACGGTGGCCTCCTTGGTCCCAAGCATGGCCATCACACACACTTGGGGCGCCGTCACCTCCGTCGTCCTCCTCAGTCTCCCCGGTCTCTCAGGGCCGTTAGCGCAGGGGAGTGTCAGCTGTGCGGACCACACCGTGGTGCTGCAGACTGGCCCCGGGCGCTGCCGCCCCACTGCCCTGCAGAGCAGCACGTGCTGTTAGCGCCCTGACCCCGGAGGGCCTGCACGCACTCAGCACGCACTCATCTTTTTTTTTTTGGAGAGATTTTCCCTGTAGGGCGCGTGCGCTCGCCAGCCAGCCAGAGAGAGACATAGAGACAGAAAGCAAGAAATCACCCCCCGG
>NW_006159450.1:758817-760299 GCF_000334495.1 Tupaia belangeri chinensis | reverse complement strand
GCGGTCGACTACGTGGGAGTCCAGCGACATAGCCATTACGCTAACTGCTGGTTCCCCACACGCACTCATCTTGTGTCTCAGCGTCCACGTGTGGACACGTGGCTGCTCCATTGCCCATGGCCTTAAAGCCCATGTTTTTGCTTGGGCTCGCAGTTGGGCCCTGTCTGTGGACGCGCCCGGGCTCCTGGGCAGTGCTGGCCGTCTGGGGACCCCATCGGGTGGGCTCACTTTCCTCAGGCTCTGCGAGGTCTGAGCCCTGTCCCTTTTCAGCTCAGTGCTGGTGGCTGGCGTCTTCTCGGGTCAATCTCACTAGGGGCTTCTGAATGCCACTCATCTTTTCAAAGAACTGGCTTTTGAATTTTCCTGGTGTCTTGTACTGAATTGATTTTCCTCTGTTTTCAACTTACGTTTGGGTTTAATTCTGGTCTTTTCCAACTCTTTGAAGCCTGGGCTTATGTGGGGCTCCTAGCTCTCTGCGTGGGTGCCCGTGGTCCTGAGCCTCCCTCTAGGCCTCAGGGCCTGGCTGTGTTGCGTGTGTGGCCGCTCGGGCCGCTGGTGGCTCGTGGGCACGCCTCGCACTCTGTGGACCCGGGTCTTTGCGGCGTCCGTCCCGCAGTCGTGTAGCGTGGGCCTGTTGGCCCTGGCACTGCCAGACTCAGTGTCCTTGCGCTATTTCCAGCCTTCAGGTCAGCGTGCCCATCTTGGGGTGCCAAGGTGTGGTTCGAGTGTGTCCCCCAAATCCACGTCGTGAGGAGGCCAAGGGGGTGAGGACAGAGTCTGGCTGGAAGTAAGAGATGGGCCTTTGGTAGCAGTGAGGCGAGGTTAGTGTAGTTGGTCTGGGGTGCCCTCTGGTGCTGGCCACCAGTCCTGGCCACCATGGGCCTCTGTAGACCTCCCCAGAGGTGGCCTGTGGGCCTTGTGCCTCTGGCCAGGGCTGCACTGACCTCTGTGCCGTGAGTCGGGCAGCTCGATGTCTGTGGTCAGGCCAGAGGGCACAGCGTGGCAGCTCTGGCCGAGGCCCGTTGCAGTTGGCGTTGGGTTGTGCTGTGTCCCGGGGATGATGCCCTGTCATGGGGACCGTCCCTGTGCAGTGGTGGTCCTGGGAGGGCCGTAGGCAGGAGCTGCAGGTGCCTGGTCCCCCCTTGGCCGAGCTCTCGGCCTGCCTGAGGCTCTGCGTCCCGGATGGCAGGGGAGGGCCTTGGAGAGCTGAGTCTGGGGCTGGACCTGACGGCAGCTGCCGGGGAGGCTGGCCCAGTGGGAGGTGCAGCGTATACCGATGGGAGGCGTGGGGAGCGTCCTCGGTGGGAGGTGTGGGGATGACCCCTGTGGGAGTTGTGGGCGTGCCCAGTGGGAGGCGGGGTGTCCTCGGCGGGAGGGGGTGCGTCCCCGCTGGGAGGCGGTGTCCCTGGAGGGCCCACCCAGTGACCCCATGCCCACAGCAGTGGCTCTGGCTGGGCACGGCCCGGGCGCCTGCCGCGACCC
>NW_006159450.1:750987-757960 GCF_000334495.1 Tupaia belangeri chinensis | reverse complement strand
GGGAGGTGTGGGGATGACCCCTGTGGGAGTTGTGGGCGTGCCCAGTGGGAGGCGGGGTGTCCTCGGCGGGAGGGGGTGCATCCCCGCTGGGAGGCGGTGTCCCTGGAGGGCCCACCCAGTGACCCCATGCCCACAGCAGTGGCTCTGGCTGGCCCGTGCCTGTGCCCGTGCCCATACCCACGCCCCACAGGTCAGCACCCTGGTGGACCTCCAGCCCTACATGCAGCAGTTCGTGGCACACCTGCAGGAGGCGGGAGCACTGAGGGACGCCGTCGTTGTCGAGCAGGTTTGGGGCTGCTTCCCCACGAGGGACCCACCCCGGGGCTTTGTCCGCCTGTGTGGGACAGCTGCCTGGGCAGGGCGGGAGGAGCGGGCCACCAGATGGGCGGACCCGGGCGGAGGGTGCTGGTGCCCGTGACCCGCAGGCTGGTGCGCCCGCTCAGCCCTCCCCCAGCCCAGCCCCCTCTGCAGCCTCTGGGGATTTGCCAGGGATGTCCCCTGCCTTAGTTTCCATCTGGAAGACACCCCACGCTGGACCCTGGGCATAGGGCACCTTGGGAGAATGGGGGCGCTGCTTAGAGCTCGTGCATTCCTAGTGGGGCACTCGTGTCCAGCAGGCGGTGCCCTGAGATGCCAGGTGAACCTCCTCTGCTTCTGTGAGGACTCCAGGATGCAGACCCAGGGCTGCAAGCTGGGGTGGGCAGCGGGCGGCCACGGGCAGCAGTCAGCACCCATGCGCTCTGTCCGAACTCCCGCCTGTGCTGGAGACGGCCCTGTCGCTGCACCTCGTGTCCCTGTGGAAGCCTGAGCCTGGGGAAAGGAGGCACTGCTGTGGCCACACCGTAACCCCTCCTGGCCACTTCCCAGAGCTCCTCTCTGAATGAGACCAGCAGCCGCCTCCTGGACTTCTTCGTGAGCTTCGTGCGGTGCTGCATCATCCAGATCGGGGCCAGGTGAGTGGGGCCTCGCCCTGTCTCTACACCCAGGGGCTCCGGCCGGCACAGAGCAGCTCCCGACGCAGCCCGGGAGGCCACCCGTGCCACGGCATGGACGGGCCGCCTGGAGCTGGGTGTTTTGCGTCTGGCCAGGAGTGTGGAGAGGGCCTGGTGCTGGGTAGGCGGCTGTGGTCGGCGGCTGTGGTCGGCGGCTGCACCTCAGCCCCGGCTCCCGCCCTGGCCTTCTGGAAGAGCGCTGTGGTGACGGCCAGGCCGGTGAGCGCTGCCATGGGTGCAGGCGCCAGGCTGCACTTGGGTTTCCTGTGCAGAAAACGCGTGCTTACCCCATGCCAGGCCCCTGGACGGACGCACAGCGGGCATCCGTCCACCGGCCCCAGCACCTGAGAGCTGCCGTACGGTCGCGCTGCAGACCCCACATAGGCTGAGGGGGGTGCAGCTGCAGGCCGTCAGAGCGGGTACGGGAGCCCTCCAGGTCACTCCTGGCAGACGGAACTGGGCGTCCTTTGGAAACAGATTGGAAAGTGACTGGGGCTGGCCCTGCAGCCTGTCGTTAAGGGAGCAGGCCCATGTGGCCAAGCACGTGGTTCGAGTCCCGGCCCAGGCGTGTGAAATCACACCAGCTGTCTGCGTGTGCGAAATCCCGACAGGCGGAGAGATGGAGGTGGGCCTGCACGTGACCACACCCTCCGGGAGCGCCTTCTCCCTTCTGTCTCTGTGAGGCACTTGCTGACAACTGAGAGAAGTCAGAAAGGCTGATTGTTGTGTTGTGAGCTATCGGTACCGTAATCACTTTTCTATAAGCAATTAAAGTACCTTACAACGTGGGACCAGCAGTTAGCGTAATGGCTGTGTAGCTGGACTCCCATGTAGTCGACCGCGGTTCGCGTCCCGGACCCGGTGGCTTAAAACTCACACCGGACGTGTGTGCGTGTGTGCCCAAGACCCCGAGAGGAGAAAAGAGAAGGGATTGCGACGTGGCCATCCCCCCTGGGGAGTGATTTCTTGCTTTCTGTCTCTATCTGGTGAGCGTAGGCGCCCTATAGCAAAAACCTCTCAAAAAAAGGTATCTTACAGCGTAACTAGGAAGGTAAGACGCACATCCCAGAGGCACAAGATGCGGTGGGTGGCGGGGCATGTGGGCTCATGTCCCAGACATGGCAGGTGGTGGGGTGCGTGGACGCATGAGGTACAGCAGGTGTTGGAGCACGTGGACGGGGAGCAGCCTCGTTGAGGGCAGAAGGCCCAGGTGGAGACCCATGCATGGCTGAGGTCACTGGGCAGTCATGGCCACCAGAAGCCACCATGGCTCTGCCCTGTGTGGGGCTGCTAGGAGGGACTGTGCGAGGGCACTGCAAACGTGGGACTGATGGCCACTTGCACCTTGAAGAAGTGGCCACGTCACAGAGCTCGACACATGTGGGGAGCCATCCGTCCCTGTCCTTAGGACATGGATGGGCTCCGACACCCGGGCTCATCCAGTCCAGCCTGGCCACCCTCGGAGTGACCCTGCGTCCTCACGTGCTGTGGCTCCGTGGCTGGGAGTGGGCCACGGCCTCCACCTGGCCAGGGGCGCCTCAGCCACTGGGAACAAACCTGGGACTTGGACGTGCTTCGGGTGCTGCGCACGTGGCCGTCTGTCCTGGGGGGCCGTCTGTGCTGGTTGCGGCCAGGCTGGCTGCAGCTGCTCCGGCACCTGTCGTTCTGCAAGCCGTCCTCACCACGTCACTCAGGACGCCCGCATGGCCGCTGCCTTCCATGGAGGGCCACAGCATGTCTGACCCCAGCACATCCGAGACGTGGCGGCTTGGCATGGCCCATCACATGTGGACGGTTGTCCCCAAGGACAGTCCAGGTGCCATCCAGTCAGCGCAGGCGTCTGGCGGTTCTGCTCGCCTGACTCATGGCACAAAGCCGGCACATCCCTAGAGGGCAGGGTGCGTCCTTTGAACGGCACCCTCCTCCCGCCCAGTCCGCGAGGGGCAGGGGCTGTGTGTGAAGCGCTCTGACATTTGTGGGTCCTGGACACGCAGGTTCACAGTGCTACGTGCTGTGGTCCGTGTACCTGGGTGTGTCTAGTGTGTGTACACGCGCTGCTTGTATGTGTCTGATCTATGTTCACACACCTGCGGTCTGTGTGGTACATGGTCTGTGTTTCACTGTGCACGTGGCCTGCGTATGGCACGTGTCTGTGTGCACCTGTGGGAGTGGATGTGCACGTGCAGCGTGGTGCACAGGTGTGTGAGCACACTGTACGCAGGCGTGTGCATGGCATGTGTGCGTGTGAAGCCGATGGCCCGTGCACTGCTCGCCCCTGCAGGTCCTACGTGCAGTGTGGAGGGATCCCACAGGGCTCCGCGCTGTCCCCACTGCTGTGCAGCCTGTGCTACGGAGACATGGAGCGCCGGCTGTTCCCGGGGATACAGCAGGACGGGTGAGGGCGCCGTGTCCGCGGGGTCTCAGGTGACCCAGGCATTACCGTGGTGGCAGGGCTGTGTGTGCAGTTTTCGGGGAGGTCCTGGGGGAGCCGGCGGGGCTCTGGCCTCCATCATGGGATGCCATGATGGGCTGTGTGCAGGCTGCGTGGAGTGTGTGGGTCCTGCTTGGATGGGGGTGGCCGTGTGCTCAGGGCGGGACTGCGGCCCTCGGGCAGGGGGAAGGCTGCTCTGCGTGGCGGGTCTGAGGTTGTGCTGAAGAGCGCCGCGAGCTCTCCCCCCAACCTCCCCTCTCCAGCCTTCAGCCAGCGCCCGCGGGGCCCTGCCAGAGAGCTCCTCTTCGCCGGGTGCCTGTCCCAGCCCCCTGCCCATTTGACCCGAGTCAGGTTTACTGCAGGGTCGTCCACACAGCACGGCCACTCAGCAGACGCGGGTTGGCGTCTGTCTACCTCATAATACGGAAGTGACGTCTCCTGAAGAGGGGCGCCCCAGGGGAGCAGGTGCTGTGTGTGCATCTCTGGGCTCTTCCTGAAGTCTGTGCAGCACACGGTCTGTCCCCCGGGGTGCTCTTAATTGAGGTTTGGGTTCCAGTTGCAGACAGACTCACGTAAGAGAGAGAAACCGCACCCCGCCAGCTCAGCTCGTGGACGCGACGATGCCCCTCCGGCTGATGGCACGCCCAGCAGCCGCCTGGGGCCAGCACCTTAAGTGGGTCATGGCCTGAGTCCAGGCATGGCCGCTGCCTCCGTACCTGTCCCCAGCAGGTGCCGCAAGCACATGCGCTGGAGGCAAGGGGGCCTGGCGAGCCCCACCCTGGCCTCGGGGCACGCCAGCACCTGGTTGCAGGGGTGCTGGAGGGCCGACCCTGTCCTTCCTCTCAGGGTACTTCTGCGGCTCCTGGATGACTTCCTGCTGGTGACGCCTCACCTGGCCCACGCGAAAGCCTTCCTCGGGTAAGGCCCCATGTGAGCTCCACGTGCCTCTGGGGCCCGCATGGGAGCTGTCCCGCTCTGTGGTGGCCCCCTCTGCGGCGGGCCTGTGAGCGCTGATGCAGCTCTGCCCACTGGGCCTCTGCTGCCCGTCTGCCGTCTGGCTGGCTCCAGGCCGGTCTGCATCCGGGCGGGCACCCAGCAGAGGGGAGCAGGCAGCGCTGACCAGCCAGTGGACGTGTGCCAACCAGCCCGCTCTGCTCCTGGGGGTGCCCCTGGGTGAACATGGTGCTGCTCAGGGAGCCCTCACCCACGGCTCACGAGGCCTTTCCACAGGGCCCTGGTACGAGGTGTCCCCGAGTATGGCTGCTTGATAAACCTGGGGAAGACGGTGGTGAACTTCCCCGTGGACGACAGCCTGGGCGGCTCGGCCGTGCGCCAGCTGCCAGCCCACTGCCGCTTCCCCTGGTGTGGGCTGCTGCTAGACACCCGGAGCCTGGAGGTGCTGCACGACTACTCCAGGTGGGCACTGGGCGGGCAGCCTCCTGATGGGGGCAGGGGCCTACAGAGGCCAGGGCCACGGCCTCCGGCAGCGGGCAGTGTGTGGCCCTCAGGGATGGGCCACAGTGAGCCATGCTCTGGGCTGTCTCGGAGGAAGAGGTGGGGCTGGCGGGGCCAGACGTTCTCTGAGGCCTGGCCTGACGCCATGGGGCCCCAAACAGTGAGGGTTCGGGCCTAGCCCTGCCTCTGCCCTTGGCCTCACTGCCCATCTCAGGGAGGCGTGCGGGTGTCAGGGCACGTGTGCAGGTGTCAGGCGGCGTGCGGGTGTCGTGTCTGCGTGTGCAGGTGTCACGGAGGCGGTTGGGCGTCGGTGCGTGTGCAGGTGTCAGGCGGCGTGCAGGTGTCGTGTCTGCGTGTGCAGGTGTCACGGAGGCGGGTGGGCGTCAGGGTGCGTGTGCAGGTGTCAGGCGGTGTGCGGGTGTCATGTCTGTGTGTGCAGGTGTCACAGAGGCAGGTGGGCGTCAGGGTGCGTGTGCAGGTGTCAGGCGGCGTGTGGGTGTCGTGTTTGTGTGTGCAGGCGTCAGGAGGCGGGCGGGCGTCAGGGCGTGTGTGCAGGTCTCCCCTGAGCCCGGGCCCTCACAGCCCAGCTGCTCCCCCGGCACAGACACGCAGACCTGAGGCCTTTGTGGGCAGGTCCCTGTCTTGTGCGTGGCAGGGCGGCCGTCCCCTAACTGGCAGGAGGCGGGTGTCTCCTACCCCTGGCCCTCCGGGTCCCCACCGTCCTGACCGCTGAGGTTGCGCTGTCCAGCCCCCCGATGTCTGGGAGCCTGTGTTGTGAGCCCGGAGCAGGGCTGTCCCGTCACGCCTGGCCGAGTTCCCCGCACCCTTGGCCACGTCAGCACCTCTGGCCTCGGCGGCTGAACCTGTGCACCCCAGCCTCCCACGACTCAGCCTGTGTTCCTGAGCTCCTGGCAGCCCTCGGCCCCTGCCCTCCGCCCTCTGAGGGGCCTCCCAGCACCTCCTCACCAGCTGGGCAGCCGCCCCCCAGCTTTCTCTCTCCTGGGCAGGACGGGAGCACCGGCCCCAGCCTCAGTGAACATCTGTGTGGCGAGAAGCAGGCGGGGCACAGTCCCTGAGAGCCCGCTGCCCTGGCCACGTGGCCTCCGGAGGCCTCGGCTCAGAAGTGCTAGCCTGGGCCTTGGCAGAGCCTGGGCCCCCCCTTCTCCATCTTGGCGCATGGCGGGTACTCTCGAGAGCAGGAAGCACAGGATTGGGAGAGCAGCTCCAGAAAGGGGCGAGGGGCGTCCTCAGCCCGACTGTGGTGTGGCCAGCCGACTAGGCGCCGGAGGGCTGTCCCTGGCCCAGCCGTGGTGTGGCCAGCCAGCTGAGTGTAGTGTGAGCCCCACGCCACCCCAGAGCCCGTGCCATGGAGCTGGGAAGAGGCCGTGGGTCACCTTACTTCTTTCCTGAGGTAAAGGAAAAAGAACCACATGGCTCTCCATTGGGGCAGACGCCAGGCAGGAGGGGTCCCCTCGGATGGCAGCAGGGGACACCAAAGGGGACACCCGGGGAGAGCCCCTCAGTGTCGGGAAGGGCAGTGGCTCAGAGAAGATGGGGCTCGGCCGCCTGGGACCCTCGAGCTCCCTGCATCGGAGCGAGGCGCGGCTCCCCAGCGCCAGGCACCGGGCCGTGCTGCCCGGTCTCGTGAGGACTGGCCCCGTGGGGAGCGACTCAGGCAGGTCGCAGCCAGCTGCATGTGGCAGGAGTGGCCCAGACCCTCTGCTGTCTTTGCACTCGACGGCTCCAGGCAGACGGACAGGACACCTGGCAGGAGAGACCGCACGGGTCCCAGCGGGCGAGGGCCCAGGCCGCCCCTCGGCTCTCGGCTGTGACCCGGAGCTGGGCAGGCTCAGCTTCTGGAAAGCTGCCACTGGGAGTGCAAGTCTATCTGGCTCCGTGCTCTCCCGGGAATTCCAGAAGTGACTGGGGGCATGTGTCAGTGACCAGTGTCAGGGCTTAGGGTTGAGCAGAGTGCCACAGCAGTGGCAGACCAAGCCAGTCAGCCCAGGTGGGGCTGGAGGGCACGGGAGAACCCTCGCTGTGCCGTCGAAGCCGCGTTTCAGAGCAGCTGGGGCCCCGGAGAGCGTATTCAGCC
>NW_006159450.1:746961-750042 GCF_000334495.1 Tupaia belangeri chinensis | reverse complement strand
TGGGCCGCCGCCTATTAGAAGCAGCGTTGGGCGGAGCGTCCTGCTGCAGTGCTGGTCGGTGCCTCAAGGGAGCTGGTGACGTCCCGCCCTCAGGAGCAGCTGTGCGTAGGGTGGTGCGGTCTCCTCTCTCCAGGCCCGTCGAGATCCCAAGCACAGATGTGCTGCTCCGTGGTCCACGCGGGGTGAGCAGAGCGGTCTCGCGGGAAGCACCGGGCTGCACCTGGGAGCTCAGGCTGCGGTGCTGCGGCTCGCTGGGCGCACGTTCAGGGTCATGAGCTTCATCGGGCTGTTGTGAATGCGTGTGCCTCTCCAGGCGTGGGCCAATCTCCGTGCCAGGCCCTGGTGGGGTCTGGTCTCCAGGGTCCATGCCACGTGGGGGTGTGCCCACCTGCCTGTGTCCTTAGTGTCCCATGGGTGCACACTGCTGGCCAGGATGTGGGCACAGAGGAGGAGCCGAAGCCGGGGCCCCTGGCCAGCTGCACGCCGGGGCAGGCTGGTGTGGGTAGACTCGTGTGTTTGACAGCCCCGTCCATGACACAGCTATGCCCGGACCTCCATCAAGGCCAGCCTCACCTTCAGCCCCGGCTTCCAGGCGGGGAGGGCCCTGCGTCGCAAGCTCTTCGGTGTCCTGCGCCTCAAGTGCCATGGCATCTTTCTGGATTTGCAGGTGAACTGCACATGTATGTGGCTTAGTGTGTTGGTGGCATGTGCACACACGTGGCAGCAGTGTCAGGTGTCCATGTGCATGCCAGCACGTGTGGGAGCACGTCCATGTACAGGTGTGCACCCAGCCCGGGAGCACCCCCGTGTGTGGCGGCAGCCCGACGGCTCACTGGCTGGGTATCCGCCCACCTCAGCCCTGGGCTGGCCCTTGCTCAGATGTGGACCCTGTTGTGCCCTCTGGGAACAGTGGTGGTGGCCGATCGCCCTGGAGAGGTGAGGCCTGGCTGCTGCACTGGCTGAATGGCCAGGGGAATTCAGGGCTTGGGGCCGCAGGGTCTGACGGCCGTCCCTGGTGCCTAGGTGAACAGCCTGCAGACGGTGTGTGTGAACGTGTACAAGGTCCTGCTGCTGCAAGCCTACAGGTGGGTCACGGGCCACACTGCCACCAGGGGGCGGCACAGGGCCACGGGTGCGCAGAGGCCGCTTGGGGGCTAGGCCGGCGTCCTTGCAGCTCTGCCTTCTCTGCCCTCGTGCCAGGGTGGTGGTGCCCCCACGCCCCTGTGCACAGCCCCTGGGACCTCGAGGGCCCGTGTGGCGTCATGGTACAGAGCTGCTCACGCCGATGACAGGACGGGCTCGAGCTGGGCAGGGCAGGGGCTGGGAGGGATGGTGCGCGGGTGGGTCTGGCACCAGAGCAGCGAGCTGTGAGGTGGTAACGGGTGACAGGGGTTGCTGCCCTTTGTCCTCACAGCGGTATTGCTGACCCTTGTCCCCAGGGAGGAGTAACCCAGAATGCAGTCCCCAAAACCCCAGCCACTGTTGGCGCTCCACTCAGGGCTTGTCTGTGCTCAGGCCTGATGGTGCTTCTAGAACATTCTGTCCTTGGCTGGTGTGGTGCCCTGTGGACAGTCAGGGAGGGTGGTGGTAGTGGAGCCGGCAGCGGGTGTGTCCACACGTCCCAGGGCAGGGCCCACCCGAGGTGGTTCCATTCCACCGGGAAGCTGGGCACCGTGTCACTCATTAACCGGTCACTTCCCGGCCGGGGGACGAGGGGAAGGACTTTGCCCACTCCCTGTGCAGACCTGCCCCAGAGCACAGGGTCAGGAGCAGCGTCCTGGCCACTTCACATGAGGCAGGGGCCAGCATTCAGCCTGGAGGTGCAAGCCGCAGGCCAAAGGGGCTGTCGCCACCTGACACCACCTGCCACCGCCACCTGCCACTGCCAGCCCTCCTCTTCCTGGGAGACAAGTGTTGGGAGTGGGACCTGAGTGTGTGCCCTGGGGCTGTGGGCGGGACCCGAGCGATGGTCTGTCTGTAGCCCAGGGACCTCTGCAGTGCCATGTCCGGGCACCACCTCTCCTGGGGCACCTGGGGCCTGTGGGGCCTCGTGTTCTGGTCCCTGGGTCCGGGCAGTAGCTCTCTCAGTAACAGCCTCGCTCCCAGCTCCTGCACCCCCAGCCGTGGGCCCGCACGGCGCCTGAGCTGCGGCCTCTGAACGCTGAGCCCCCGTAGCTGTGGTTGCCGGATCCCGGCTGGGCTGCAGGCCCCTTTTCCTGGTGCTGCCAACTTCAGCCTCACTCCCCAGGGCAGCCGGGCTCAGGGAGGGCTGCCCATCTTACTGCGGCCTGCAGTGGCCTGGGCATGTCAGGGTCCTGGGACAGCAGTGAGGCCCGGTGTCGCCTGCTGCCCCGCGGGTTGTGCTGTCAGGGGCAGGTCAGAGTGAGGTTCGTGGGAGGCCAGGCAGCCGTGCCCAAGGCAGGAATGGGCAGAGCGAAAGCCGAAGTGTTGGGGCCAGGGCGCAGCGGGCGAGACTGTAGGCACCGGGCTGGCCATACCCCTGTGAGTGTGTTTTGTCCACATAGCGTGTCCCAGGCCAGCACCAACAGCCCTGGGCTGCTGTGCTGCGTGACCTCTAGACCCGTGGTCCTCGCTGCCCAGGGGAGGCTCTTTCACCCCAGCAAGGCTACTGCGAGGCCAGGCAGGTGCTCGTGGGTGCTGTGGTCTCACGTGGCTGGGAGGCCAGGGGCATGGGCACCTGGCGAGGGACTTGTATGATGGTACAGTTGTATGCATGCACATGTACACACATGTAAGCCCACATGCACATATGCACACAGATGTGTGCCCGTGTGTGTGCGAGCCTGTTCACGCACAGGCGTGTGTGCAGCACACCGCAGTGCATGCCCCAGGCCTGCCTCTCACGACATGCGTCCCCCCCCTAGGTTCCACGCCTGTGTCCTGCAGCTGCCGTTTGACCAGCAGGTCCACAAGAACCCCCCGTTCTTCCTGCGGGTCATTTCTGACACTGCCTCGCTCTGCTACTCCATCCTCAGGGCCAGGAGCGCAGGTGCGCAGCCACAGCGGCTCCACCCTGACCGGGAGCCACAGAGCCGACCTCGCTCCCCGGGCCAGAGTGCC
>NW_006159450.1:743132-746945 GCF_000334495.1 Tupaia belangeri chinensis | reverse complement strand
CCCTGACCGGGAGCCACACAGCCGACCTCGCTCACGGGGCAAGAGTGCCTTCTCCCCACGTGCATGCCACAGTTCGGCTCACCCTCTGGCCACCTCTGGCCCTCACCTGCCCCTGTGTCTCCCCCATGTCAGGGATGCTTTTCCCCCCCCCCCCGTGTTTGGGGGGTCCTTGTGTCAGGCCAGGCCATGAGGTAGAAGCCGGCCCTGACCCCCAGCCCCACGCAGCCCCCAGCCCAGGTCAGGAGCACAGTGGCTGCATGGCCCTCGCCTCTGCACCCGGCTGCCCCCACACTGTGTCTCTGTCCCTCTGTCCCGGTCAAGCCGTTGCTGAGTCTCAAGGTCTGGCTGTGTCACATCCCGAGGTCCTGTGTGGCAACTGCTCAGTGCTCTTTCACATGGGGACGTTGCAGAGTCCAGGCGTCGGCAGCCCTGGGTGGAGGCGCCCTGGCCCTGGGCTGGCTGTGAGCTGGCGCCCTCTGATTCTAGCCATGCGCTGCAGGGCATGTGGGGTCTCCTGCGGGGCTGGGTGGGGTGGGCCGGTGTGCTGCTCATCTCGATTTGTCCTCAGGGGTGACACTGGGGACCAGGGGAGCTGGTGGCCCATTCCCCTTTGAGGCTGCAGAGTGGCTGTGTGTCCACGCCTTCCTGCACAAGCTGGCTCGTCACCCCTGCACCTACAGCACCCTCCTGGGGACACTCAGGGCAGGTCAGCATGGTGGTGATGCTGGGGGAGGGCGCAGGCCCCGTGATGAAGCCCCACCTCCCTTTCCACCCGACTCAGCCCAGCGCGTCCTTCCCTGGGGAGGCCCGCACAAGAGGCTCCTCAGGTCTTCCTCAGATGGTTCCCTCCGCTTCCCTGCCCTCCCTGGGGTCCTTGTCTGCCCCCACCAAGGCGCCCCTGCAGAGCCCAGCCAGCGAGGCTGGAGGACGCCCTCTGCGGCACCCTGAGGGACCCCCAGCTCCGTCTCTTGCAGTCCAAGCACGGCTGTGTCTGAAGCTCCCTGCAGCAACAATGGCTGCTCTAGAGGCTGCAACTGATCCGGCCCTGACCACGGACTTCAGGACCATCTTGGACTGAACCAGCGCCCTCCCCGACTCTGGCCGTGTGCTGAGCCCTGACCACGGACCTCAGGGCCATCCTGAACTGAGCTGGTGCCCTCCCCGACTCTGGCTGTGCGCTGAGGGCGTGTGCTTGTCCCAATGCACCCCTCCCCAGGGCCCTTAGCCTGTCCTCAGCCCCTGGCTCCCAGGGGAGCATGGAGAGTCCCCAGCCGCCCCCACGCCTCAGTGGCCTTGTGCTTGCACACGCCCAGTGCTACCCGAGCTGCAGGAGCGAGGCGCAGCCATGGGCGTGGGCCCCTGTGCTGACCCGCGCACGTCCAAAGTCCTAATTGAGCTCCCCTGCAGCAGAGGGCCGAGTCAGCCCGTGGGGGGCCTTATCCACCTGGCCTTTCCCACCTGGCAGGTCCTGCCCATCCCAGGGCCTTGGAGTCCTCGTCCCTTGAGTGGAGTGAGCCCTCAGGCTGGCACCACCCCTCCCCACATGACTCCACCTCTGCCAGAACTGGTCCCCTAGACTCACCTCCAGCCTGTGCATTCAGATGGAAACCCTAAAAGGACCCTGGGTCCCCACAGGCACCCTGGACACGGCAAGGCCTTGCAGCCTGGGAGCCGGGGGCTACAGGAAGGGTGTGCTGACCTTGGGTCTGGCTTGTTCAAATGTGTCATGTCCACCGTAACAAGCACCATCATGGCTGCCGAAGGTCTGTGTGGTCAGTGCAGGTCCAGGCCTGACTCAGGGCCGAGAGGGTTTCTGGTGGTGGGAGGGGATGCCCAGGGCAGCCAAGGAAGCTGGGGAAGGCCTGGCCCAGGGCCACCCCGCCATAGCTGCCTTAGGCCAGCTCTGGAGCCAGGGTCTGTCAGAGTGGTGACCCAGACTGCAGGGCAGTACCCTGGGCCACGGCTCCCCAGGATGTGGTGCGGAGTGGTCAGCTCCCGGCTGCACAACTGTGGGCCCCGGGAGTGTAGGTGGGCCCCAGGGGTGTGGCTGACTGCTCACAGTGGCTGCTGTTTTGGAAGCTGGTGGCCTCAAGTGACCCTGGGGCCGCAGGGGTGCTTAGAGCTGTCTCCAGGCCCCCCGTGGGTGTGGGTCCCAGGGCACCATTGTCCCCTCCACTGCTTGCAGCCACAGCAGCTACAGGGTCTTCAATGAGTCGAGTTCCAGGTGGTGGGGACACAGCCAATGGCGGGGGCACCCAGGAATGAGCGGCTGGGGGGCTGCTGGGCGGTCAGGGCAGTGGATGGGGCACTGGGCAGGGAGGGCCACTGCACCGACAGTCCAGGCAGATCTGCCCAGACCCCAGTCCTCCATGGCGAGGGTTCAGGACTCGCCCCCACCCCTCAGGCTGCCCTCCGTGTCTGCAGGCCAGTTCCCACTGGGCAGTGGGCCAGCCTCGCTGCCCTCTGCTGTGCCAATCACACGCCTGAGCTACTCGACTGGCACGCGCTCCGGTGGTGCTGGCTTGTGTGTGGTCGGGGGAAGGCTCCGCATGGCAGGAAGAGCTGGGAGTGGGCAGCTATGAGGTGCGGTCTGGTGTGAAGGAACGACCCCAGCAGATAGGCTGGCACTGCCAGCAGCCTCAGGCTGAGGGTCAGGGGCCCCAGCGGTGCACAGTGTCATGGCAACCTCTGGCGGCTGGCAGTGCTGACACCGTGCTAGCGTGCCTGTGCGGGGTGCTGTGACCTTGCAATCGCTTTGTTTGCTGCTGCTGTGGTAGCGTTCCGGTGACTCAGCTGTGCCTTTATGGTGCCAAGTCCATGGGGCACGTGAATGCACGCCAGTCCTGAGCCTCTGGAGACAGCAAGGCCTGGGCCCTTGGCAGCCAGCCCAGTCGTGCCGTTGCGTCCAGACAAAGGAACGTCCCCGTGGCAAGGCTCTGGGAGGTGACAGGACAGATCCGGGACGCAGGCACATGCTGGCCCGTCTGCTGTCCCCACCATGCCTGGGAACCCCTGCCTATGCCTGCTGTTTCGATGCCACTGAGAAGTGGTCTGACCCCCACTGGCCTCCAGCGTCCTCCCCCCGTCGGGTGTGTCGCAGTGGAGGTGGGCGGTGTGCTTTGACACAGCCCGAAGCCCTCGGAGAGGATGCAGGCTTTGATGTGCTTGTCTGAGCACCCTCTCCTGGACCTGCCTTGGTGCCACGTGAAGGCTGTCAAGTCTCAGGACAAAGTGGAAACTGGAAAGGGAACTCCTGGGCCTGGGCTCTGGAGCTGAACCCTGTGTAGAGGCCTGTGCTCACACGGCCCACGGCCCACCCCGAGTGTGTGGCAGAAGCAGGATTTGAAGTAGAAAAGGAGTAGAAGGCGCCAGGGCTGGGCGTGGGGCAAGCCGGGGTGAGGGGCCCCCAAGACGGTGAGCCAGCAGTTCCCTCCTCAGCCCAGCTCCGCCCTCCCTGCTGCCTGTGCTGTCTCAGTGGGGCCTTCCCGAGCCTGGTTGGCCACTGCACCCCCTAGGCCCTGGTTCCCTGGATAATGAGCCACCCCCAGGCCCTGGCAGCCTAACCCACACCCTGTGCATTGCTGGTGTGGCAGTGAGGGCCTTAGCTGAGGAGACAGCCGAGGGCCCTGGGGGGCCGATGCCAACATGAGTCCCCAGAGTGCCAGGGAGGCCAAGCCAGAGATGGTCCTTGGCTGCCTACAGGGGGACGAGGGACTAGCAGCTGGAAGTCCTAAGCCCCCCCCCCACACACACACACACACACTCGAGCCCTGAGCCGTGGCTCCCAGGGGGCGTCCAGGGCTAAGAGGGCTT
>NW_006159450.1:741491-742850 GCF_000334495.1 Tupaia belangeri chinensis | reverse complement strand
GGACGAGGGACTAGCAGCTGGAAGCCCTAAGCCCCCCCCCCCCACACACACACACACACTCGAGCCCTGAGACGTGGCTCACAGTGTGCGTCCAGGACTAAGAGGACTTGGTGCTGAGCTGCGGGGCCGGTGACCTGTTATGGCAGGAACAGAGGTGGGCCCAGGCCCGGGTCAGAATCAGACCTGTGCAGCCAGGGCCGAGTGGGTGGCGCCTGCATGGCAACACGGGGGAGCTGGTGCCCTAGAGGGATTGGTGTCTTGCCGCCAGGCTTGTTGCAGGGACTTGATGAGTTGAGCACGTGATTCAGGTCTGGGAGCTTTTGCAGCTCGGTCCTCACAGGCAGGGGCTGCCCCTGTGTCCCCACGCGGCTTGGACGCAGTGTTGGGTCCCACCAGGCTCCAGTGGGTCTGTGACTTTGTGGTCCGCTCTGGCAGTCCACAGGATGTGGGACCTGCAGCTCGCCCTCCTGGTCTCGTATAAACATGAAAATAGCCTGGGGTGTTCAGGGTGTACTGGGGGCCCTGGGGCCTACACCCCATCCTAATCTGTGGACAGGCCATTCTTAGCCTGCAGCGGTGCCTGTGGCAGCGGGTTCAGCACCGTGGACAGCGCCAGTGGGCAAGGGCTGAGAAGAGCTGAGGTCTGGCTGCCTGCCTTACCCCAGGTGCTGCTGTTGGGCCAGTGAGCAGGGCATGAGGCCTGGCAGTGAGCTGTCCACCACTGGGGCAGGGCAAGGCCACTGTGACACGCGGGAGTGAGCAGTGGGGACCTGATAGGTGGCAGAAGGCTGCCCTGCCTGCACCTGCAGTGTGCACCTGACAGGGCTGCCCCTCACCTGGCAGAGGGCTGCCCTCACCTGCCATGTGCACCTGGCAGAGCACTGCTGCACACCTGGTAGAGGGCTGCAGCGCACCTGACAGAGCTGCCCTGCACCTGGCAGAGGCTGCCCTCACCTGCCGTGCACACTTGACAGCTGCTCTGCACCTGCCGTGCACACCTGACACCAGGGCAGTGTGGGAGTCCGCTCTTAACAGCTGGGGTCAGGCCCACTCCACCAGCCCCAGCTCACGGGGCGCCTGTCCTGCTCTGGCTCCTGGGGCACCCGCCCCCAATCCTTTGTGGCTCCCACAGATGGCCACTACTCCTTGCTGTTGGCCCTGGGCCATAGCTGTGGGCTGTGGGTGGCTGCTCTAGGGCCCTGAGTGCTTGGGGGCAGAAAGGGCATGTCTGTGGCCGGGGCGGCCCTTCCTGAGCTCAGCTTGCTACAGAGAAGCCCTGGGGCTGGTTCTTGCTGTGACAGGCAGCCCCCACACCAAGGAAGAAGTGGGATGAGCCAGGTGGGAGGCCCCAGGCCCGGC
>NW_006159450.1:730697-741233 GCF_000334495.1 Tupaia belangeri chinensis | reverse complement strand
GACTACCGTGCCCTGCCATTTTGCCAACAGCTGCAGCAGCTGCCTGATTCGGCACAGTCCACCTGGCAACAGTCTGAGGCTGGCCCCACGTGGCACCCCTGGCATTGCGGTTTCCAGGGACAGGCTTGTGTCGTTGGAGAGCAGCTGGGTGGCACGAAGGTGTCAGGGAAGCAAGCACACAGGCATCGGCGTGGCAGGTGTGTAATGGTTGGGCACGGGGCAGCACAGGGGCCTCCCCGCCCCTGCCCCTCAGCAGGCCCCGTCCTGCGGCTCCAGGTGCACGTTCTGCTGCATGTCCTGCTCCCGTCTGTTCCCTGTGAGCAGCTGAGCCAGCGCGACCCCTGGCACCCACAGTGTGGGCAGGAAGGACAGGAGGATGCAGGCAGCCCGTGCCCAGCCTGGGTACAGCCGCTCCTGCCGCGAGGGGAACCGCTCCTGTAGGATGGAGCAGGCAGGCTGAGCGGTGGCCCCAATTGTGAGGGGGACCACCCTGTGAGGCCGAGCGGGCGGCTGAGCGGTGGCCCCGACTGCGAGAGACCCCCCTGTGAGACTGAGCGGGCAGGGCTGAGCGGTGGCCCGGACTGCGAGGGACACCCCCCCCCACCGTGAGACAGTGGGCAGGGCTGAGCAGTGACCCTGACGGTGAGGGGGACCACCCTGTGAGGCTGAGCGGGCAGGGCTGAGCGGTGACCCCGGGGGAGGACGGAGCACAGCTGCTCCCGGGGAGGAGGGGTGGTTCTGGGGTTTGTGCACAGCTTCCTCTTGGGGAGCTTCTGGGGCGGGCCAGTGTCATCACCGTCCTGAGAGGGCAGCACCGCCCGCCAGCAGAGACGGTGTTTGTGACAGTGCTTCAGGGAGCACGGGGCCCCCTCCCCGGCCAGGAAGGGTCTGCCCCCTCACTCCTAGAGGGGCAGCAGAAGAGGCTGAGCCGGGGTCCCCCCCTCCTGGAGAGGAGCACTCCAAGCCCACCCCCTGCGGCCAAGACTGCCCTCTAAACACGGAGGGAGTAGGAGGCCGGGCCCGAGGGGGCACCATGGTCTGTAACGTGGCTGCTGTGTGGACGCCACTGTCCACATCATGGCCTCAGCCAGGCCGACTGGCCAGGCCTCGCTGCACAGGGTGAACACCCACCCTGCCCTCGCTGGCCCTTGGGGACTTCTGGGTGCTCGGCAGACCTACATGCTGGGGGTTCCAGGCCCCGTAGCTCGGTGGCCTCTGGGTCAAGTGGGCCACGTAGGCCAGGAACACGGCCAGCAGCATCAGGGGGCTCACGACCCTCCACGTCAGCCGCCAGAAGGGGCCGGGCCGGCTCCCCGTCATCCACTCGATGTCGTCACAGAATCTGCGAGGCACGGTCTCAGGCCCCACAGGGTCCCTGCTCAGGCACCAGCCCGGCCCCAGGGACAGCCGCGGGGTGTGTGTAGGGGCAGAAGCAGCTCACCGGTCCAGCCCGTACACATATGCCACGCTGACCACCTCGAAGAAGGCGAACACCAGCAGGTTGAGCGAGGCGGCGTAGCTGTCGAAGACCTCCAGCCAGTAGCTGCCCGACTGCAGTGTGAAGCAGGTGGCCGACAGGAAGCAGACCAGGCAGGCCAGCCCTGGGCCGGGCATGGGGCCTGGTTGGAGCGGGGTCTCAGAGCCCCTGCACTGCCCCACCCTGCCTTTCCCGTGGGGTGCCCCAGCGGTGGGGGGGGGAAGCCCACCCCTCCCCACCCCACCTCTTCCCACCCCACCTGCACAGTGCCAGACAGCCCCGGAGCCCTCCTTGAGGGTACAGTGGTCATGAGGCAGCCCTCCAGGGCCGAGTGTCCACTCACCAGTCAGGGCCTCTTTGGGTACCCATCTGGGCACGACCCCCATGTCCAGGAGTGGCGTCATGACACCCTCCATGTTCCCAAACATGGTGGACAGGCCCAAGGTGAACAGCATTCCAAAGAAGAGCACGGCCCAGCCCGGGGCCCCCGGCATATGCAGCACAGCCTCTGCAAACACCACGAAGGCCAGGCCCGGGCCCGAGGCGCTCTGCAACACGGTGCACACATGCACACACGCACCCGCGCATGGGCTCCCTAGCCCCCGGACATGCCTAACTGTGCTTCTGGTGTGGACGTCACTTGCTGTGGACACGTGCATGACCTTGTGCCACACACGCACCTCTCAGGCACACCCTCTTAGCATCCGGCCAAGGTGACCTCGGCCTCTGGACCCTCAGTGAGCGATGATGGGGTCTGCAGCCCTGGCGCGAGGCTGCCAGCCTGGCCTAGCACACTGGCCTCACCAGCTGGCCCTGAGCAGGTCAGGCTGCGGCGTGGTGGCCGCCCTCTCTGCTTGCTGCTCAGCAGGACTGTGTTGGACACAGCTGCTGGGAGACCACCAGGCGTCTAGGACGCCGGCACACTGAGTCCCAGACACGACCCCCGGGCCCAGCCTGGGTACCGGGCCTTTGGGAAAGCTCCATGGCCATTTGCGTGGGTGGAGCCTGACCCAGGCACCTGCTACCTTGTCCAGGAAGTCCTCCAGGCTGCAGGTGCTCAGGGGGAGCTGGGCCACCCTTTCTGGCTGCGTGGCGCTCAGATGCGTGAGAGTGGCCAGGTAGCTGTCCCTGGAGACACTCTGTTCTGGGAGGTCAAACTCATCCATGAGGCTGAGGATGTTTCTGTGGGGACACGAGAGGTGGGGGTGCACAGTGGGGCGCCCACACATGCAGGGAAGGCCTCCTTGCCCTTTGGTGGTATGACACCTGTGCCCGGCCAGACCAAGTGGGGAAACCAATTTGCTCTGCCTCCCCAGCCCTCTGCAGGAGAGACGGGGTGGTGAGCTTTTTGCCCTGGGTCCTGGCTGGCTCTGAGGGGCTGGGCTCGGTGAGGACTTGTCTTCTGGAGGTTGCTGGATGCGTCTTCCACCATTGAAGGTCCACACGTGCCCGGGAGCAGAGCCAGGCGGAGCAGGTCCGTCCTAGCGAGGACTCCCCAGGACAACCCTGGGAGGCCTCGCCTCACCTCGGGCTCCAGGGCAGATCCGGTGGCCCGGGGCAGGGCTGTGCCGTCAGCCCTCCTGTCCACCCACTCGCAGGGCCGTGGCCCGTGGCCCGTGGCAGTGCCTAGCACTTCAGCGCTTATTCACAGCATCCCATCAGGGGCAGAACCGGGTCTCTGGACATGCAGGCCCAACCCAGGCGGGTGAGACTGGACACGGCTCCCTGTTCTGCACAGACTGCAAACAGCACACGACCACCGAGGGCTGCGTCCCCCTGCGTTCTTGCCCCTGCTGACAATCTTGCTGTTGAAACACCCCGTGGCCCCAATGCAGGGCTGGTGAGCCACTTGGAGAGGATGGCGTGCCGGTGGGCCACGAGCTCCACGTGCCAGGAATGCAATGTGACACCTGCTCGCGGTGTCTGAGCAGAGCCGGCGCAGAAGAGGGCTGCGACGTGAGCAGTGGACAACACGGCCAGTGCAGCGGAACTGCCCCGGCCTCCCTAGGGCACAGTGCACGCGAGCTGTGGGGCCCGGACAGTCAACTGTGCCAGCTCAGGTTGGCAGTGCCGGCTCTGGTCCATGGACTCAGAGGGCCGCTTGTCATGAAGGTGCCCTGGCTGAAATCAGCCTTGACCTTCCACCAGCCAAGTCTGGGCATGCCATACACAAGGGGTGTGACTGGGCGGCTCTGGACTCCAGGGCTGGCCTGCACCCTCCTGTCTGCTCTGGCCGTTCTCGGTGGCCACCCCAGGCTGTCAGCAGTGCCTGCACCACGTGGGTCTGGACTGCTCCCCCACCCCACCACGTGTGGCAACCTGACTTCACCGGGCCCCTGGTGGGGGGGGTCGGGGGCATGCTGGCCCATGTGATGGCGTCTGAGTGACGAGACACGCCAGCCGTAGGTCATAACCGAGAGCCTTGGCACTTCCCACCTGGAGCAAGATCCCCAGGGCTGTCCTGGGGCACCGTAGCCAGTGGCCCCGAGTGGGCATGGGCCCCTCTCAGGTCCGGGCAGTGGTGTCAGAATTCATGGCATCTGAGGGGCCACGCTCCTGGAGGCTCCAGGGCCTCAGGGGCTGCACGCATGGCCTCACACTTGGTCTCTTGCCGTCCTCCTGTGGCTCTGTCCTGGTGTCCGTGCCCCTTCCTCTTTGTGAGTACACCTGTCACTGGACTTGGGGCCCACCGTCGCCAGGATGGTCACGCTCGACCCTCAGCTTAGCTATAGCCACAAAGACGCCCCTCCACAGGTCACGTTCAGAGGCCAGCAACGGAGGGACGTGGACACGTGGGAACACCATCCCTCCTCCAGGGCACAGCGGAGCCGGCCCTCACCTGTCCAGGCAGCGCCCGAGGTCATTGGTGGCTTTGAAGCCCATGATGGAGAAGACCGCCATGGCCGCGTACAGGGAGGTCGCGCTGTTGACCAGAGCGATGGTCACCGCATCCTTCTTGCAGTTGTTCCTAGGAGAGCACAGCCCACCTGGGGCTTCCTGTTGGGGATGCCCCAAGCCAGGAGAGACCTGTCCTGTGCTCTGAGGGCGACCACAGCCCCAACCCCGCGCAGCCTCCTCCATGCCACCCCCAGAGCCTTAGGGGCTGCAAGGGGCAGGGGTCGCAGAAGGGCCTGGAAGGCAGGTGCTGGGTGACCCTGGAGGACAGGCGCCTGCGTGTGCTGGGTGAGAGGCCAGGCTCGCCGGGCTGCCTCACGTGTCCTTCCCTGAAGGCCCCTCGTGACCCCCACCCCTACGAGGGTGAACTGCTGTCCAGGTCGGCTCGTCCAGACTCCCCGTGGTGAGTGACAGCCAGTGGGGCTGCTCCGGCCACGCTCACACAGCTCACCCTGCACCACTGTGAGCTCTGCCGACCCCGGGGCGGTCAGGCCAAGCACGCCGCCTCGGTCCACGGCTCGGGCAGCATGGTTGGGGCAGTGCCATGCCCGTGGCCTGTCTCTGTCACTCCGGTTCTGGACGGACATGAGGGAACTGCCTGCCTCTCAGGGGCGGCCCTTCACTGGGGGGCCCTGGGGTGTCTGGGCTGTCAGGCCATGCCTGGCTGTGAAGGAGCCACCGAGCCCACTGCCCACCTGGGAGGGTTGTAACTTGCAAAAGAGATGTGTCCTCCAAAGGCCAGCGACAGCGAGAAGAAGATCTGGGTGGCCGCGTCCAGCCATACCCGGGGGCTCTGGAGGATGCGCATCTGCAGGAGGCAGGGCACTCACTCGGGCTTCCCAGGACGCCTGAGCACCCTCGGGCACCAAGGCCAGATCGGGGCCTCGTCAGGGGCACATGTAGACAGTTCCCGGGATGACACCCGACTAGGCTAAGGGGGCCTGGGCATTGGGAGGCCACGTGGGGACCCTGCTGGTGTGGCCTTTTGGGGCAGGAAGAGGTGTGTTCATTCTGCCTTCTTGGGCCTGGTGACTGGGTGACTGGAAGCCCCCAAGTCGTGGATTGGGTGTTTGCAAGGGACCTGGACGAACCCACCACCTCCTCTGGCTCTGTCTAGGTCTCTGGCCTCTGGCAGATGTACCAGCCCAGGCAGCACCCGTGGGAAGGGCACAGGCTGGGACCAGCCCAAGGAACAGCTCCTTGGTGGGGTTGTGACCACACAGGTCCTGATGTGGGGTCCAGGGTGGGCCTGTAACAGAGCCCTCTCCCCCTGATGTCTCCAGCTGGATGACCCCACAAAGCCTCCTCTGTGCCACCTGTCTCCTTCCTGGGACCCCCAGGCCCTCCTCCTACCCTCACCGCGGTGTCCTGGGCCCATCTCGCATCCAACCACGGGCAGCCCCTCTGCCTTCCCACGTCCTGGGGTGCAACCGCCACTGCTGAGGCCCGCGCCCACTTACATTGGGGGTGAACAGGTAGCCCAGGCCCTCCACTGCCCCAGGCAGGGTCAGTCCTCGGATGAGAAAGATGGTCAGCACGAGGTACGGGAACGAGGCCGTGAAGTAGATCGCCTTGGGGAGGGGTGTGGCTCAGTCTCTGGCGTCCATGGCACAGAGGGCAGGGAGGAGGCAAGCGGGCAGCCCGGCCTCGGGAGATGCCTGGGCCTGGGTACAGCACCAGCTAGCTCGGGGCTGGAGCTCTGTGAGCAGTCACACCTGTGTCCTGAGACCTTGGACTCCAGGGACAGCCAGGGGCCACTGGTCACTAGGATGGGCTGGCCCGATGGGCACCCTGGGTGCAGTCTCTGCCCACTCCCCTCCTTGGGTTCTGCCCCAGCCTCTAACCAGGCTCCCCTCCCAGAACCTCTCCAATGGCCTCTCCCTCCATGACCTCTTCCTCCCTAGGCTCTCCCTACCCTCCGATTGCCAGCCTCCCCCCCCAGACCTGCCATCTTCCACGTCCCCTTACCCTGACTCCAGGTTCCCCTCTGGCCTCCTTCTCCAGGCTCTCCTCCTTCCTGACTCCCTCAGAGGTCCTCTGCCCACCCCTCCTGGACTCCCCCTTTCTAACCCCTCCCCAGCCTCCACAGTGGCAATGACCCACTCCCATCTCTCCTGGGCATCCTGGATTCTGACTCCTGGCCTTCCCCTGCTGAATGGTCCACATGGCAGGAGCCCTGGGGGCCGCCAGCCCCCCACGCGGGCAGTACCAGTCCTCGCCTGAGGAAGTAGGTCTGCACCTGAGTGTCTGTGCAAACAATCTGCAGGTGGGCACTCTGCCCTGCACCCTGCCGTGTCCCAGTACAGACCACTCGCAGAATCACCTGGGACACTAGGGCACTCTGACAGGGCCACTGGCTTATGGGACCTGCTGGCTGTGTGGGCTAATCCCGTCATCCCAGCCCTCTTGGGAGTGAGGACCCTCGCAGGAAAGCGGTTGCAACGTGAGCTCTCTGGCCGAAGGCACCCAGGAGTGGCTCTTGGACCCTGGGACCCCGGGGTCAGGAGGCACACCCAAGTGTGGGCTCAGTGCTACACCTAGAAGGGACCTTCATGTAGCGCGGGGTTGGCAATGCCAGAGGGACAAGGAGTCCCTCCTCCAGGCGTGTTGCAAGAGCCCCAGGTGCCCCCACTGAGGTCACGTGGGAGCAGTGACACAACTTTCTTGGTATTTCTTTCTACAGGGTGGTCACTGCTAAAACAAAGACAAAAGCCCGTCCCTGTTGTTTGTGACATTGTAAGTGAAATGTACAACAGTGCTAGCACCAAGCCTGGGGGACGGGCATGGCAGATGTGTAATAAGTTCCTTAAGATTCAGAGAAGGTGGCACATATCCAATGGCAGATGGAAAGTGAATGTAGGCGCCCACCCCGAAGCTAAACAGAGCTGCAGAGCAGAGACAGCAAAAAAGATAGGGCCTCTTCGTAAAATACTCAGAAAAAGAAGCAGCCACAAAACAGATGGGAGTGACAGAAAATAATCTACAGTGTGAAACCCAGCTGTGCCAATAATTACATTAAATGTAAATGGCTTAAACAGCCCAAAGAAGAGGCAGAGATTGTCAGACTGGATTAAAAGGAAGATCTAATTATGTGCTATCTACAAGAAACATGCTTTTAACACAGAGACACAAAGAGGTTAAGAGTAAAAGGACGGGCGCTTTCAGTAGAGAGCAAGAATGATGCTCACGTGAAACCTGTTTGAGAGCAGAGGATCTCGCCAGCTGAAAGCAGCTTCACTGGGGCAAAGGTACCAGGCCAGGAGTCAGAATCCAGGATGCCCAGGAGAGATGGGAGTGGGTCATTGCCACTGGGGAGGCTGGGGAGGGGTTAGAAAGGGGGAGTCCAAGTGCCTGTGCCCTCCACAGAACAGGAGGCGTGCAGCCGAGGAGGTCCTCACCTTCCCTGTGGTCTCGATGCCCCTGCTGACGCACAGGTACACGACTGACCAGCAGGCAGCCAGGCAGACTAGCAGCCGCCCCTGGACACTGCCACTGTCGCTGATGTCTGCGGTGATGTTCAGCGTCTGCCGGTACCAGAAGTAGCTCACGGCACCACTGGCTTGGCACTCTTCCACGAGCCCTGGGACAGGAGGCCCATCAGCACACCCGTGGGCCCCGGCAGCGTGGGAGCAGTGACACAACTTTCTTGGTATTTCTTTCTACAGGGTGGTCACTGCTAAAACAAAGACAAAAGCCCGTCCCTGTTGTTTGTGACATTGTAAGTGAAATGTACAACAGTGCTAGCACCAAGCCTGGGGGACGGGCATGGCAGATGTGTAATAAGTTCCTTAAGATTCAGAGAAGGTGGCACATATCCAATGGCAGATGGAAAGTGAATGTAGGCGCCCACCCCGAAGCTAAACAGAGCTGCAGAGCAGAGACAGCAAAAAAGATAGGGCCTCTTCGTAAAATACTCAGAAAAAGAAGCAGCCACAAAACAGATGGGAGTGACAGAAAATAATCTACAGTGTGAAACCCAGCTGTGCCAATAATTACATTAAATGTAAATGGCTTAAACAGCCCAAAGAAGAGGCAGAGATTGTCAGACTGGATTAAAAGGAAGATCTAATTATGTGCTATCTACAAGAAACATGCTTTTAACACAGAGACACAAAGAGGTTAAGAGTAAAAGGACGGGCGCTTTCAGTAGAGAGCAAGAATGATGCTCACGTGAAACCTGTTTGAGAGCAGAGGATCTCGCCAGCTGAAAGCAGCTTCACTGGGGCAAAGGTACCAGGCCAGGAGTCAGAATCCAGGATGCCCAGGAGAGATGGGAGTGGGTCATTGCCACTGGGGAGGCTGGGGAGGGGTTAGAAAGGGGGAGTCCAAGTGCCTGTGCCCTCCACAGAACAGGAGGCGTGCAGCCGAGGAGGTCCTCACCTTCCCTGTGGTCTCGATGCCCCTGCTGACGCACAGGTACACGACTGACCAGCAGGCAGCCAGGCAGACTAGCAGCCGCCACTGGACACTGCCACTGTCGCTGATGTCTGCGGTGATGTTCAGCGTCTGCCGGTACCAGAAGTAGCTCACGGCACCACTGGCTTGGCACTCTTCCACGAGCCCTGGGACAGGAGGCCCATCAGCACAGCCGTGGGCTCAGGCAGCCTGCCAAGGCCTCACCCTGACAGGCCCTGGCCCGGCTGCTGTGTCGCCCTTTTCCCCTTGGGCCTGAGGCTGAGATAGAGAATCGGAGGTGAAGATACGGCCACGTACAAACCTCTGGGGAGGTACCGCTGCATCGGGCTCAGACCTTGGCCGGGCCCACCACCACCATGCCACGCCCATGGGCATCAGACCATGGTCCCCTCACTCTCCCAGGAGCCCCTAGGATGGCATGGGCGGCTGCGTGTGCACAGGCACGATGCCAGGCACGTGAAAGCCGGACTGGTGGTGCGGGCGGGCGTGGAGACCACACGGCACCTACACGCTCTCCTGGGCAGCAGGCTATCTTTGGAGAGGTCTCGGCATAAGCAACTGCTCCCCTTGTGATAGGGCCCCTCCCCCCACACTGCCCTCTTGCCCCTTTTACGACCCCGGAGGGTGACCCGGCACCACCACTGTTCTAAAGTGGACCCGGCCCACTGCCACACTCAGCTGTGGAATGGGAGGCAGGACATCGATGAGGCAGAGAGAGAACCTTCCAGAACCCTTCTCAGACCCCTACACTGGCATGCAGGGCAGATGCTGGGCTAAGAGTCTGAGACCAGGTTATCCCTGGCCTCGAGCTGACAACGTGTGCATCTGGGTAAGCCCACCCGGGCCTCAGGTCCCGCCTGACAATGACGGGCATCAGCCTGTGTGGCCCCGAAGACAGACCCGTGGGCGAGCTACCAGGGCCTTGGCCTCGGGGTCTGCCACCCACGATCGGTCTGCAGGAACTTCCTGGTGCTGCTCTCAGGGCGAGGGGGTCCTGGGCAGGCCCAGCCTCTGGTGGGACAGGGCTGAGCACTGTGGCTGGGGCCCTTGCCGGCCAGTGCGCATGCGTGCTGGGGCATCCAGGTTCATACCCACTCTGAACCCAGCGTGGCTCCAGGGTCTTTTGGATCAGCGAGGGGCAGGGAGGTCACCTGCCTCAAGAGCTGCCCCTCAAACATGGGCCTGGCCTGGGCCTTGCTGTCCCTCAGACGGTGCACCTGACTCGGGTCTGGGCCAAAGACCAGCCAACGTGAGCACCCCGCTCTGCCACTTGCCCTCCGACCCCGCAGTCGCTGAGAGCAGCCTTGGGGACACGTGGACAGAGGCCAGCGTGGGCCAGACTCGGCCACCTCGTGTGGGAGACAGGCACGAGCCCGAGGAGGCCACTCCCACCGCACCTGTCCTGTTGAGGTCCAGCGGGCAGGAGCTCCAGGGCAGCGGCTGCTGGAAGGAGTTGAGGAAGTACCACAGCACCCATGTGAGGACCACATTGTAGTACAGGCTGACCAGGAAGGACACGGAGAAGCAGCCGAGCCCTGCGGACACACAGCATTGGCTGCCTGCTGGCTCCCTGCAGCCCTGCTCCCAGCCTCCAGGCCCTCGGAACACCCTCTGCGCAAGCCCTGCGTGCCGCCTGCACCCTCTGATGGCCTCTGCGTCTGCACCTGTCGCGGCCAACTCTGCCGAGCCCTGCCCCTGGAGCAGGCTGGGAGGGGACGCACCCACGCCGCCGAGGTAGGGGGAGATGG
>NW_006159450.1:725861-730356 GCF_000334495.1 Tupaia belangeri chinensis | reverse complement strand
GGGATCCCCTCGAAGACCAGGGCGATGGAGTAGGGGACGAGGAAGGCACCTGTGAGGACGAAGGCAGGCCAGAGCAGTTCGTGGCCCCCGAGGGCAGGACGGCTGGTGCCAGGCACCTACCCAGGCCCGCCCGAGTGACAGCCGACCGGTCAACCCTGGGCGAAGCGGGCACGGGTCCCTGGCCTTGTGGAGGAAGGCAGGTCCAAACGGGTCCCACCCACAGAGGCTGGTGGTCAGAATTCAGAGTCCATTGGCAGAAGGACAACATGGCTCAGCCTGGGGCCTGTGTGATGCAGCCTCCTGGTGGTGGCCTTCCACTATGTGATTTTCCAGAAAACGTGAATTTAGAGAGGCCAAGGGGCCTGCTGTGTCCTGGGGTACCACGAGAGGTTTCTTCCCATCCAGGCACCCGAGAAAGGTCTGCTTGCTCAGGACACATCAGCTCGCGGCCTCGTCACGGGCCTGCCCTGCCTGGGGCTCATGCTCTTAGCACGTGGAAGGAAGGGTGGGGGGACAAGTTTGCAGGCGTCACCCTCAGGCCAAGTGGGGCTGGGGCACTCGGCTCTTCCCCTGCACACCCTCAACAGCTCACTGAAGGGTGTGCTCGCTCAGCAAAGGGGAGGAGGTGGTCCCCACGGCCCCTGGGAAAAACCTCAGTCACCCAGGAGCAGCAGCAGAGGATGGCCCTTGTGCTCCACGGGTCCCGAGGACAAGCAGTTATTGAATCTGGGTGTGCACAGGCTGGGTGTGTGCAGGGCAGGGGGTGTGCACGGGCTGGGTATGCACGGGGCTGCTGTGTGGGGCTGAGTGTGTGTGTGGCTGAGTGGGCATGTACTGTGTTTGTGTGGGGCTGTGTGCGCACGGGGCTGGGTGTGTGTTGGCCGCTACCCCCCGGGCCCGCAGACCGACTGGGCAGCTGAGCCGCTATGGCCCCGCAGTCAGAAGGGGTCTGCAGAAAGAGGCCGCTCTCCTGGACAGACACAGTGCTGGGCGCTCCTGGATCACGTGGGGGTGCCACGGACCGCTGTCCCCCGCTGGCTACAGCAGAAGGCCGTGTGACTCCCAACTGTCCTCGGGAGTGCCCCAGCCTGTCACAGGATCGGTCTGCTTGCGACCTGACCTGTGTCTACGGCTGGCCACGTGGCAGCCCACTGCTGCGGTGCAGCCCTCTGTGGTGTGGACAGAGGCAGGGGTTGCCTGCAGTCAGCCAGACACGGCAGGCACAAAGCCCTTGGGGGAGGCCGGGCGGGCACCAGGTGGGGAGCAGCCCCGGGCAGCACGGACCTCCCTGTCTGTCCCCACGCAGGGTGGCCAGAGGGGCCAGGCGGAGCCCAGCGAGCAGTGCAGAGTGTGCAGGCCCTCACGGGAGCGGATGCACACAGTAAGACGAGAGGAGCTCATGGGGCCTATTTCCCAGGGTGCCTTGCTGCAAACCGGGTGTTGTCTCTGTGTGACTTCTGCAAAAACCCGCAGATGTCAGCGAGCCCACCGATCCAAGGTCCACTGTGACGGGCTCACAAGCAGTGTGGACACACAGACAGACTTGTGTGGTGGGACTGGCCCAGAGACACGGCAGAGGCCAGGGCTGAGGCGCCAGCCACTGGCCTCCACCTGCCACTTGGTATGTTTGGCTTGTTTAAACCTTTGTTCTAACGAGCTACAGTGGGGACCTGGACAAGCCCCGGGGAGATGGAGTTAAGGTATGAGTTTACTTTGGTACCAAAAAAATGGTGGCACTGGTGGTTGGGTGGCTGGATCCCACATGGCAGACGGCCCACTGCCTTAAGTCCCGGCCCGCAGCACACGCCCAGTACCCGAGGGGACGGCGGTCAGGGAGTGCGGTGCGATCCCTCACCCCTCACGTCTCTCTCCAGTGAACACATGTACTCTCTCACACATTTTAAAAAATTAAAACCCACGCAGAGTTTTTAGCGTGCTTGCTCCAGTGAACTCTTTGAAGACCCATGTACATAACAAAACGGCTCATCAGAAAATGGCGTTTCTGTGATAAAGTCTGTAAATCTCTGCTGAAATGTTTTGCTGTATTCTGTTGCAATATTACTTTAATGTCCTTGGGGCTAGCTGGTGGCGTGGTGGTCAAGACAGCAGGGTTCCACGTGGCGGGGTTCTGGGCCCGGCAGCTTGGACAATGCACTGTGCGTGCGCATGCCCGGAGTTCAGAGAGGAGAGCGAGGGAGAAGGGTTTGCAGCGTGGCCACCCCTAAGGAGTAACTTCTCACTTTCCTCTCTCTCCCTTTGTCTCCCTATCTGACAGGTGCATGCACCCTATAGCAAATTACACAAAAAGTCTTAACTTTGAAGGGCAGATTTATATAGCTGAATAATTTTGAAGGGAAAGAAAATAATATTCACTTTTGTTAGTAATAAGACCATACAAATTAAAGACCCCACATAGCCTCTGCTAACTACATCTTATTTTCAGGACAGTCAAGGGGCACACATGGGGCACCTTGCCCACGGGTGGGGGTGCCTGTCCATCTGTCCTCGCCTACGGGTGGGGGTGCCCGTCCATCTGTCCTTGCCTGCGGGTGGGGGTGCCCATCCGTGTGTCCTCGCCTGCGGGTGGGGGTGCCCATCCGTGTGTCCTCGCCCGCGGGTGGGGGTGCCCATTCATGTGTCCTCGCACATGGGTGGAGGTGCCCACCCGTGTGTCCATGCCCACGGGTGGAGGTTGGCACAGCCTTCGGGAAAGGTATGACCTCAAGAAACTGAGATGTGCAGTGACACTGACCGAGTGGCTTCACGTGTGGCAGGAGACGCTCAGGGACACTGATATTTCAGAAACAGAGACCTGCCCTGTAGCCCACCAGCGCAGCGGCAGCCCCAGGGTCAGCGGTCAGTGTGGTGACCAGGCGCGCCCCCCTCAGCAGGCTGGGCGGTACACATGCTCCCCTCCGGGAGGCCTGTGCTGCCTGGGTCTGCCACGCTGCCCTCGCCCTGCCCTGCCGTGATGTGGCCCAGGAGCCCTTCCCCGGCCCTCCCCACTGCGCCCGACCACAGCCTTCCAGGGGCCTTGCAGGACCAAGGCCAGGCCTGGGCCTCAACCGCACAGGCACCTCAGGGCAGCAGCCGCAGACGGGCTTCACTTCTCTCCGTTTGTCTGAATTTCCAACTTTGCTACATGCCATGATTTTTATTTAATCAGAAAAATAAAGGAGGCACTGGATTCTCACATGGCTAACCGCGGTTCAAGTCCCAGATCCAGCAGCTTGAAAATACACTGGGCAGGGACCAGCAATTAGCATAATGGCTATGTCGCTGGACTCCCACGTAATCAACCGCGGTTCATGTTCTGGACCCGGTGGCTTAAACTCACGCCGGGCGCGTGTGCGTGCGTCCCCAAGATCCCGAGAGGAGAATGGAGGAGCAGGGATTGCAGCGTGACCATCCCCCCGGGAGGTGATTTCTCGCTTTCTGTCTCTGTCTCTCTGTCTCTCTGGCGAGCTCATGTGCCCTATAGCAAAAAACTCTCCAAGAAAATAAAATAAAATAAAAAAAAGAAAATACACTGGGCACGTGTGCATGCCCAAAATCCTGAGAAGAAAATGGAGAAGGGATTGTGGCATGGCATTCCCCCAGGGGCTGATTTCTCACTTAGTCTTTCTCCAGTGAGCACATGTGCCTTATTGCAAAGACAAACAAACAAAAAACACCACCAAAACAACTTTAGAGGAGCTCTGTCTGTGGAGCGGGGAAGTGGTGTCAAGAGCTGGACCACTTCTTCCCACAAGTCGGGCCAGTGCCCTAAAGGCCATCCCCTGCCCACCACCCTTGGCCAGGAGGGCAACAGGGCTGCCCCGGAAGAGAATGGTGCCCAGGCTGTGCCCCTTCACGCCGGCCCACTTCCCGGGCTGCAGCTGCGGGGGGGTGGGGTGGGGGGACAGACGGCCCAGGGAGGCCCGGACCCAGGAGCGAGGGAGCCACAGCCCAGCCTGGCAGCCCCGCCTCGCCCACCAGCGCAGGGAGTGAGGCCACAGGGCAGTCCCCGCGGACAGCAGCCGGGCACTGTCCCCGTGTCCCCTTATGCAGACCAGCGCAGCACCCAGTGTGAGACACCACCCGCTTACACTAACTTGCTCCGGGGTGGTGGGTTACAGCCACACTCTGACTCCTGCAGCCACCACAGGGACCTGAAGAGGGCTGCCATCTTGAGACCAGCAGTCGCCAACGCCGGTGGGGCCAGGGCGTCCCTGGCGTTATGCAAACCCCAGGCAGCAGCCCTGAGAACACCCTGGGTTCCTGGTCTGGGAGGACCAGGGCCAATGGTGGGGTGTGCGGTCAGGGAGCAGCGGGCGGGGACACAGAGGGCGGCGCAGGGATAGGACCGGGGCTGGCAGCGGGGCGTGCAGGCGCCATAGGAGGACCACAGGAACCCAACCCCGGTGGGCAGTGGGGGGCACGGCTTCCTGGAGCAGCAGCCCCAGCCGGGCCCAAGAGACTGGCAGGGGGGCCCCGCCCGGGGGGGGCTTCCCCC
>NW_006159450.1:722615-725775 GCF_000334495.1 Tupaia belangeri chinensis | reverse complement strand
GTGGCCTGTCCCCCCCGGATTTACTGGCTGGTGCCGCAGCTCCAGAGGCTCCAGCCATGCCCACCGAGCCACCCAGCCCAAGGGTCCTCAGACCTCTGCTGGGATCTGGGCCGCACAGGGCGCTCGTTGATTTAAAGGAAAACCAGGGCAGCCGGTTAATTGGTAACTGGGGGCCAGTCCTGGTGCGGTCCAGCCTGTCACCGCCCGCATCCCCTGGCCTCTTTTCCCACCTCTGCCTGGCATGCCCGGCTGGGCCTAGGGCCCTCCAGCAAGGGGTGCACCCAAGAGACAGCCCTGAGCTCCGGGCAGGACCACGGGACTCCCCGGGTGGGCACCTGCCGCAGTTTCCACTATTCCTCGCTTCGCCAGTCTGTCCTGGCCTGGGAACTGGCACGGGGAGGGACTGCATGCTCGGTGCTCTTCCGCAGCGGCAACGGCCTCAACTCTGCAGCGTGGATGCGTGGACGCAGCTGGGTGCTGGGTGCTGGCACCAGACGCTGCTCTCCTACCAACCCTCCCATCACTCGTTTCCCTAGGCCGTTCGCGGGCGCACAGGCCGCAGCTGTCCCGGCTTTTCCATGCCGCGAGCCTCGGCAGCGTCCTCTTTCCACGCTGAGCGAGTCTGAGGGGACAGGCTCCTGGCTGGGCCGCTCTGGCCACGACGGCAGCCACTCTCGCGCTGTGGGCACAGCCGGCACGGCCCGCGGTGGGAGGGCCGTTGGTGCCCGTGTATTTCATTGAAGTCGTATTTGCTTTAACTCCTCGGGGCGTCTGAACACAGGCCTGGCTACTCCGCATGCTCCTCCTCTGAGTTCCAGAGACCACCCAGCCCCGCCTGGCACATGCCACACCTGCCCAGTCACCCGCCCGGTGTCGAGGGGGCCCCTGCAAGTCAGGGATGATGGTTGAGGTGGACGCCCGTCCTACTCCCATGGGCAGAGTGTGGACAACTCGGTGGGGGCTGGGGCACTGCCTGGGAGGTGGGACTTCCTCCCGCACTGAGCCAGCTGTCTGCCTGTCACCGCAGCCACAGGCGAGAGGCGACGGCACTGTGCCCGTGGGGTGATGGGCGGAGACACCTCCAGGTCTGGGGGCCCCCGTCCAGACACAGGCCAAGAGCCGATTGTGCCCTCAGACCCCGGACATGTCTCCACGGCAGGGCAGCGGTGCAGGGCAGCGGCAGGCATGTTGTGAAGACTCAGTGTGAGAAGGAGAGTGAGGACTGAGAGTGTAAAGGGGGCAGGTGTGGGCGCACGGTGGCCTCCCGCCCCGAGGCAGGGGCCAAGCCTTCCGTTGCTGCCAGCAGGACACACAGCCCCCGGGGCACTCGGCCCTGCGCCCAGCCCCGAGCAGAGCGCCTGCCTCCCCGACACAGGGCCCAGGGCCACAGCCTCCAGGCTTCTCCGGGGAAGTCCTGGACACAGAAGCGAGGAGCGGGGAGGCTTCAGGAGTGCAGCTCACACTCCCTGCACAGCCGAGTCCACGGAGCCTGGCTTTCCTGCTTCCCAGGCGCCCATGCGGCCGGACCGCGTGGGGGCAGCTCATTTGGACGGGCTCCCGACCCCACTGTGCCTGTGTCCCCACCCTGCGAGGACACCGAGGCCTGCAGGACAGCGCGGAGCCAGGAGAGGGGGCGAGGCAGACACAGGTCTGCCTCCCCAGGGACACCACGTGATCTGCCACCCATCAGCACTGTCCCAGCTGAGGTCAGAGAGCCCGGGATGGGATGGAGACAGGTGGGGCCCGCCTTCAGCCACCAGGGCCCTGGGGTATGTGGGGTCAGCACCTGCCTGTCCCTGCAGAACCCCGCAGCTCTCGGGCTGGGCCAGGCGTGGGCAGGGGGTGTCAGCATTTGTGGAATTGGCACCTGGAGCTGGTGGCTGCCCTGGACAAGCTTCTGGGAGGGATGCAGTGTCCAGGGCCTCTGCATGGGA
Source organism: Tupaia belangeri chinensis (assembly GCF_000334495.1). Lineage (NCBI taxonomy): Eukaryota > Metazoa > Chordata > Mammalia > Scandentia > Tupaiidae > Tupaia > Tupaia belangeri. Next base: position 723,841 of record NW_006159450.1, on the reverse strand, counting down.
GGAACCCCAGGACCCCCTGCTTATGAGTCCCCAGACCTTCCTGTGGTCAGCACCCCAAGTGCTGAGTAGCTGCACTAACGCTGAGGGCAAACCCAAGCCCAGGCACCCCAGAGTGGGGAGGGGGCACCAGGGGCTGGCCTCTCAGAGCGCCACGGCTGCCAGAGGTGCCAGGGCTGCCAGGGAGCCGAAGCTGGTTACCCTGTAACCCCAGCTCTGACGCGCTGAGCACTCATGTGGCCGGTGCCCTCGGAAGAACACAAGCTGGTCCTGCCCTCTGCTGTACCAGGTGGCTTTATTTCACTGCTTGTCAACTCCTGTGGCCCGACAATGATTAAAGGGGCTGGTACTCATTAAGCCAGACCTCGGCCAAGACCCAGGGCTTTTCCCGGCTGGCTGAGGGCAGGTCTGGGGGACGTGGCCGCCTCTTCTCGCTCACAGACCCGCTCCGGCTGTTTTCGAAGGCCACTCCTCATCAAGGGACAAAACCCCCAGCTCGCCCCCTTGGGACTCCCCAGGGTAAGGGATTGTGAGCAAGGGCAGGGTCAGGAAGGGTGAGTTTCTTCCCAAGGAGCCGAAGGAATGCCACCCGTCCCTGTGTGCACCCGGGCGGCCTCTGCTCCGAGCCGTGGACTTGCTGGGGCATGTGAGGGTGTGGTGGGGCCTGGCCAGTCTGCTCTGAGGTCTGGGGTCTGGGTCCCCACCCCAGGTGGACACCGCGGACCGCCAGGCCCTGAGTGGTCATGTGTGCCAGGAACACTCATGCACATATACACGCACACACCATGCACACGCACACCTGCATTGTACAGGCCCACATGTACACTACACATGCAAACACACATTCTCACGCACGTGTTCTCACATACATGGATAAATATCGCACGTGCTGCATATATACAAATGCACATGTGCACACACACACACACACCTGCACACACAAACACGTGTCCATATGTATGTATTCACACATACGGGAACACACTCAGACCCCATTCCCACTCACACACACACACACAAGCACATGTGTGAACATGTGCACTCTCCCCGTGCACACACACGTGCCCAGGCCCCAGCACACACCCGGGCCCTGCAGTCCCCTGCCCAGCTCAGGGCTGCCCTTGCCATGCAGGGCCTCAGCACTTGAGGTCGCCGTTCACAGAGGCGGTGGACGGGGCGCTGACCAGCCCCTGACGGTCGCCCCGCCTCTGGCAGCGCCTCCCGGGGGA
>NW_006159450.1:721155-722486 GCF_000334495.1 Tupaia belangeri chinensis | reverse complement strand
CACCAGCCCCCTGCGGGCCCCCCGCCCCTGGTTAGCGACTCCTGAGGAACTTGTAGATGGCAAAGCTGGGGATGATGAGGCAGGGGACGCCGGCCACGACGACCACCACTGCGTACACCCAGCCTGGGTACGCCACCTTCTGGGACTTGGGGAACCCGTCCTGCAGGAGAGCGCAGTGCTGAGCCGCGGGCTCTCCTTTAGGGCCATGCCCTGTAGCCCCACGGTGACCCCAGGTCTGAGGGCCTGCCCTGGCCGCCTGGCCAGCACTGCACTCACGTAGCTGGGGTCCCAGACGCTGTAGATGAGGTCCTCCCTGACCTTGACCACGAAGAAGGCGAGGAAGATGACCAGCATGATCAGTGGGCTGACCACTCTCCACGTGGCTTGCCAGAAGAGGTTGGGCCGATGGCCGACCATGAACTTGATGTCTTCATTGAACCTGGAAGCAAGCGGGGTGGGAAGGTCACCAGTGCCGCCACCGGGACTTTAAGCAAAGGGTGGCCACCTTGCTACCACCTGGACCCATGGTGCTGTCCTGGAATTCCGCCCAGCCCTCCCAGACAAAGCCCAGTCGCGCTCACAGGCGAGGGTGTGTTCTGGCTCGGAGCCGCCCCGCCAGGCCACCGCCAGCCTCTGACCCAGGAGAACGGCTCAGAGAGAGCCCCACCCTCCTCTCAGCGCTCCTGCCTCTGCACGCACGGTGCGCTGCATCCCCGTCGCTGCGTACAGGGGTCTGTCCCCACAAAACCACAGTGGGTAGGTGGGGTGTGGATGTGCACAGGGCAAGCCTGCAACAGGCACTCTTGGGCTCGAGGCTAAGCCACGTGGGCGCCGTCAGGACGCACGACCCTGGCCCTGTGCGCCTCTCACCATACCCTGGCAGGACGTGTCCGAACCATGCCTGGCATTCGGCCCCACCGCATACAGCCAGTGCCACCTGGGCGCACGGGTCACAGCGTCCATGGGGTCTGAGCATACATGGCAGGGTCTGCTTGTGTCCCTCCGAGTCCCCTGCTGCTGCCATCACAGGGCCCACTCCTGCCCTCACCCACACACTCACGTCAGTACTCAGACCAGGGTTCCCAGAGGAGGCGCCTCTGGGCAGGGCGAGCGCATGCTTCACTGGGGTCACTACCCTCTGATTGTCACTAACACTCTCACGGTTTCACTCCGACCAGGAGCACCATGATCTGGGTCCCTGCCAGAGGCGACAGATGACAGTTGCCAGATGTGGCCACAGGGATGCTAAGGATGGTGCTGCAGCTCCGAGTCTGCACCCCTGTCACTCACCCGAGGCCCCTTGTGGCTACACGCCACCCCCCCCTTCAGTG
>NW_006159450.1:719583-720806 GCF_000334495.1 Tupaia belangeri chinensis | reverse complement strand
CTCCCCGGAGGCCCCTTGTGCCTCCCAGCCACCCGCCTGTACTGGGCACACCAACCAGGCTGAGCGGGCCTAGAACCCCCACGATGCTCTCAGGGCTGCCGGCCCCACTCTTGGCAAGGCAAGGCTCCCGCACCCCGCTCCATTACAACAGAGGTACCAGGGCCAAGACCCCGCTCACAGCTTCCCACCTGCCACGCTGGGGCTTCTTGGCTTTCCAGGCCGAACGGGCTGCTGCAGCTGCCCCTCCCCACCCGCATCACTACGCACGGTACCCTTGCGCCACTGTCCACGGCACGTTTGGACAGCTGGGTCACGGGGTCGTCTAGGAGTGGAGGTTCCACTCGGCCCCAATCCCACGCGCTCCCACACACCTGGGCTCCCTCTGCCTCCGCACGGGCGCAGGTCCCCGACCACGGCCCCTCAGTGGCACACAGCCCACTACCCTGGCCCCGAATGCCGCCCACAGCCTCGCAGCATGCCTCGGCACCACCCCCTACCTGTCCATGCCGTACACGTAGACGACCGCGAACATCTCACAGAAGGCGATGACGAGCAGCGGGATGGAGCCCGCGTAGCTGTCCAGCAGCGAGAGCCAGTACTGGCCGGAGTTCAGCGTGAAGATGAAGGCCAGCAGGTACATGCCCAGGCAGATGAGGCCTGCAGAGCACGGTGAGCCACATCCAGCCCCGGCCGCCCCGCGCCACCCACCCGCTGTCCGAACTGCCCCCGTCCGGCGCACCTGTGAGCAGCTCCTTGGGCCACTTTTTGGGGATGACCTTGAGGTCCTGCAGGGGCACGACCACGCCCTCCATGTTCCCGAACATAGACGACAGGCCCAGGCAGAAGAGCATGATGAAGAACAGCACAGACCACAGCGGTGACGCCGGCATCTTGGTGATGGCCTCAGTGAAGACGATGAAGGCCAGGCCCGTGCCCTCCACGCCCTGCGTGACACGTGCTCACTGGCCTGGCCCCCAGGGCTGAGGACGGCCAGCCCGTGCCCTCCGTACCCTGTGTGACATACACTCACTGGCCTGGCCCTCGGGCTGCACCCACCAAGCCTGCCCAGGCGGGGGTACCTGAGTCTGCTCACAAAACAACCAGAGCTTGTCTTTCCAACCCGAACTGTGACAACTGGCCAGTGGCCCCACGGCCAGAGCCTGGGCTGCTGCCACAGATGTCCGCATGGCCGGCGGCCAGGAGAGGCTGTCCCAGACCAGGCT
>NW_006159450.1:715405-719146 GCF_000334495.1 Tupaia belangeri chinensis | reverse complement strand
TCTTCACTTCTGCAGATGGCCCCGGGCGGGGTCTGGGCAGAGGTAGGAGCAGGCTGGCAGTGGTCCCCACGGGGCAGGGGACACGGACAGACGTCCCGCCCAGCTTCAGGGCTCTACAGCTCTGGGGTACCTGGAGAGCCGCCCGGGGCTCACCTCTGAAAGGAAGGAGTTGATGTCGCAGTCCTGGAACTGCAGCTGCGCGTAGGTGTCGTGTTGAGTCCTGTTGTACCATCGCTGCAACTCCGTGAAGTTCTCCTGCGTCACGCTGCCCTCCTGCAGGTCGAACGCGTTGACGAGCGTCAGGATGTTCCTGCACAGGATGGCGAGGTTGGCGGGAAGGTGGACGCACTGTGGGCACAGCGGCGCTCGCCTGAGGACCCGACTCACGTGTCGAAGCAGTCGTCGTAGCGCTCGGTGGCTCGGAAGCCGATGATGGAGTAGACCACAGTGGCCGCATACACAGATGTGAAGCCGTTGATGACAGACACGATCACAGAGTCCATCTCGCAGTTGTTGCTGGGGACAGAGCAGCGTCACCCTCTGTAGGCCGCTGGAGCCAATGCCTAGGCTAGGGTGTCCCGCTGGGCAGCCAGCAGCCTGTGCCCAGTCCCAGCCAGGCCTGTCGTGCTGTGGGCCAGGCAGGGAGAGCTGGACTCCAGGGAGGGCCTGGCCATGGCCCTGCAGCCCGCCTACCCACCTTCCCTGCGTGTTCCCTGGAGACGTGGGCTCTGTCTGTGAGCCGTGAGCCCCAGAGCTGCTGGCCCACAGGTGTGCCCTCCAGGTGAAGAGGCAAAGGACGCAAACAGATCTGGGCGGCTCTGTCCAGGCCTTGTCCAGCGTGGGGTCATGGCGTGGCACCGTGGGTGTCACAGCATTTGTGCCCCTGGCCAGGCACTCTGCCAGCACCTGACCCGCACCCACCACCCTGTGTTTCTCAGCATGGCCCTGGGCGTGCTCAGGCGAGGGCGCAGAGGCAGGCCCTGGCCCATAGGAGGCACGAGTCGTGCCCTCCACAGGATCGTGCCTGTTGGGCCCTGCTCCTCCACCCCTGCCCAAGCCCGGGCCACATTTCCCTCATCCTCAGCCTTTCCAGGCCTCTTTCAGTCTGAGGCCCCTGGTGATGGCTCCAGACCACAGGGCCCAGTGGGCACCACCCAGGGCAGGGTGGGCTGCAGGCGAGGGCCCCTTTCCCGATGGGCTCCCTCACTCAGCACGTTGGGACTGCAGCGGCCGCCCAGTTCACCCTCTGACTCCCCCACCCCCTCTCAGCTGATGCTAATGCCATCCTTCCAGAAACTTCCACCAAGAGCCCAGTGTGTCAGTCCTCAGGGGAGACACCAATAAACTGCAAGGGGGTGCCCACGAGGTGGTAGGACAAGACCACATACACACGCTGGTCAGGGTGTGGGTGACACAGCTGCGACCCTCAGACCCTGCGAAGTCACCGATGGCCCAGCAGTCCTGCTCCTCGGGCAGGCCCTCGAGATGTCACCCACATAGAGATGCCCTTGTGCTCACAGTGGTGCTTCTCCGACAGCCCCCAGGTCGAGGCGGCCTGAGCGGCCATACCAGGAGAGCATGCGGGCAAGCCTGTATGGTGGGTGTCACTCGGCCACGGACGTGAAGCCCCAGGCGGGCCGTGCAGAGGATGGGGGCAGCAGACGCCCGTGAGCCCACTTATAGGAGGTGTCCAGGACAGCGGCCCGCAGAGACCAGGGCCAGCGCCTGCCTGAGCGGGAACAGGGTTGGGGAGACGCAAGGGAGGTTTGTGTGTGATCAGAACGCCCCGGCTGGTGCAGCCATGGACGCTCGGCTGTGAGGGCAGAAACCCCTGAGCAGGCACCTCGAGAGCACCCGCAGCCCCCACCGCCAGCCGTGGCATCAGCCCTCAGACCGGTGCCCTGCCCCTAGCTCTCCCGGAGACCTGGCAGGCCCAGCACCCACTCCACCCTCACCCTCACCCTCACCATCACCCTCACCCTCACCACACTCCCCGGTGCTGGCTCAAAGCACACCCCCACCACGCCTGGCCCTCAGCCCTGCACGGGCCATACCCATCCCTGTCCAGGCACACCAGGCCCCGTCCACTTTCCCCTGCCCTCCCCTGGCTGGCCTGCGGGGCTCTGCGCTGGCCAAGGGCTTAGCGTCCGAGCCTTGTGGAACTGTGCCTTCTCCACCAGGAGTTCCAGCTGACCCAGAGCCCTGGCCGCCCCACTGCCCTTGCGTCCTGCTCTGCCTCCTGGCACCTGCAGCCTCTCTGTTGGAGCATCCTGCCCGCTTGTCACCCGGGACGGGACAGGTCCTGGCCCATGTGGCGGGTGCTCCATAGGGTGTGGAAGTGAGCTGGCACCAACCGCTTCCTCCCGAGGACCCCAGGGACTGCCCAGGGAAGCGGTACAAGCTGTCACTGCATGTGCGGCCAGAGGCCCGGGCACGGCGGGCGGGTGTGGGGGCACTCACTGCACCGAGTTGTAGCTGGAGAAGGAGATGAGCCCCCCGAAGGCCAGGGAGAAGGAGTAGAAGACCTGGGCACCTGCGTCCAGCCAGGTGACCGGGTTGGCCAGCTCTGTGACCTGCATGGGATGGGGACCTCAGACGCGCCGGACGCCGAGGGGCTGTCCCTGGGGCACACGCGGGCCCTGGCCAGCCTCTGGGCACCTCCTGGGCGGGAGCAGATCTGGCCAGTGGCCCTCGGGGCTTGGTGCTTGGGGCCGCGGGACTCACATTGGGCGTGAAGAGGAAGACGATGCCGTTGGTGGCACCCTTCAGCGTCAGGCCACGCACGAGGAAGATGGTCAGGACAACATAGGGCAGTGTGGACGTGACGTACACAGCCTGCAGGCAGCAGCGTGTCAGCGGTGCGTGGGGACCCAGGCCTCCGCCATGTAGCCAGGAGGAAGCATGCCACGTTGGCCTTCCGGTCTGCCTGCGTTCCCGCTGAGCCTGGCCCTCACACTGCACACACCCTCTCCCTGGTCCCGCCCAGTGCACCTTGCCGGTGGTCTCGATGCCGCGGATGGTGCACACGTAGAGCACACTCCAGGCGCAGGTCAGACAGAGCAGGACCCACCACTGGATGGAGCCCGAGTCGTCGATAGACGTGGAGATGTTGAGGGTCTCTCGGTACCAGAAGTAGTCCACGGAGGAGCTCCTGGCACACTCGTCCACGTAGCCTGGGGACACGGCAGGCACACACTTCTGGGAAGAGCCGCCAAGACCAGGGCTCCACTGCTAGGATGCTAGCCACATTCCTGGGGCGTTGACACGGGATGTGCACGTACAGGCACACTAACATGCACACGTGTGCTGTGTACACACGCACACACCAGCACACCTGCACGCACACATGCACACGTGCACGCCTGCACGCACACTCACGTGCACACCCGGGTGATCCTCCTGCACAGCCACACAGGCACGCCTGCATCTGTGAGCGCACGCACACGCTCACACGTGTGTAGCATGGTCCTGACATGACAGGCACCCCAGGCAGACACCTCAGTGCGGGGTCTGGGACTCGCTGCCTGGCCTCGCCGTCCTCACCCCTCCCACGGCACACTGCGGCCTTCCAAGGGGACGCGGGCTCGCCCCAGACGCCCCCAGCCCCCGGAGGTGGGAGGGGTCCAGGGAGCAGTGGGGGGTGCCCCGGGAGGCCCTGTGGTTTTCTTTCTTTCTTTCTAGTTCCCCCGCTGGGCACCTGCGCTCACTGGAGAGACACAGGGTGAGAGGGCGAGGGAAAGA
>NW_006159450.1:708943-714352 GCF_000334495.1 Tupaia belangeri chinensis | reverse complement strand
CGGGCTCCGGGGTGGCCGCACGGCTGCCCCGCACACCTGTGAGGTTGTCATTGAGTGGGCACTGGCTCCACGGCAGGGGCTCCTGGAAGGAGTTGAAGAAGTACCACATGACCCAGGCGATGATGGTGTTGTAGTACAGACCCACCATGAAGGACACGAACATGGAAGCCACACCTGCGGGCGCAGTCACTGAGGGCGGCCCCCTGGGCTCCCGGCCCCTCCCGCCTGGAGTCTCCCAAGACCCCAGCGTTGCAGCCCTTGTCCAGGGCTTTGGACGCCCAGGGACGGCACTGCCCTGGGAGGCGGGCAGCCTCCCCTGAGGTCCAGCCCCAGGTGGGGCGTCCCGTGGGCCCTGAGGGTGGGCGTCTGGAAAGCTGCAGCTGCCCAGCGGTGCCACAGCGGGAAGTGGCCCCGTCACACGAGGAAGCTGGGCGTGCTCAGGAAGGGCGTGCACAGGCCTTCCTGAACGCAGGGCTACAGACCGGGCGGGTGGGTGTGTGATGGGGGACAGGACAGGTAGAGGGACAGAGACCCTGCCCTTCTGTCCGTGGGCCGGGTCCCGATGCCCACCCGTGTCCAAAGTCCCTGTGTTCTGGTCACAGAGCTCCCGAGAGTGAGTGCAGCTGGCTGGTCCAGGCTGGGCACAGCGAGCATAGGGGAGCAGGTCGGTAGTGCCCCCTGCAGGTCCTCGCCCGGGGTGCTCTGGGAGGGCAGGTGGGCACTCGCCCTGGGGGCCCAGCCCCGCACTCACCGACGCCCTTCAGTGCAGGGTGGATGGCACTCCACACACCCACGCTGCCCTTGCGCAGCCTCTGCCCGATGGCGAACTCCAGGTGCAGCAGGGGGATGCCCTCCAGGACCAGCAGGATGAGGAACGGGATCATGAAGGCACCTGGGGGAGCGAGTGCACGCAGGCACAGTGGCAGGGCGTCGTCAGCTGGCCAGCAGAGATGCTGGGCAGCGTGGCTGGCCGGAGCCAAGCTGGGAAGCAGCGGCAAGCATGCTGGGCCGGGACCCGGGTTTCTCCACCCAGCAGGACTCTCCACGTTTGACACGAGGCTGCTGAGGTCCTTCCGGGAGACTCGCTGCAGAGCCACGCCGCCACGGCGGGATTCCAGCCTACCCTGCCAGGCCAGGTGCAGGACCCACCATGGCCATGGAGGTCCCGGGCAGGTGAGCTCTCTGCCCGACACTGCCATCACCCCTGGGCCGACCACTGTCCGTGCAGCTCCCTCAACTACGTCCCGATGTGGCAGACACGCAAAGGGCTGCCCAGCAGCACACCCAGCTCGAGGGCCGTGCTAGCTCTGTAAGCACGCACCCCAGTTTTGGCGGCCCCAGGGCAACATCTCTGCCCCTCCTTCAGGGGCCACTGAGCAGGGTGGTGCCAGCGTAGCCTGGATCCTGTCCTACTCCCACCTGCCTTCAGAGTCCCCAACACAAACGTGTCCTGAGAACTTGGTCCCTCCCGTGCCACTTGGCTGCTTTTCCACCCATGCCCTGTATCTGCTGCCTGCACAGGACACGTTGGTGAGGGTGGGGTGCTCGATATACGAGAGTGTAAAAGCAGCCCACGGAGGGCCGCAGGGCACAGCGGTTAGGGTGCTGGCATCCCACGCATGTCCCACACCTGGCAGCTTGAAAATCCTGCTGGGTGTGCGTGTACTAGACTCCTGAGAGAATGGAGGAGAAGGGATGGCGGTGGCCACCCCCTGGGGGGTGATTGCTCCCTTTCTCTCTGTCTGTCTAGCAAGTGCCTGTGCTCTATGGCAAAACCTAAAAACAGAAAAGAAAAAAAAGGAAAGAAAGGAAAGAAAGGCAGACCACAGAATGGGAAGGAAGAGTATAGCTCGTATACCCGACAGGGACTAACACCTGGACTTACAGAGGACTCCTCAAACTCAACAGTGAGAAGGAAACAACCAGACCACAGGACGGGAGGAGAGTATAGCTCATATACCCGACAGGGACTAACACCTGGACTTACAGAGGACTCCTCAAACTCAACAGTGAGAAGGAAACAACCAGACTGAGAAAGCAGGCGGCGACTGACTGGACGTTTCTATGACAATGCGCGGGTGGCCAGTGAGCATGTGGAAAGTACCCGCCTCTGGGGAACCAAGTCGAAAGCACAGGGGCTGCTAGGACACACTCCGCCACACGCACAGCAGAGTGGGCATGGCAAGTTGGCAGGCCAGGGAGAGGCCAGCACCCTGGACACTGCTGTGGGGAACACGCATGGGATAGCCGCTGGGGACCGCAGGAGAGCTCCCCGAAGTCAGAGCTCGGCTCACCGTGGGACCCAGCCCGTCCACTCCGGGCAGCTCCTGGGTCGGAAGCTGGCCCAACTGCAGTCGGCAGTGCTGGGAGCAGCCGAGTGGGCACTGCTAGGTGGAGGGAGAGTGGAATGGGGGTGCCCACATGGCGGGCACTACCCAGTCCTAAAGAGGATGGTCACCCCCTCGCGGCCGCTGTGAGCGCCTTGCAGACGCCGTGCTCAGTGGGAGAAGCTGTTACACCTGACGGATGCCGCGTGGCCCTGTAGTGTGGGCAGCTCAGGGGCTGGTCCCTTGGGGCAGGATGCCGCATGTGGTCATCCGGGCTGGCTGGGCTGCTGCCCGGGGATGGAGCCTCACGTCCACTGAGTGTAAGGGTGTGGGTCTATGGCCACGTGGCGTCCTGCTGTGAGGAGACGGTGTGAGGACGGCGGTGGGGCTGGCGCTGTGGTTAAGGGAGCCGGGTCCCGTGTGCTGACTGCTGTTCTAGCCCAGGACCCAGCCACTTGAAAAACTCTTCCCGGCACGTGTGCGTGTGCGCCCGAAGCCGGCAGCATGGAGAAGGCAGGAAGAGGGGCTGTGGCCTGAGCTGAGCACCCCAAGCCCCGTGGGGGCGCCCCCTCCTTGTGGCTCTCCCTGGCGTGTGCGTGTGGTCCCTGGTGACTTTTTTAGTTGGAAAAGAACACCGTGTTAAGATGCTCCTGCTCTGTAATGAAGCAGGTGGTTCCCTCTCACAGGACACTGTCACTCTGCCATCCTCTCCCGTGTCACCGTGGGTACTCGTTTAGAACTGCTGGAATCCCCCTGTGAAAGGTGCCACCTATGGGACTCTGCAGTGACAGGGCAGGGCCCTCGGGCTAGGAACCGGCTGGCTGGCTGCTTGGGCTGGGACGGCACTCCCTGAGGACAGCCAGCAGCAATGGCATCTGGGCCACCCAGACTGTCCACACCGGGAGAGCCAGTGGCCGGACAGCGGCAGCACTGCCTAAGGACCTGCACGTGCTCAGGCCCCGACCTGCCTGGACACCCCAGGCTGCTCGACCACCGACCTGGCTCACCTAGTCCCTGGATGGTGGGCCCAGAGGGCAGAGCAGGGGCCTGCTGGCATGGGTTGGGGGTGTCCCTGTGCGACCTCTGCCCCCTGGAGGAGCTCCCCCAGACAGGCCACGTCCCCCACAGTCTCCGGGTGGTCCTCTCCCTTGACCTCCTAAACCCTAACTCTGTCCCTGCTCTGTCCAGTTGCCCCCAGCTTCCCGCTGCTATCTCCCCTGCTGGTCAGGAGGCGTCAGACCTGGCAGAGTCTTCTGGGGGCTGTGCTGCGAGCATGTGTGTGCGTGTGTGCCGCTGTACACATGCGTGAGACAGACACAGATGCAGACGCAGACACAGGGACGGACAGGCACATGGAGAGGGCGCAGAGCCCCGAGTGTGGGCAGTGCCTCGCTTTGGACCTCTGCCAGCCTCTCGCATCCCCGCTCCTCTGCTCCCTCCTCCTCCTGCCCCACCAGGGCCACCCCGAGAAGGCCCCTCAGACACAGGCTGCACAGCAGGGTCCCAGCAGCCAGAGGGGCTTCGTGTGGCAGGGGCAGCAGGGACAGGGGACCAGGGCGGCCCCAGCAGAGGAGAGCTGCAGGGCCAGCTCACTGGGTCCAGCAGGAGGAAACCTTCCCCCCCACCCCCTGCCCAAACATGATTTGCAACTTTTTTTGTAGAAACTAGGAAGAAGAAAACAGTCCGGGTGCCCAAGTCCCTGCAGGCCCCAGGCCCTCCCTGAGCGCTCAGGGTCCCAGCCCTGTCTCAGTGGACAAGTGCCCATCACGCTCAGAGCCCTGCTTGCCGGCCCCTCCTAGAAGCACTGGCTGCCCTTGGCCCAGTGACCCAGAACCCCACGGGGTCGCGTCCCCGCCCCAGTTGTGCCTTGCCCTCTGTGGACAGCGTGCCTAGAAAGCGCTGCCACCTGGCTCGGCCTGGCTCCAAGGCTCCGGGGCAGGTGGGGGCTGCGCTCCTGCCCAGGCAGCGCCCAGCCTGAACCAAGCACCCTGCGCCTCCGAGGAGAGGGGACTCAGCCCTGGGTCTCCCTCTCTCCTTTTTCAAGCCAGCTACTTCTTCCTGCTGTGGGTGAAGGCACAAACAGGACGGGAGGAAGAGGGTGTTTCAGGTGCAGGGTGGGGACACTGGGGGCTCTGCCAGATGGGTCTGTGTGACCGCTGGACGCAGTTCCAAAGGTCCCTGGCGACAGCACGTCCTCTTACTGTGGGCTAACCCCCGCACCTGCTCACTCACGGGGTGGGGCCAGAGCAGGCGGGGCAGGGGATGGCCTAGAGGGGACGGGCTTCCAGGCGGGAGGGAGCCCCTCTCCCCGAGAAATTAGGAAGGCCGAGGAGGGGCCACGGGGAGGGTAGCGCTGCCCAGCAGCTGGTGCCCTGGCATGGAGGGCGTGCAGTGGAGGTCTGGGTAGAGGGCGACAGCAGTCGGGCCAGGTGGCAGGGGCCAGTCCCGCCGTGCAGTGGCAGCGGCAGCGGCAGCAGGGCGCGGTTGGTGTGGCTGTGTGCTCACTGACACCTCCTCTCCGTGTGCTGGCCCTGGGAAGTGGGGTGGGGACAGCGGGCAGCACTTACAGGACCTGAGACAGAAGGCAGTGACAAGGATGCCCTGGAGATGGCATCTGGGTCAGGTGCCATGGTGCAATTATGTCACGGGCACGGCCTGCCCTGGGCACCGTGGGTAGTCCTGGGCAGCCAAGGGAGGGCGACTCCGGTGGCCAGGCCCCAGCTGGGAGCTCCGGGAAGCTAGGCCTGGGCTATGGGGCACACCCCCAGCCTGGACTGCGGGCCCACCTTGGCTGGCAGAGCTGGTCAGTGGGCTCCGGACAGGTCCGGGGCAACCCCTCTATCCCCAAGCCGCAGGTGAGCACAGCACGGCTCTCCCAGGCTCCTAGGAGCCGAGTGGCCCAGGACAGGGTCTTAGCCCACTCGGACGTCCACCCTCCTCGAGCCGTCCCTGACTAGACTCACAGCACAGGCTCACTCTGAATCTGAAGACAACCCCAGCACTCAGAAGACTTCAGGGTGTGGGGGGCCATGGAGACTTGGCGTGGCTGGCCCTTGACCTCGGGCGGGGGGCACCGATACCC
>NW_006159450.1:708173-708739 GCF_000334495.1 Tupaia belangeri chinensis | reverse complement strand
CTGGGAGCCGAGTGGCCCAGGACAGGGTCTTAGCCCCCTCGGACGTCCACCCTCCTCGAGCCGTCCCTGACTAGACTCACAGCACAGGCTCACTCTCTGAATCTGAAGACAACCCCAGCACTCAGAAGACTTCAGGGTGTGGGGGGCCATGGAGACTTGGCGTGGCTGCCCCTTGACCTCGGCTGCGGGCCACGATCACACTCATGAAGGGATGCCGCACCCTGGGCTTCCTTGAGAGAGTGCCCGAGAACCTCCCCAGGGACACTGCCCAACCCATGAAGTGGACCCTGCTCCTTCGCGCTCTGAAGACCAGAGGGCAGGGGCCCCACCGCCTACGCACAGAGGCACTGGCCCTCCCACCAGCCCAGGGGTGGGCAGGGGGTCTCAGCAGAGGCTCCGCCGGCCTGCTTGGCCGGGGCTGAGGCCCTGCTGATGTGGGGCAGTGGTCTGTGAGGAACCAGCTGCCCACACAGAGCAACTTGAACAGCCCTTGGGGTAAGGGTGATCGCCATAGCTGTGGGGCTGGGCAAGGAGTGGCCGGACGTCCAACCGGAGACGGGTGAGCC
>NW_006159450.1:696740-708142 GCF_000334495.1 Tupaia belangeri chinensis | reverse complement strand
GAGCGGGCCAGGATGGGGCCGCCTGCCACCGCCGGCCTCCGCCGGGCACTGCCGAGGCCCTGTGCTGCCTGCTCGCCTGCCCCCCGCAGCCCCGGCCCTTCCTGGCCATATTCGGGGTTAGGGCGTCAGGGGCAGAGCACTGCCCAGTGGGCCCAAGCCCAGGCCAGGCTCCTTCCTGCCGTCTTCTAAGCCCACAGCCTGCCACCGCGCGACAGCCCACCCCCAACCCCGTCCTTGGGGATGCACAGGCTGGCGCCCAGCTCCTCACAGTGCGGCAGCACTGTCGCATTCCCGCTGGGGCCCGGATGGGAGAAGCAGCACCCTGGCAGAGACCCACAACTGACAGCGCACCGGCTCAGAGCCTCTCCCTATCCTTGGGAGCCATGGCCCCGGGCCAGGAGGAGATGCCCCGTCACCTGCTCTGCCCTGGCCCCTGTGAGCACTCAGTGGGTGCTGACTGCAGGCCAGGCCGGGCCCTCCCACAGGACAGAGCTCCCGGGAGCGTGGGGAGCCCGCAGGGGTCCTGGGCCCTCCCCCAGCACCGGTGGGAGCGCTGGCCACCCTCGCATGGGGCTGTGCCCAGGGCAGTGCCTCCACGCAGAGGGCAGCTACTCGGGAGCATTTCTGCTTTCTAGGCCCTGGTTGGCATGCGGGCCATGTGGCCTTTCAAGCTCGAGGGAACAGCGACCAGGGAGCGTCTCATGGGAGAGGAGGTGGGTCACCCCACCCAGCTCCCGCAGCCGCCATCTCCATGCAGCTCGCGGACGCTGCATCCCACTGTGGGATCCTGGTGCAAGAACCCCAGGGCCAGGGCTGATGGCGACTGCTGCTTCTCCAGGCCACCGGGCAGAGCCCACGTGTGGGAGCCACGGAGCTTCCTAGGAGGCAGCTGGCCTTGGAGGTTGAATGGAGGGCGAGGTGTGGAATCAGACCTGGCACCCTGGGGCCTCCGGGGTGCACCCCACTTCTGGGGGCAGCACACGTTTACAACCCATGATCTGGCACACGCTTCGTTCACCCACCCTGGGTCTGGCACACGCCCCGCTCACCCACACCCCTCTGAGGTCCGGCACACGCTCGGCTCGCCCACCCCGGGCCCCAGCACACGCTCTGCTCTCCCTCCCCGGGCCCCAGCACACGCTCTGCTCGCCCACCCCAAGTCTGGCACACGCCCCGCTCACCCACACCCCTCTGAGGTCCGGCACACGCTCGGCTCGCCCACCCCGGGCCCCAGCACACGCTCTGCTCGCCCACCCCAAGTCTGGCACACGCCCCGCTCACCCACACCCCTCTGAGGTCCGGCACACGCTCGGCTCGCCCACCCCGGGCCCCAGCACACGCTCTGCTCGCCCACCCCAAGTCTGGCACACGCCCCGCTCACCCACACCCCTCTGAGGTCCGGCACACGCTCGGCTCGCCCACCCCGGGCCCCAGCACACGCTCTGCTCGCCCACCCCAAGTCTGGCACACGCCCCGCTCACCCACACCCCTCTGAGGTCCGGCACACGCTCGGCTCGCCCACCCCGGGCCCCAGCACACGCTCTGCTCGCCCACCCCAAGTCTGGCACACGCCCCGCTCACCCACACCCCTCTGAGGTCCGGCACACGCTCGGCTCGCCCACCCCGGGCCCCAGCACACGCTCTGCTCGCCCACCCCAAGTCTGGCACACGCCCCGCTCACCCACACCCCTCTGAGGTCCGGCACACGCTCGGCTCGCCCACCCCGGGCCCCAGCACACGCTCTGCTCGCCCACCCCAAGTCTGGCACACGCCCCGCTCACCCACACCCCTCTGAGGTCCGGCACACGCTCGGCTCGCCCACCCCGGGCCCCAGCACACGCTCTGCTCGCCCACCCCAAGTCTGGCACACGCCCCGCTCACCCACACCCCTCTGAGGTCCGGCACACGCTCGGCTCGCCCACCCCGGGCCCCAGCACACGCTCTGCTCGCCCACCCCAAGTCTGGCACACGCCCCGCTCACCCACACCCCTCTGAGGTCCGGCACACGCTCGGCTCGCCCACCCCGGGCCCCAGCACACGCTCTGCTCGCCCACCCCAAGTCTGGCACACGCCCCGCTCACCCACACCCCTCTGAGGTCCGGCACACGCTCGGCTCGCCCACCCCGGGCCCCAGCACACGCTCTGCTCGCCCACCCCAAGTCTGGCACACGCCCCGCTCACCCACACCCCTCTGAGGTCCGGCACACGCTCGGCTCGCCCACCCCGGGCCCCAGCACACGCTCTGCTCGCCCACCCCAAGTCTGGCACACGCCCCGCTCACCCACACCCCTCTGAGGTCCGGCACACGCTCGGCTCGCCCACCCCGGGCCCCAGCACACGCTCTGCTCGCCCACCCCAAGTCTGGCACACGCCCCGCTCACCCACACCCCTCTGAGGTCCGGCACACGCTCGGCTCGCCCACCCCGGGCCCCAGCACACGCTCTGCTCGCCCACCCCAAGTCTGGCACACGCCCCGCTCACCCACACCCCTCTGAGGTCCGGCACACGCTCGGCTCGCCCACCCCGGGCCCCAGCACACGCTCTGCTCGCCCACCCCAAGTCTGGCACACGCCCCGCTCACCCACACCCCTCTGAGGTCCGGCACACGCTCGGCTCGCCCACCCCGGGCCCCAGCACACGCTCTGCTCGCCCACCCCAAGTCTGGCACACGCCCCGCTCACCCACACCCCTCTGAGGTCCGGCACACGCTCGGCTCGCCCACCCCGGGCCCCAGCACACGCTCTGCTCGCCCACCCCAAGTCTGGCACACGCCCCGCTCACCCACACCCCTCTGAGGTCCGGCACACGCTCGGCTCGCCCACCCCGGGCCCCAGCACACGCTCTGCTCGCCCACCCCAAGTCTGGCACACGCCCCGCTCACCCACACCCCTCTGAGGTCCGGCACACGCTCGGCTCGCCCACCCCGGGCCCCAGCACACGCTCTGCTCGCCCACCCCAAGTCTGGCACACGCCCCGCTCACCCACACCCCTCTGAGGTCCGGCACAAGCTCCACTCCCCCGCACCCTCTGGGCGCTGCCCCAGCCCAGAGCCCTGCCCAGCCCGATGGGGTGCTAGGAGCGCCTGGCCGCCCACGGCCTACCTCCTCCGTGGCTCTGGCACAGGTAGGGGAAGCGCCACACGTTGCCCAGGCCCACGCAGAAGCCCACGCAGGTGAGCATGTACTGCGCCTTGTTGTCCCACTTGGGGCGGGAGCTGGCCTCCTCCTGCTCGATGGTCTCCAGCTCGCCCAGGGACGGGATCCGGGCCTCCAGGCCTGGGTTGGGCAGCACAAGTCGCACCATGGTGGTCGGGGCCGGTCCCTGGTGGCGTGGGCAGGGGACAGGAACTGGAGGGGCGGTGGCAGCGGCCGGGAGCCCCAGCACTTTATAGAGAACCTTTGGCACCTCACCCCAAGCCCCTGAGCAGAAAGGAGGCGTCAGCACATGTGCAGGGCGAGTCCGGGCTGTTAATGCCTTATCTGAGAGGCGCCGGCTGGCCAGAGCCACCCTGTGCACGACAGGCCCCGCGCCCCTCCCCTGTGCAAACGCGGCCGTCCCCAGGCACCTGCCGGGCAGACAGAGGCTCCCTGCTGACCTGCCCGCCCAGACCCCTCCCTCACTCTGGGGCAGACCCTGGAGCCCGGCCCCTGCCCGCCCTGAGCTCACCCAGGGTCTCGGCACGCAGCACCCCCATACGGGCCCTCCAGGCTGGGCCCTGGGGACCCTGGGCTCATGACGGCTGTCCTGAGATGGGCTGACCCTGGAATCAGGGATCCGCCACCTCCCAGGTGGCTGTGGGGTTTCTGTCCCTCGAAGCCCTGAGCACAGGAGTCCCCAGCCCCTCCTGCAGAGCAGAGTGGCCAGGCCAGGAGACCAGGGTCATAGCCAGAGAGACACAGCCTCAGCCCAGGAGGACCCCACCCCAAGACTGTGTCCTGATCACCCCCGAGGGGGCTCATTCCTGCCCGAGGTCTCCTCCCTCGCCTTGCCCTGGACCTCCCCTGCCCCTGACCCGTGGCCCCACCTTCCTGAGGGTTAGTGACCAGCTATTGTCTGCCCCTCCCCAGCCCTCCGCCTGCTCCCGGGGTGTGCTCCCACAGGGCCCTTCCTGCCCCTCCCCAACCCAGGCTTTCCCAGAGCAGCCGCACTTCCCCCAGCCCCTTATGTCATCCTCGGGGTGTCCACACCCACGGGACGGCCACAAAGGATGCTCCGCACCTCAGCGGGGGGGACCGGGGGACAGTGCAGGTCCAACCTTTGCTCCTGGCACCTGGGAACTGAGGGATGAGCCCGGAAGGAGACAGCAGGTGGCCTTCAGGAACGGCTGGCTTCCAAGGAAGCACAGATTGGAGGGAGGACAAGGACAGGGCAGAGGTTGGTTTGGAGAGACAAACAGAGGCAGAAAGAGATGGAGATAGAGAGATAGAGGACAGAGAGCGATAAGAGACAGAGACTGAGTGACAGAAGGAGTCAGAGAGATGGACACACAGTGAGATGGAGGTAAAGATAGAAACAGAGACCGAGAGAATGAGAGACAGAGACAGGCAGAGATTGAGTGACATGGAGAGAGAGACAAAGAGAGACTGAGTGACACAGGTAGAGAGACAGAGATGCAGAGACGGAGACAGAGAGAGACAAAAGGAGAGAGAGACTTGAATAAGAGGCAGAGACTGAGACACAGGACGGAGAGAGATGCAGACACACATAGACAGGGAACGCCTGCGGCTGCCCAGGGGAGCCAGGCTCAGGCCCCGGGAGGCCGGAGGCGTAGAATAATGTGTCCTGACCCCAGAGCAGCCAGGAACATGACTGCGGGGTAGGCAGGGCAAGGCTGAGGCCGGTCCACCCCAGACGAGCCAGGCAGGGTCTGTGCCGTGAGCCACACGTGACCAGGCTTCCCCAGGATGCCTCAGGGTGCCCCGGAGGGAGGGCCTGGGGCCAGGGCCCTGTGCCTCCTCACCCTGCTGGCCTGGGGAAGAGCAAGAACCAGGTTGGGCCTCGGCACCAGGACCAGCAGCCCCCCTTAGCACCCGAGGCCCTATGACCCCTCGTAAAACCAACTGGAGCAAGGTGGCTGGGCGGGGCCACACTCGGACCGCTCCGGGCCGGCTGCGGGCGGGCTGGTGCCTTTGTGCACTCCTCATGAGCCCGGTGTCCCACCATACGCCCCACAGACGCTGGGGTCCTCCCAGCACCTCACGGGGGGACACGCTGAGCCGGGGCCTGGGCTCGGACATGGATACACGTGCCACCCTCGACCTATGCAGGCAGAGTCCCGGAGCTCACCAGCACAGGGCCCAGCATCCCAACCAGGGCTGGACCCTCAGGATGTCCAGACCGCGGCATCCTATCCCCAGACTCAGCTGCTGGCCACACCCAGGTCACTCTGGGGACAGCTGTTGTGCGGTCTGGCCACACCGTCTAGGGCCGAGCCAGGCCAGGGTGTCATTTGCAGCTCCCGGCTGAAGGAGCCATGGGAAAGCCCAGGTGGCACTGTGGCAGCACGAGGGCCCAGTCCTGTCCCCTCCTCAGGCTGACACGTCAGGCAGATGCAGAGGTGAGTTTGGGCGTGACACCCCAGGGCACTGGCCCCAGGCCCAGCTGCCCGGAGGAGTGGAGGGGGTCCGTCAGTGGCGCCTCCAGCGCCCTCCACCAGGGGCCAGCCAGGCCCTCGTGATCCGAGGATCATTAACCCCGTCTTGGACGGGTGTTTGTTTTCCTGGAGAAGCTTTGTTGATATGGCCAGGCTACTGAGCAGGAGCCAGAGTCACGCGACCTGCAGGCCTCCTGCTCCCCGCTGTGCTGATCCCGAGCTGGAGTTAGGCTGGGGCTGGCTTCCACCACCCCTCCCAGCACTGTCTGCGCCCGCGTTGGCACTCAACCTGCCCTCGTGCACCAGGAGGGGCCAGGGCAATGCTGTCTCTGCTGGGGAGGAGGCAGAGACAGACACCTGGATGGGGAGAGGAGAGACAGCAACAGGAAGAAAGAGGTAGATGGGGAGACAGAGACAGAGAAGGAGATGCACAGAATCAGACAGAGAGAGTAGAGGGAGATACGGAGACCGAGGGCGGGAAAAGTGAGGCACCCAGACACTGAGCCACCGCCCGTGCTCAGCTGCGGTGTGGTGTGCGGTGGACCCTGGACCCGCCTGCCCAGGGCTGGCTGCTGCCCCGCTCACTCACTGCGTCTCGCCCAGCACGGTCAGCTCCCCGGGCTTGTTTGCCTGGGTTATGGGGAAGGCGCTGCCAACTGTGGGTCTTTGAGGAGAGAACCCAGAGAACAGGGAGAGGATGCACTTGGGTTTGGCTTGATGAGATGGCGGCCCAGCCTGGAGTCCAGCAGCGGGCAGCGGGAAGGGTGGTATGGCCACCAGCTTCCCCCACCCCCAGCAAGGCTGTCTGCCTGGCACACGGCCAGGAGCCTAGGTGCTGGGAGGCCATGTGCGCTGAGTCACCGCCTTCTCCGTCCACCTGGAAACATGAGTGAGGACAACCCTGTGGTCAGAGCCACAACAGTGGCACGTTACCCTGACCCATACCGTATCTGCGAAGGGGGTGCGGAAAAGCCGGGGCCGTAACTCGGCTCTCTCCTCCCACCCTTGCAGACACGTGCACCGCGTCACATCGTAGTGCAGGCGTCGCCGCGCCCAGCGCATGCCTTTTGCCACACACATACACACTTCCGCCCCTGCCACCACGTCTCCATGCGTCCTGTGGCCCCGGCGCCTGTGCAGACAGCTGAGTGACTGTTTCTGGGGGAGCCGCGCTCCTGTAGTCCCTGTGCCGTGCAATGAGCTTCACTCAGAAATGTTCCCCACTTCTGAAACCCTAGGACAGGCTTTCCCGAAGTGGTCTAATAGGTGACAGGACAGGAAATTGCTTGAGGAAAGGTGACCGGCCAGTGGCCAACGCTGTCATGTCCCCTGGAGACAGTTTAATGAGCAGGAAGGACCCCGCAGAGTCGGTCTGAGTCTGATCTCTGGCCAGATTGACACCTTCCGCTGCTCTGTAGCTGCTCCTGGGCTTCTTACAAATCGCTGTGCCCTTTCTTGGGGTGGTGTCAGGGCTCCTTCCTGGCCTGGGTTTGGTGTTCGGCTGGAGAAGGCCCAGGGCCAACCACAGAGAAGCCGTTACACGCTGGACTGGGGCATCAGTTGCCTCCTCCCCATTGTGGGCACGGTGCGGTCAGATTCGGGGGGCCCCCACTGAGTGATCAGGACGACCCCCACGGCTCCCACGCTGGCCAGCCTGCTGCTGCGATGTCCCCCATGTGTCAGGCCACCCACAGGCAGACTACTGGGGCTGCTCGAACGGCTGGGAGGACGGTGCTGGTGAGGACGGTGCCATGGCCACCCCAGTGTGACAGCTCTGGGGGCAGGTCTGGCAGGGTCTGCGCTGGGCGGTCCTACTGCAGGGCCCTCCACCATGGCCCCCGCAGCTGTGGAGGAGCTCAGGCGCAGTCAGCTTCCACAGAGAAAGGACAAGATGAGGCTACCCGCCTGCAGACGGCCAGGAGTGGGGCACCCGGCTGGGACAGCTTGCAGGACAGTGCCCAGAGGCAGCGGGAAGCGTGCCTTGGGCCCTGCTGCAGAGGGCAGGAGACTGGAGCTACAGGCCGAGGCCAGAGCAGCTGGGAAGGGCATCTGGATTTTCTCCAAGGCCTCTGTGCAGGGCACACGCCGAGGACAACGCCCAGGAGCCGAGTGCGGCACGTCACCTGCACCGTGGCTCTGGGGACATAGGGCACAAAGCTGGCCCACTGAGCACTGGCAGGTGCTGGCACCCGGCAGGGGACCAAAGTGGCAGCTCTCTTGCCCCCACGGAGCAGATGAGGTCGTGAGCGCAGGCCGGGGCAGCGAGACTCGCGCGGAGCTGGGCAGGTGCTCGGCAGCAGTGCACTGCCATGGCTTCTGGGCCGGCAGGGATGGCGTGCGGGCAGCTGAGAGACGGCCCGGAGGGCCAGGGGACTGGCCTCCTTCCCTGGCTGCTGCCCAAGGACACAGCAGGCACTCCCCCGCAGGGGCGGCTCCCCTTTCCACCTGGGGCTCCCCAGACCAGGAGCTCAGACACCTCAGACTGCAGCCCTGAGGTAAGATCCCTAGGCGATGGCCCCATGCAGCCTCTGTGCCCACCTGGCCCGTGCAGAGCAGGAAAGCAGCTGGGTCTGGGGGCACAGGTCCCTCCCTCCTGAAGCAGGGCAGGTGCCAGTGTGTGGGTGTGCGGGGTCCCAGCGCTCCACACTGCCACTGAGCTCCTCCTCCAGGACTCCAGGAGCACTTCTAGAAACTGCAAGACTTTTCACTGAGTGACTGGTGACTAGCCGTCAGCCACGGAACGCCTTCGAAGCAGGAGGCTCAGTGTGCGCCAAGACACACCAGCAACCTGCCCAGTGTCCCCGGAGACCCCACCAGCCTCCCGCAGATGGGGGTCGTCCCTTTCCAGCAGTGAACCCAGGGCCAGCCACCCCCCAGAGCTCCTGGCTTCTCCCAGACGTGGGATGCCCCACTCTGCTTGCCTGGCCCTCTAGCAGGGCAGTGGGGCTCCTGGGTGGACAGCCTGAGGGTCTGCTTCTGGGCAAGGGGAGGGGCCAGCTCTCTCCCGCTCTCCCTGCCGCGGCGGAGTCCTGGCCCTGGTGTCCTGGGCAGTTTTCCTGTTCCCAGGTGCTGCCCGAGTTTGCTCCCAAGGGTTTGTCCACCTGCTCGTGAGGGGTGTTCAAAGCCACGAGGAGCCCCCCAGGCCTGGCAGCCCCATGGTCGCAATGTCCCCAGCAGCAATTCGGGACCGAGCCCCAGCTGTTCACAGAATCCCTGCAGCTACGTGAGCTGGGCTGGGGGCCACAGAGGCATGCCCTACTGTACGCTGCTCTCGGATGGACTAAAACAGAAGTGAGGGAAATGGCGGATGTGAGGCTACGACGCACCCACAGGCCTGCCTCGCCCACCCCATAGAGCAGGGTGAAAACCAGGCTGCTCTGCTCTGTAAACGGCTACCGGACTGCTGGTGAAGAGGTCTAACAACCCTGCAGCCCTCCTCAGCCCCCTTGCCGCGGCCCTGCAGCCCTTCCTCCCCGCACCCCCCTCGCCCCGACCCTGCAGCCCTCCTCACCCTGACCCTGCAGCCCTTCCTCCTCGTACCCCCTTCGCCCCGACCCTTGCAAAGTGTAATGCTCCCTTGTGGTTTTTGGGCTCAAATGTTCTGCCAAGCTGTGGATCGGGGCTGTGGTCCCAAACGCTGCCTGCCAGTAGCAGGGGTGGTAGTCCTGGCCAGGAATAAAGGCTCCTAAAACTTTAATTTCTCGGCAGTCTCGGTCTTCATAGTATCTTGCGCCACGATAACTCCACAGGCTGGGTCACATGGGAGCCTAAAGGCGACACAGAGACTTGGGAGGCCGAGCGGGGGCTGGCAAGGCTGAGGCTGGCCTGGGTAGCAGAGAAAGACTGCCAAGGAGCCAGCATGCGGGGCCGGCAGACCGCGGAGGCCGAGCCGGAGGACGGCAACATGGCAAGACCTTGTCTTAAAAAGAAAGACATCTGGGGCGTAGGTGGCGTGGTGGTGAAGGCACTGGGCCCCTCCATGGCCGACGGCAGTTTAAGTCCTGGACCTGGTGACTTGCTTTCTCACTTTCCTTCTCTCTCTCTGATGAACTAAAACAATAAATAACAACAAGTAAAAAATTAAATAATTCTTAAAAAAAGAAAAAAGAAACTTTGCCCTGTCCCCTCTGACCAGGCTGGACAGGTGACAGGGCCACTGCGCTTTGGGGTCCAAGTCCTGTGGGGAGGGCCACCCTCTGGGAACACCGTCATGCTCACAACCACCATAGTCCTTTCGCACACATGCCACGCACCCTCTGGCCTCAGACTGCGGCCCGCCTGCCCCCTCTGAGGGCTCGATCACTCCCTGGGCTTCCTCAGATGCATGGACGGCGCGGTACCCGCAGCCACTCTGCCGCCATTAGCACTGGCTTACCGGGCGCTGCGTCTGACCCCCAGCCCTGTGAGTGCGGGTGGGAGCAGAGCTGGAGGCGCCGGAAGACAGACAGTGCTGGGAAGTGAGGATGCTGGGTGCCGGGGGCTGGGGGTGGGGGGTGGCGGGTGCTCTGGGGGCAGGAGAGTACAGGTGAGGCAGTGCTCTGGGTGCTGGGGGTGGGGGTGGTGGGTGTTCTGAGTGTTGGTGGGGGATGGGTGTTCTGGGTGCTGGGGGGCAGGGGGTGCGGAAGGCCCTTCCTCACAGGAGTCTTGTCTGCACTCTGAGGCAGACCCGAGGTCCCAGACAGGAAGCCCCGCCCCCGCCCCCACAACAAGGTGTCTAGGGCACGCAGGGAGGGGAGCCCAGGGCGTTCGGCCTGAGGAGGTAGCACAAGAGTTGCAGTGTGCTCGGTAGTGAGGTGAGCAGAGCTCTGCAGAAGGCTAGCCGGCCGTTACCACCGTCACGGGAAGGCAGGTGTGCTCATCGGGGTGATGAGCCTAGGCAGGTGCTGGGCGAGGCCGGCCCAGAGGTGTGCCGACGAGCTACAGCTGGGCAGCACCAGCCGCATCCTCCCTGCACGCCCGCAGTGCACGGCCCGCGAGAACCTAGATGGACGGGCAGGAGGGCCAGGGAGCCAGGTAAGGAGACACCTCCACCATGCAGCCCCACGGGGCTGGCGCCATGAGGTCCATGAGCCTCGAAGCTGGTCATGCAGGTGCCCCTGGGTGGAGGCCTGGCAAGAGGCCACACCTGGGTCTTAAAAAGAGCGTGGAGTGAAAAGAGAAAGAAAGAAGGCGGAGTTCTGAGTGTACTCTGGATGCAGAGGGTGGGCTTCAGGCAGGTGTGGTTCTGGGGTTGATTCTGGGTCCAGAGAAGAGGTCGTGGGTGGGAGTCACCCCTGGAGTGCACTTGGGGCGTGTGCCAAGTCCTCAGAGCAAGGAGAGGGTGTGGAACCTGAGGCTGGATTGAGGTGGAAGGCATGGAAGGAGGGCAGGGTGACCCCACGCCTGCGGGGAGGGCTGCAGCTGCAGGGAGACCCGTGCTCTGGCCCCAGAGAGACTCCCCTGAGCAGAGTCAGCCGGCCCTTGCTGTGGCCCTGGGCACTGGCAGTTGGGACCCCACCTGGCCGACCGTCTGCTCACCTTGGCCCAGGGTGCAGCCTGACCTCTGCGACTCTTAGTCACCACAGCAGTGCTCGGTCTCCCCCACGTGCCCAGCTCAGGAAAACAGCGCCCCTGGGCCGCTGCCAACCCATAGGCACTGCCAGGGCCGTGGGGAGGGGCAGGGCTCCTCACAGGCAGTCGCCCTCCAGGGGTCACGGTACAGAACTGCAGACCCACTGGAGCGCTGGAAAGGTGGAGGGGCGCGGTGGGGCGGGGCCTCGGGGAAGGGAGGAGGGGCAGAGGGGGCGGGGCTGCCGGGGGGAAGGAGGAG
>NW_006159450.1:685676-695975 GCF_000334495.1 Tupaia belangeri chinensis | reverse complement strand
GGCAGTGTCAGGAAGGCTGGGTGGGCCCAGTTCTGGGTGCAGGTTCCTCTGTCGGGGACCCCACGACTCTGGGCCCTGATGGTGTCCCTCCGATGTCCTGTGTGCTGAGTGGACTAGGAGGTGGCAGCTGGATTCCTGCGGAGTTTCAGATGCCAGGACCCTGAGGGCAGAGGGTGTTAGGCTGGGCAGGACAGATGGATGAGGAAGCCCGCATGGGGCAGAGCCTGGAGGAGAGGCGGAGGCTTCATGCCCAGGGCTGTGGTCCCTGCTCCAGGGCAGCCTGGCACACCGCTCCACCGGCAGGCCCTGGGCCTTTCTGTTAGACGGCTGGGGCACGCCGAACCCACCACCTGCCCGCTCTGCTCTGAGCAGCTGGATGAGCCGAGGCCGGCCTAGAGACCTCTGGCCTCCGGCCCGCCCAGGCTGCCTAGCTCCACACAGCCCAGGAGGTGCAGCTGGTCGGCCTGGCCCTGCAACCCTGTGGCCTCAGCCAGCCGCTCTCCGTGCCCGGGGCAGCAGCTGTGCCAGGCTGCCTCCCAGCATGCCTCTCTGTGGCTGACCCGTAGAGCCATGGAACTGGTCTGGCCAAGGCCTGGACAGCCCCGCCTGGGAGGGCTGCACGGAACGTGATCCCTGGGAGCTGTGTGGCCCCATCTAGGGCCCAGGAGAGACAGGAGTGGTGGGCGTCATCTCAGAGGTCATGATGCTTCACAGGACCTGGAGATGGCGTCTGAGCGCGACGGACATGTGCGTGGCAGGGGCGCCAGCAGACGGCAGGGCAAGCCCTTGCTGATTCTGGCTCTGCCACACAGGAGGAGGGAGTGTGGGGTTTGTGGGCCTCGAACCTGCTTTTCCAAGGCACACACAGGGCAGGGAGTGGAGCGGAGGGCAGAGGGCGCAGGCGTTCAGGGCCACAGAGCCAGCCTCTGCCAGGGCTCACCCAGCGTCTGCATCCCTCCATCCCTCCATCTCTCCATCCTCCACCCTGCACCCTCCATCCTCTTCCCCTCTCCTCTACCCTTCACTCTTCATTCCTCTCCACCCTCTATCCTCCACCTCTCCACCCCTCTACCCGCCATCCCTCCATCCCTACATCCCTCTCTATTCTCCTCCTTCCTCCTCCACCCTCCTCCTTTCCCCTGTGCCCCTCCAGGCTGGCTGAGAAGGCCCCTTACTGGCACCCTGGACAGGACCGAGAGATGGCACCTCCTAGGAGCTTTGTTCTAGAGCTGGGGAGGGATGGGAGCAGCTGCACTTGCAGGGCTAGCTTTCCAGGAACCTCCCACTTCAAATACAGGGCTGACTTCCCAGCTCCCTGAGTGAGGCATGACCAGAAGGGGCAGTTCTCACCAAGGGTAGGTAAGCCAGGGCAGGTCTGTGACCTCTAGGGCGGAGAGGAAGGACTTCTCCTCCCCTGCCTCCTCACACGTGGTAGCTGAAGCCCGAGCAGCCACCCTGGGCCTGAACCAGTCAGCCAGCCTGTGCTCCTGACCTCGGGCCCTGTCCCAGCCCAGACCACCCTGTGTAAGAGAACTTGGCCTGGCCTGCTGCCTGGCACCGGGCGCTGGGAGGGGCCTGATAGTCCAGGGAGCTTGCAACCTCACGGGCCCAAGACCTCCTGCTCACTCCAGAGCCCGTCTTTCTGGAGCTCGGGCTCATGGCAGCCACCCCAGCCACAGAAAGGTGAAGGTTGTAGTTGGGACCAGCAGTTAGCATAATGGCTATGTCGCTGGACTCCCATGTAGTCGACCGCGGTTTGCGTCCCGGACCCGGTGGCTTAAAACTCATGCTGGGCGCGTGTGCGTGCGTGCCCAAGATCCCAAGAGGAAAACGGAGGAGAAGGGATTGCGGCGTGGCCATCCCCCCTGGGGGGTGAGTTCTCGCTTTCTGTCTCTCTGTCTCTCTCTGTCTGTCTGGCGAGCGCACGCGCCCTATAGCAAAAACCTCTCAAAAAAAAAAAAAAAAAGAAAAAGAAAGAAAGAAAGGTGAAGGTTGTAGTGAGGAGAGGTCTTTGCTGGGGCCTGGCTTCGGCCCTCACATCATGGCAGGACTCAGGAGGAGGGGGTGCTGGATGGACCCTGCGAGCCAGGGCCTGTTTAGGGAGCCCACAGAACTGCCTCCAGCTGCACGCAAACCCATCGCTCCTGGCTCTCCCCGCAAGGGGCGGCCGGTCACCACAGCTGTCCCGGGTGGTCAGAGGACCAGCCTCGTTGTCACCTAGTCACCCGCTGTGGCTCCGTGGTCTCTGTGAAGGTGGACATGCTGAGGCAAAGGGCTGTGTCACTGAGGGCTATGATGTGACTACTTTGGCACTGGGGTGCGAGCCTCCCCTGGCCAAGACTGGCAGGCAGCTCAGGGTGGAGGGTGGGCATGCTGGGGTGGAGGGGGTCTGTGCAGGCTGCCAGGTCCCGGCCAGAACAGGGCTTGTTCTCCCCAGGCAGAGCTCCTCGGAGACCGCCCCCAACCTGACTTTGTCCTAGAAAGGGGTGACAGGGGTGAGGCTGGCTCCCCCTGCTCCCCAGAACTTGCTTCCAGCTCCACCCTGAGGGCCCTGGGGAGGCTGGTCGCCCTCGGGGCCTGCCCGGCCAGGCCTCTGTAGGCATGCCTGTGCGTGTAGCCAGGCTGGGGCACAGCCACCTCCATTGAGATCCAAGTGAATTCTCGTCATCTGGTTTCCTCCTTCCGGGGGGGCTGTCCAGGGCCACAGAGGACGGCAGGGCTCGCCCTGCAGACCAAGAGGCCCCGGGCAGGGGTACACACCCAGTGCGGGGGCCATGAGTGCTTCCTGGTGGTCCAGCACAGTCTGTAAAGCCAGGCTCCGCGGCAACCCCACGCCCTCTCCCTCCCCTCCTGGAGAGAAGCTGCATGGCTCACGCCAGGAACTCCCGGGCCGGGCCGCCACCTGGCGCCATGACTGCAGACCCAGAACTGCTGAGGGCGGAGAGGCAGGGACACGCTGAGGGGACAGAGGTCTGAGACTGAGGGTGGGCACGCTGGGTGGACCGGGGTCTGGGACAATCCATGCCATGGCCACGGCAGCAGCTGGGACTGCGCTGGGGTGGCCGGTGCCTGCACTGTCGGCCTGTGCTTGGCTGGCTCAGGCGCAGAGGCTCGGCTGGGGGGAAGGGAATGGTGAATGCTCACAGCACTGGAAGCACCCACGGCCTGACCTGGCCTGACTCAGTGTCCTAAGGGACCCTGGGAGTAGGTCCCTCGGGAAGCCGCCAGCCAGCCCTACACCGGAAGCACACGTGCACACACACGGGCACCTGCTGGCCATGTCGGCAGCTCCTGCGGGGTAAATGCTCACACCCGCTGGCTCAAAGCAGGCTGCAGTGTAGCAGAGGTCCTGGTTCTTCAGGTGACTCTGGGTCCTGCAGGTCAGCATGGGGCTCAGCACCCCTGAATGGAGCAGGTGGGGTGCAGCTGACACACTGTGGGGACTGGGGTAACCAGACACAAGAGCGTGGAGAGGAGGGGAGAGAAGGGCTGGAGGAAGCTCCCTGAAGTGGCTCCAAGCCAGAGACAGCCCTGCCAGAGCAGGTGAAGCTGGGTCACTGGGGGCAGGAGGGCATGGGGACACCATGGTGGGGGCAGGCGTCCACCCGCTGTTCTCTCCTTTCCCTGCTCCACTTGGGGGCTGAATGCCCTGTGCTTCCAGGCCACCCTCTGGCCCCTTGGCCCCATGGGGGAAGCCGGGGCAAGCAGTTCATGATACGGCTGCACACAGGACGTGAGGGGCTTGGCATTTGGTAGAGGTTGTACGTGGCACCTGTGCTGGGGGCAGAGTTGGGCCTGCGGGGCTGACAGTTGGCTGTGTGGTGAGAGACAGTTCCTGGGCTGGGCCCTGACCCCGCAGTCCAGGCCGCGGGTGGCCTGCTGGGAGCACAGGCACGTGGGCTGGCCCTGTGAAGACTGCAGTGACCCCAACACCACGGAGGGTCCTGTGATGGCAGCACGATGCGTGTGAGGTGTTCGCCTGCCCCTGGTGTGGGCATGCCAGCCCGGCATGGAGGGGAGCAGAGGAGACAGACTCAGGAGCTCTCCTGCCTCTGGAGGTGGGGGGGGCAGGCGAGGCGTAGAGAGGACAGAGAGGCCGGGCCACCCCGAGAGGCCCTCAGCTCTGGGAAGGCTGCAGTGGGCCCGGCAGGGGGCTGGAGGGTGAGACGAGTGTGCAGGTGAGCACAAGCTGCATGGGCTGGGGGGACAGGGAGCCGCTGAGGGTTCTGGGTCTAGGTGGCCTCACCAGGAGAGGGAGGAACAAGGATGCTGTCTCAGTGCTCCTCAGGACAGTCTGAGTGCCAGGGACCACACGGAGAAGACGGCAGCGACGAAGAGGCTGCTTGGACTTGGGAGCCCCGGCAGGGCTGTGCCGCGCATCTGCTCCCCTAGTAGGACTGTCGATGGTCACCGCTGCCCGCCCTCCTGCCTCTGCCTCCCTTCTGCTCTGAGCCCCGGCTTTGGCCTAGCACCTGCACCCCTGCACTGCCCAGCGCCTGGATGGGCCTGGACACTGCACACACCCTCAGTTCCTCCTGCTCCCCTCCTGACAGCAAGAGCTTGGAGAGCCATAGCAGAGGATGCCAAGGCCACTCCAGGGTCCAACATGGGGCGCCGCCAGCAGGGGGGACGAGTGGAGTGGCTCAAGGACAGGAGTCCATATGCCTCACGTGCCACCAGGGACAGCCCAGGAGCTCAGCACGGGGCTCCCCGCTGTGTACGAACGAACACGGCGCCATGGAAGGACAGCGGCTGTGCATGGCCTGCCCCTTCCAGGAGCTGCTGGACAGAGCCTGAGGGACGGTCCCAGAGCGGGTGCAGCGAGTCCAGGGGCCGCAAATGCAGCTTCATTTCCAGCCAGAAGTGGTTTCTGGAATGAGGCGCAGGCGGCTAGAGGTCAGGGCACCTGGGTGGGGAGACATGGGGCACACCTTGCAGCTGTGGGAACAAAGACGGCCTCAAACCACCAGGTGTGACCTGTGGCCCACCCCAGGACCGAACCCCTGAAGCTGTGAGTGGTCCCACCACCTGAGCAGCAGCACCCAGCAGAGGAGCGGCCGTCCTGGCACCCGTGTGGGTGGGTGTCATGCCAGCAGTCCCTGGAACCAGGTGGCCCAGGCCTGGCGCTGGCTCACAGGAGGCCCCACCATGGTCCCTGCTCCGGCACAAGGAAGGACCTGCAAGAGGCCTCGCCTGGGGCAGGGCACAGACAGGCTATGCCGCCGTGGTAGCCACCCTCAGGTCAGCCTGGCCGCTGATCGCCTGCTGGGCTCGCCCCTCCAGCTTAGCAGGAGGGGCTTTGTCTCCCGGCCTCGGCCTCGGCCTCGGGTGCGAGCAGGGAACTGCCATGCAGCCCGGCGCTGTGGAGGGAAGCCTGCAGCGCTCCGTCCCAGCCCCAGGGCAAGGACGGTCAGAGCAGCAGCACTGTAGCCCAGGGGAGCTGGACGCGGACAGTGGAGTGCAGCCTGGCCGCCCTGGTGCTCCCAGCACCCCGATGTGCACACAGTCCAGGCATCCAGAGTCGCCGTCTCCTGGCTCTGCCCAGGGCAGGCATGCCTCACCACCTCCTGAGGAGCGAGGGGCCGCTGCCCAGCCAGAGGGAGAGCTGAGCTTTAGCTGCCATCCACCCTGCCACACTGGGCAGGCCCCATACCTGTGTGGCCCCGGGGACCGGGGTGGCCTCATGAGCACCTTCACTGCAGGCTGGGCCAGGCCCTGTGCCCTCCTGAGGGGGCTTGTGGCAGTGAGAGTGGCGGGGCCAGGGCCTGTGGGAGGGCCCTTCCCCCGGGGAGCAGAGGGGACGTGCGTCTCCTTGATCGCAGCCATCGTGTCCTCTGATGCCTTGTCCATCTGCTAGCAAACTCAAGCCCGACTGAGGACACTCGTGACCTCCAGGGCGCCAAACACCTGGTCCGTTTCGGCGACTCACTGGCCACAGCATGATCCTATCACTGGCCCTCCCGAGTTCAGTGGGGTGGGGGGACTCTCTTTCAACAGCTTTCGCACTGCAGGAGGATCTGGGGAGAAGTGCAGGCAGCGCCCCAGCCCCTGCCTCGGCAGCCCCTGGTTGGTGAGCGGTCAGTAAACCACCACATCTGCTGCCACCCGAGCTGTGCTCACGCCGTCACTAACCCCAGGCCCCGCTGGCATCGCCGTCACTGTGATGTCCCTGGGAGGCCCCCAGCCCCACCCCATGCCCCCGTGCCCACCTAGAGGCACACCTGCTGGCCTCGGGTGTGGCCATGGCAGGCACCAGCAAGACGTTTTTAAGAGCTGCCTTACAATTCCCCGACCGAGACTCAAAGGCTGCCTGCTGTGGGGCACACCGCTTCTGTGCCACCCTGGACAAGGCAGTGGCCGTGAGGGACAGTGGCCACTGCCGCTGCGCTGGCTGTGCAGTGGGGTGGGCTGACGTCCGGGAGCCCCACAGACTCAGCAGTGAGAGGGAGGGCTCGCTATCTGCAAATCTGGCTTCAGCTAACAATCGGGAAAGGTGGAGGCTGTGACCAGGCATTGATGGAAGGACCCGCGAGTGTAGACTGGAGAGCAGACGTCGAAGAGCTATCGTCGGGGAGCTGCAGCCTCGCTGCTCTCTTCACCTCCAGGGACACAATGGAACAACATGGTCCCACGTGCAGGCCACGGAGGGAGGAAGAGCGAGTTAGGAGGAAGATGTGATTGTCTGGTCAGGGCCTCGTGGCCAAGGGGCTGGGTCCCACCTGGCCAACCGTGGTTCGAATTCAACCCTGGTGGCTTGAAAAACATACCAGGTACATGTGTGCCCCAAATTCTGACAGAAAGGAGGGTGGGAGACCTACAGATAGCATAGCGGTTACGTTGCTGGACTCCCATGTAGTCGACCAGTTTGAGTCCCGGACCCGGCAGCTTAAAACTCACACCAGGCACGTGTGTGTGCCCACAATCCCAAGAGGAAAATGGAGGAGAAAGGACTGGGGTGTAGCCGTCCCCCCTTGGGGGAATTTCTTGCTTTCTATCTCTCTGGAGAGTGCACGCACCGTATAGCGAAACTCTCTAAAAAAATGAAAGAAAGAAAGGAGAGGAGGGAGAAGGGGTTGCGGGGCCCTGCCCACACCCACTGCGGGTGCTTTCTCCCCCTGCTCTGCCTGTTGCAGCACCTGTGCCCTCGGGCTAAGAAAACAGTGAAAAGTGACAACCCTGTGCGGACGCAGGTCATCACGGCCTGTCCCCATCTCCTGCCCCCGGTGTGGCTGAGTCTGTGCTCCTCTGCGTCTCGCACCCTCTGGCCTCCCCTGGTCTGTCCCCACCTCCTATCCCCACCCTTCAGTGTGACAGACTCTGCACCCGTGTCCTCCTCCCCTGCTTGGCACTGCGGCCCTCCGGCTTGCCGTCTCGTTCCACTGTGCACCAAGCCCGTGTGAACTGGCCTTGGTTTCCATTCCACGTGTAAGCAGCAGCGGGCGCTTCACGACAACCAGCTCCTGCAGATGCGTGATGACTGGGCCACGGCGAGCCCTGTGGCAGGCCCTGCCCATCCCACCAGGTTGGATGCACCTGCTTCCGGAGTGGAGCGGCCTGCTTGTCCCGGCTCAGCTCTGCGTGGCAGCTCCGAGCCATCTGAATTTCTGGAACAGCCATGAGCCAAGGGACAGGTGGGCAGAGGGTGTGACTGGACAGAGTAGACATGGGTGTTTTGAAGTGAAGGCTGGAAATGCAGACAGTCCTCAGGGCAGGAGTCGGGAAGGACAGAGAAGGCCGAGGGCTAGGAAGGGCTGAGCCCCAGGAACCCCTCCTTGGTGAGGCCTAAGACAGCAGCATCCAGGGTCTTCCAGGGAGGAGCAAAGTGTGGCCCAGCACCTACCACCAGGGAGCCACCAGGACCCCTTACTCCAGCCAGGCCAGTGGCAGCTCCTGGCACGCAGTGTTGGATAGTGCCCTGGAGTTTCTAGAAGATTCCAAAACAAGAAAAAAGGGGTGAAAAGAGAACAGAAGAGACAAAAACAACAAGAAAGAATGACGTCATCATCACTTGTAGGTAATGAAATTCTTTGCAGAGTGCGAGTTTGAACTGGTGATACATCCATTTGCGGAGTCAGCTCTCTGCAGTCGGCCCAGCTCCAGGCCGGTTACAACAGCAGACAAGCGCCCAGATGAACGTGGCGGAAGGCGCGCTGCGCTGGGTGAGGGATGGGCACCATGAAGACATCCGTTCTCGGTGGACGTCTTTATACATTTAATGCCTTCAACTGAGACGGAAGCCCACTTGAGGAACTTTAGAAAGTGATTCAAAACTTCGTCTTAAAAAAATGGGGAAAGAGCGGTCCAGAAAATATTAAAGAATCAGGGAGAGACAGGGCTTGTGAACAGGTCCTGCAGGAGGGTCTCCAGAGCAATGTCCAGAGAGCCTAAGATGCACAGACAGGTGTGGGCAGGGATGCACAGGTATAGGCAGGTGTAGACAGGTACCAACAAGTATGGGCAGGCGCATGAGGTGTAGGCAGGTACAGACAAGTGCCGGCACATGCAGACATGCGTGGACAGGCGTAGGCATGCATGGGCAGGTATAGACATGCGTGGGCAGTCAGACAGGTGTGAGTAGGTACAGACAGGTGAAGACAGGTGTGGGCGGGTACAGACAAGTGCCAGTAGGTGTAGACATGTGTGGGCAAGTGCAGCCAACTGTGAGTAGGTGCAGACAGGTGTAGATGAATGCAGGTAGGTGTGGACAGGTGTGAACAAGTGCAGTTTCAGGCAAGTATAGACAGCTGTGGACAGGTGTAGAAAGGTGTGGATAGGTGCAGACAGGTGTGGGTAGGTAAGGACAGATGCAAACAGCGTGGGCAGGTGCAGGCAGGTACAGACAGGTGTGGGCAGGTGTAGGCACATGTGGGCAGATGTAGACAGGTGTGGTGGGTGCAGGCAGGTGTAGGCAGGCACAGACAGGTACAGGAAGGTGCAGGCAGGTACAGACAGGTGTGGGCAGGTGTAGACACGTTTGGTAGGTGTAGGCAGGGGTCAGTAGGTGCAGAACAGATGCGGACAGCTGTGAGCAGTTGTGGGCAGGTGCAGACAGGTGTAGACATTTGTGGGTGGGTGCGGACAGATGCAGGCAGCTGTGGGAAGGTATAGGCAGGTGTGGACAGCTGTAGGTAGGTATACAGTCATGAACAGGTGCAGGCAGTTGTGGGCGGGTGTCTGAGGTGCGAGGGCTGGTTGTGCCCTCTCTGCCGCGCGTGGTGCATGCTGTGGCAGGAGGCTGTGCTCAGGATGGGAGTCCTCATGCGGGGAACAGAACGTGTGCTCTGTCCACCTGTACTGGGCGTGCCCATGCTCTGGCTCCTCCTTGTTGGAGGGCTCCAGACACCACCAGGGTGTGCTGCCCAGCCCTCACCCACAGGGCGGTCACACAACTCAGTCCTGGCTGTGGATGAAGCAGAGGTGGGCGAGGGCAGCTCCTGGTGGCTGGGAGGGAGCCACGGCCACTTCCCCTTCTGAGTGTCAGAACACAGATGTGACGGCTGGGCCAGGAGCCGCGTCAGGACTGCTGAGGTGAGTCATGCACAGCTTTAGGTCAGTCCTGGATGTCACCTTGAGGCCTTCCCTGACACACCACTTAAACGTTCGCCCTCCCAGTCGGCCTGCTTTGTCTCACCCTGAGCTCGCAGGCCTCCTGCCATGCCTGCTTCAGAGAAGCAGGGGTTCTGCCTCCTCTGGTCACCCCAGGGGCTGGCCCTGGTAAGGACTTGTTCAGCGGGTGCTTGCAGAATACGAAGGCCGTTACTAAGTGCCCTATGAGCAAATGCTGGCAATACGGGCATGCCACCTGGAGGGGAGGGCAAGCAGAAGGCTGGCAGCCACGCTGGGGCCGGAGGCTCGAATGCAGTGGACTAGCTGGCCCGTCCTCGGTCTCCCCTGGCCTTCCCACCCTTTGCTCCTCCACAGAAGTCCCTGGCCAAGGCATCCCTGTGGCAGTTGGAGAAGTGGGGGGGTGGGAGATGTGGAGGTGCCAGGCGGGGACTCTCCCCAGACCCAAAGGGCAGCAAAGGCCTCCGTCTCTGCCGTCTGCAGTGTCCACGCGGCCATGCCTACGCAGGGAGTGGTCATGGTCGCCATCCCTTCCAAGGCCCAGAGCAGGTCTCCACAGTGTGCCACTCCTGACCCTCCCAGGCCAAGCCCAGGCGCTGGGGTGCAAGGCGCGACCCAGGACCCAAGAGGCTGCGCGTCCTGAGTCCGAAATTGACCCTTTATCAGAAAGGTTGGCGCAGGAGTCCCTCCAGCGTCCCGCCCCTCCCAACGTGACCGGCCCTCGGGGCCCCGCCC
>NW_006159450.1:676064-685600 GCF_000334495.1 Tupaia belangeri chinensis | reverse complement strand
CTCCTGGTCCTGCAGTCGTCGCGGCGCCCGAGTCCCGAGTGGAGCAACCATGTCCCAACGCTTCGTGGTGACCCCCGCGACGGGAAGGGCGGAGGACTCGGGGCGCGGGGTGGAGAACTGCGGCCGTCAGAGCCCGGATCCCGGCCCCAGCCCGGACCCCGACTTGGGCCCCGACCCCGCGGTCGCGCAGGAGGCGCCGACGGTGGACGCGCTTCCCATTCTGCGCTACTGCCGCGAGCCGAGCCGCTATGGTAGGGGCGCGCCGCGATCCTGCGGCGTCCCCTGGAGGGCCGTCTGTGGGCTCAGCTCCCTGTGGAGTCCCGCCCTGCTTCAGGTGGCCAGCATCGGAGGGATGTCACTGCGTTGGCTTTAAGGACAGCCGCGTGTCCCGTGTGGTCAGCACTGGCTTCGCAACCCCAGCCCCGGCCGCTTTCCCTGGACAGTTGGCAGAGGCCGTGGTGCCACAGTGTCTGGGAGCTGCACCAGCCTTCCCCTCCTGAGGGGCACCCCACCTGGTCTCCTGGCTCAGGCTTCCAGCCCTAGCCCTCTGGTTTTGCTAGTTTAGGGACACCAAGAAAGGAGCCAGACTCCATCTCTGGCTGGACAGCCACCCCCGGGTCAGGCCAGAGCAGGTGCCAAGCAATGCTCTCCCACCGCCACCGCAGCCCCGTGGCTGTGGTCTGGCTCTGTCCCCCAGCCCCTTCCATCTGAGAACTCTGAGAGAAGGGAGTTGAGGGCTGCTAGTGACCGTGGGGGACAGTGTCCCCACCCATTCTGCTCTTGGTGGGCTCTGTGAACCCCAGCGCCTGGGAGAAGGGCCCCTGTGGTCACTAGCAGCCCTCAACTCCCTTCTCTTGGAGAAGGGGGACACGGAAGGCCCCCTGCACCAGCCTCCCCATGCGGGGTCCCGAGATGGATGCTCCCCCCAGTCCTGGTCGATGGCCGAAGGGACTGGGGTGTGGGCTCACGCCCGCCAACCCGAGGCCCTGGCCCCAGGCAGTGGACTGGACAGTCTGTCGTTCCTGGCTGGGAGCCCCACCTGCAGGTCCTGCAGTGCCCACCCCGAGGGGCCCTGAGTCACAGTGGCTTCGGGACGTGCATACACACCCCGCCTCTGCACACGGTGCCTGTCGAGACGGTGAGGGCCAGCTGACCTGGAGGTCGAGGACAGCGTTTCGGTCCCTCCCCAACGAGGTGCCTGTTGGCTTACCAGGGGTTCTTCCTGGCAGAGAGGCCCGGGCCACAGCCCCACTGAACGTGGGTGTTCTTTGGTGCCAGCGTTATCTGCGGGGGGGATGCTGTGTGTACATGCATGGCACATGTTTGCATGTGTGTCTGTGTAAGTCTGTTTCTGTGTGTATCTGTGTGTGTCTGTATCTGTGTGTTGGTGTGTCTCTGTGTCTGGGTGTGTTTCTGTGTGTCTGGGCAAGGGTGTGTGGGTGTGTGTCTGGGTGTACCACCGTGTGGCTCTGTGTGGGTGAGCTGTGTATGTTTCCGTGTGTCTGTGTCTGGGCAAGTGTGTCTGGGTGTACCGCCGTGTGGCTCTGTGTGGGTGAGCTGTGTATGTTTCCGTGTGTCTGTGTCTGGGCAAGTGTGTCTGGGTGTACCGCCGTGTGGCTCTGTGTGGGTGAGCTGTGTATGTTTCCGTGTGTCTGTGTCTGGGCAAGTGTGTCTGGGTGTACCGCCGTGTGGCTCTGTGTGGGTGAGCTGTGTATGTTTCCGTGTGTCTGTGTCTGGGCAAGTGTGTCTGGGTGTACCGCCGTGTGGCTCTGTGTGGGTGAGCTGTGTATGTTTCCGTGTGTCTGTGTCTGGGCAAGTGTGTCTGGGTGTACCGCCGTGTGGCTCTGTGTGGGTGAGCTGTGTATGTGTGTGTGTGTCTGTGTCTGGGCGTATGTGTCTGGGTGTCCCGCCGTGTGGCTCTGTGTGGGTGAGCTGTGTATGTGTGTGTGTGTCTGTGTCTGGGCGTATGTGTCTGGGTGTCCCGCCGTGTGGCTCTGTGTGGGTGAGCTGTGTATGTGTGTGTGTGTCTGTGTCTGGGCGTATGTGTCTGGGTGTCCCGCCGTGTGGCTCTGTGTGGGTGAGCTGTGTATGTGTGTGTGTGTCTGTGTCTGGGCGTATGTGTCTGGGTGTCCCGCCGTGTGGCTCTGTGTGGGTGAGCTGTGTATGTGTGTGTGTGTCTGTGTCTGGGCGTATGTGTCTGGGTGTCCCGCCGTGTGGCTCTGTGTGGGTGAGCTGTGTATGTGTGTGTGTGTCTGTGTCTGGGCGTATGTGTCTGGGTGTCCCGCCGTGTGGCTCTGTGTGGGTGAGCTGTGTATGTGTGTGTGTGTCTGTGTCTGGGCGTATGTGTCTGGGTGTCCCGCCGTGTGGCTCTGTGTGGGTGAGCTGTGTATGTGTGTGTGTGTCTGTGTCTGGGCGTATGTGTCTGGGTGTCCCGCCGTGTGGCTCTGTGTGGGTGAGCTGTGTATGTTTCCGTGTGTCTGTGTCTGGGTGTGTGTGTCTGGGTGTACCGCCATGTGGCTCTGTGTGGGTGAGCTGTGTATGTTTCCGTGTGTCTGTGTCTGGGCGTATGTGTGTCTTGGTGTACCGCTGTGTGGCTCTGTGTGGGTGAGCTGTGTATGTTTCCGTGTGTCTGTGTCTGGGCGCGTGTGTGTCTGAGTGTACCGCCGTGTGGCTCTGTGTGGGTGAGCTGTGTATGTTTCCGTGTGTCTGTGTCTGGGCGCGTGTGTGTCTGAGTGTACCGCCGTGTGGCTCTGTGTGGGTGAGCTGTGTATGTTTCCGTGTGTCTGTGTCTGGGCGTGTGTGTGTCTGGGTGTACCGCCGTGTGGCTCCAGGACTGTGCTGGCTGGAACAGGTGTGTGGCAGGCCCGGGGTTCCACCGTGTGACTCAGCCCTGAGAAGAGTGGACCCGTGCATCTGGGGACAGTGGACCAGGCGCTTGTCCCCAGAGGTGGCCGCTGGATCTCAGGCCCCACTCCCTGTGCCGGGAGCCCTGTCTTGGGCTCTAGGGCTGCACCCTGTGGTGTGAGGTCTGGGGTGCGAGCGGAGGGCTGTGGGCAGGGCGGCCGGTGCGCTCCAGCATGGCCAAGGTCTTCTAGTCTTGTCTGTGGACCTGTGACTTGCCAGTCACGGGGCAGTGTGGATGTGAGCAACCACTGGGCCGCGAGGGTGTGGCTGCTCTGAGCCCCGCGTGCTCTGGGGCGAGGGTTGTTCGAGGACAGTGGCGTCTCCCAGAGGGCAGGTGAGGGGCTGGGAAGTGTGGCCTTGAGGTGCCGTGTGCAGCCATGAGACAGGCTACTTCTCGGGGGCGAGGGCCTGGCCCAGTCAGGGACAATCTCGACCTCCCTGAACGGGCCTGCAGGGTGGTGCAGGGGGCTGGGCTCCACGGTGACCCTAATCTAGGGACCGCATCCCCTCACGCATTCCCTGCAACCAGGGCCCAGGCACTCGGCCTTGCCGCCAAACACCGTGTGGTGTGGGTGGGCTCTGGCCCCAGGGCCCAGGTCCAGCACCCCAGGCAGGGACGAACCAGACCAGGCCATTCTGTGGGACACTGTGCCTCGTCCCCTGTTCTGGGACTCTGCCTTTCACCGTCAGAGCCCAGCACACTGACCTGTGGGCACGAGCCCCGGGAGGGTGCCAGGTGCCTGGGACAGACCTCGGGTGCCCCCCTGCTGGGCCGTGGTCACTCGCCATCCTGGATGTGGCAGGTGGGGACAGCACTGTTTGAGGCCAGGGGCCTCCCAACCCCAGAACCCCCACACCCACCCCTTCTTGAGGGGAGGTACTGTCTGGCCTGGAAGGCTGGGCCTCCTCTGGAGGTCCGGGTGCAGACTCTCCCTCCCCCTGCCTCCCCACCACCACCACCAACCAGACCCCCGGGCCCCACCGGGGGCTGGAGCAGGCTGGCAGGACTGAGTCAGCCACCCCTCCCCACCTTCACCCTGCGGCCACAGCTGCCGATAGACATCGACCACCATGGCCAGGATTGCCGGCGACAGCTCCGCCCGCGGTCGATGGGTGACTTTGGGTCCTCCCATGTGGAACAGAAGGCCTATTATCTCACGCTGCCATTAGGACACCGTAACTAAGTGTAAACAAACAGGCAAAGATTTCTCCGGTACGTCTCGGGCAGCCCGCCAGGAAGCGGGTGCTGGGTGGTGCTTCAGTCCTGAGGCACCCACGTTAGATACGCGCCTGGGAGGGACTGCCCGCTCCCCTGGGACAGCCGTCATGCCTCGTGTCAGTCCCGTGTCTCACGCCTCCCCAGGTGCCCTCACACCCGAGTTCGTACCCGTGACTCTGCGTGAACCCAGCGCCCCTTGACGGCTCACGCGGCCTGGGCGTGTTTGTGTGTGGTAAGCATGCAGTCAGGGCCCCCTGTCTCTGCCAAGGTGTGTAACATGGGCTCCAACCCTGTCCCTGGTTTCTGGTGGGTCTGGCGTGCTTGGTGGTGGTACCACTCCGTGCTGGGACCAGGCACCTGCCACCTTTCTGTCCTGAGAAGGGAGCCCACGTGCTCCCCAGACAAGGCCACACCTGTGGGCACGGGTGGGGGAGATGATGCCAGGCGGGCCTGGAGCTCCTGGCCCAAAGGAGGTGGCAGGGCCTGGTCAGGTGGAGCCGGGGAGGGTGTCCAGTGTGTTTTGTGGGTGGACATCTGAGGGGCTCCCAGAGCCGGCCATAGGGACACGGGGCTGTCACCTGCCTGCAGGCACAGCCATGTGCCGAGTATGACGACCTCCAGGCGCATCCCAGCCTGGGCCACGGTAGTGGAGGGACATTCCCCTGCCAGCCCCATCGCCAGGAAGCCCTGTCTGCCCTGCGAGGAGGGTGTCCAGCTGGGACTCTCAGGCCAGCCAGAGCCCACGGCCGGCACTAGAGCAGCCTGCACCTGTGGTCCCGTGCCCTGTGGGGCAAAGACCGGCCCCGAGTCCCCGGCTGAGGGCTGGCCTCCATCTCCCTGAAGCCGTTACTGGACTGGCTGAGGGTGTGGAGCCCCGAGCCCCAACTGCACCTGCGGGCCTTGGAGCCCTCTGGAGAAGCAGGCAGGCCGGCCAGCCCAGAGCCCGATCTGCGAGGACCCCCGAACCGGTGGGGAAGCCACGGGTGGGAAGCCTCAAGTGAGATGTGTGTCCGAAGCCAGGCTTGTTCCGTGGGGCGTGTGTCTGTGTTGCATAGATGTGACCGTGTAGCTATGTGTGTATGCATGTCTCTGAGTGGTGTCTGTGTGTTTGGCATGTATGTTATCTGTGTGACTCTGACTGTGAGTGTCTGTGTGTGACTCTGTGACTCTGTGTGTGTTTGTGTGACTGCGTGTCTCTGCATGTCTCTGCGTGACTGCATGTCTCTCTGTGTCTCTCTGTGACTCTGTGTGTCTCTGTAACTCTGTGTCTCTGTGTGACCTTGCATGTCTCTGAGTGGCTCTGTATGACCGCGTGTCCTTGTGACTCTGTGTGTCTCTGCGTGACTGTATGTCTTGCGGCGTGCTGTGGGCTGCCCTTCCTGCAGGAGGAGTTTAGAGCTGGCCCTGGTAAAAGTTCCAGGGTAGGGTCCGAGCTCTGTGAGCTGAGGACTCTGGGACCGCAAGTGAGGCCCTGAGTTTGGGTTTCTGCCCGGGTCATCCCCCAGCTGTGGTCCTGCACGGTCACACGATTCACATGTGTTCACACACCGGTCTCTGCCGCATTTGGGCCGCAGTCCTACCCAGGGTGTCAGGAAAGGCCACGTCAGTGGCACAGAGCCTCCACCCTTGTGGAGACGGGGCTCACGTGGACTCACCTCCTGCCTCCTGGCTGCCCAGGAAGGTGCGGCTGGGTCCCAGGTGTGGCTGCCAGCTCCGGTGTCAGAACCCGCACAGGCTTGGCGGGCAGACGCTGCTGTCTGTCCCCTGAATAATTCATGGAGCCTGGCCGGGCGTGCATCCGGGAGCTGCCCAGTCTGGCGCGGACAGCTTGGGCCTGTGTTTTGGCTCTTACGGGACCCTCGTCTGCGTGGTTTTCCCCATGGCTCAGAGACGGTGCGCGAGGCCATCTAGCCCCCTCTGCCCCTCCCTGTGTACTCGGCCTCTCTCCACCAAAGGGCGCAGGCTCTGAGGCACCCTCTCTCCTTCCCCTCAGGTCTCCCTTACGTGGGCCGCAGTATCTGAGGGAATCATGGCGTGGCCATGTAGAGCATGATTGGGCCTCGTGGTGGGCTGGCCTAGGAGACCCTGGTGACCGCAACACCAGGGGCTCCTGCCCACCGTGCCGTCCCCATGGTCACAGAGGAAACAGCACGTGAGCTCCCCCATGTTTGGGTGGGCACGCTGCGCCCCATGACCCCGGGCCACGGCCAGCCACCTCCCTAGCTCCTTCCCCTCAGGTGTGGTCCTCTCTGCCCCTGGGGACAGGGCGGGACGGGGCTCCAGCTGTTTCATGCATGTTGGCTGCTGTCGGATGTGTGGGGCAGCCAAAGGGAACGACACATACAAGGTAGCATGCAGACATACCAGGACAGCAGGAAGGGGTGAGAAGACGCCCCACGCAATGGGGAACTCCACAAGCCGTACGCACGTGAGGGTCTAGAATCCAGAAAACAGAAAGGGCTCCTCCACCCCAACCAAGAACTCAGATAAACCAGTTCGAAGGCCAGCAGAGGCCTTGCACAGACCTTTCTCCAGAAAGACAGTTGGAGGGCAAACACACGGGAGGCCAGCGTCCCATCAGCAGAGAGGCACACGGGAGACCAGCGTCCCATCAGCAGAGAGGCACACGGAATGCCAGTGTCCCATCAGCAGAGAGGCACATGGGAGGCCAGCGTCCCATCAGCAGAGAGGCACACGGGAGGCCAGTGTCCCATCAGCAGAGAGGCACACGG
Organism: Tupaia belangeri chinensis; assembly: GCF_000334495.1. Taxonomy (NCBI): domain Eukaryota; kingdom Metazoa; phylum Chordata; class Mammalia; order Scandentia; family Tupaiidae; genus Tupaia; species Tupaia belangeri. The sequence goes on along the minus strand of NW_006159450.1, from coordinate 678,745 downwards.
GAGACCAGCGTCCCATCAGCAGGGAGGCACAGAGGCCTCATCCACCCTCGACAGTATTCTCAGGAAAGCAGCTGAGCAGCTGTGTTGGCGAGGGTGGGAGGAGAGCCCCGCACTGCTGGCAGGAAAGGAAGGGGGGCCCTGGAGTCTGGCTGCAGCGCGAGCGTGCAGGAGTCTGTCTACGCTGGGAGGGGAGCACGAGGGTTGGGCGCTAGGTGTGCGGGGCCTTTGGGCTGGGACCAGGCATCAGTCCTGGGCATGTGAGGAGAGGGGGGAGGCTGACTCCAGACACGCATGCCCTGCTCCAGCTGGTGCCCTTCAGCAGCCCTGACCTGGGGCCTCCAGGCTGGACCCTGTAGGATCCCTGCTCTCGTAATCACCCAGCCAGGTACTCTGTCAGTCCCAGAACCACCAGAGCAGCCGGTGGCTCCTGGGGACGCTGATGCATGCTATCCAGTCTGCCCACTGTGTGTGCCCGCATGGCGAGAGCGGGGTGAGTACGCTCACAGCAGCACCCTGCATGGCGGCCGGAGGTGGGCACGGCCGCACCCTCACACCTGTGAAGGGCTGATGACGCTGTGATCAAGGCGGCGACCGGGCCTGGAGCAGACCCGATGGGGGCCGGCCTGCTCAGAGAGGGTCCTTGAGCTGACGGGCCCAGGGCCTGGCGTGTCCTGTGTGGACGGTCTCTCTGAAGTGAGGAGAGTCTGGCCTGTGGGGTCAGCGTGAAAGGTGGCCCGTGTCCGAGCGACGACGGCGTGCCCGCGCTCCCCGCGCGGCTGTCTCCTCCGGGTGTCTCTGTCCCTGCTCCGACCTGCTGTCCTGCCATGCTCTGGAGTGCCCGTGCCAGGTGAACCTTCACGCTGGCACGAGCTGCGGGGTGGGGAGTGCAGAGCCCTGCACGGAGAAGTCAGCTGGTCATGAAGACAGACACGGCGGGGCCCCTGTGAGGCCCTGAGCAGGACAGGCAGAGGCAGACCACGGCCCAGGTTGCTGGGGCTGGGCGGGAGTTCCGTGCATGGTGGAGAAGTGCGGGTTGGGAGAGAGAACTTTCTAGAGAGGCTTGGTGTGGCCACACGAGTGCACCGAGGCAGGGGCTGATGTCCCAGGGCTCGCCCCAATGCATACCCGGAGAAGAAACAGCAGGCAGAGGTGAGGCCTGAGGGTGGACGAGGCCCCCTTCCTGACCCTCTTTTCCGCAGAGCAGGGGGGCCGATGTGATTAAGCCGGTTCGCAAGGAGAGGTTCTCACAAGAGGGCTCCTGTGAGTCTCGATTGCCCTCTGGAAGGTGCACTTTCTGACCTTGGAAGAGAGATTTGTGTCCAGGGACCTTCCTGTCTCAAATGACACCCTCTGTGACCCCATCTGTCATGGTCCCGGCAAGGCCAGGCCCTGCAGGACAATGAGCCTGGACAGCCCCTCTGTGCACAGAGTCCTCTGACTAGGCAGGCCCTGGGCCTTGGGCACCTGGGGTTCTGGCAGGCCTCCCGCTGCCAGGGACTGGGAGTGGGCGAACTGGGCCACTCCTTGGGGAACAGTCCCGCCCTCTGGCCTGTAGTCCTAGCTGCCTTTGCTGGCCTGTCCCCAAAGGCCCTGTCTCTGAGAGGGAAGGCAGAGGCCTGGGCTGGCCAGCGTCCCTCTGAAGACAGGGCCAGCCACACTCTGACAGGCCTGGCAGCTGTGGTCCACCACCCAGTCCCAGTGCTGCACCGGGGTGGCCCTCCCTCAGGAGAGTGGGTCTTGCTTCCGCCTCAGGGGTTCAGGGCTGACCTCGGAGGCATGAGGCAGTGGGTCTGAGGCCCTGCCAGTGTCTGTACCGTCCCTGCCGAGCCAAGACCCAGGCCCACCTTGGGTCCATGTGTACGGCCAGTGTGGGGAGGAGCCTTAGAGGGAGTGGGGGCCCTGGTGGGGGCAGGTCTCTGCTCTGTTCAGGTCCCACTGGTGGGGGGGCGGCCCGCTCGATTCCAAGCCCCATGCCCTGAATGTCCGCCTCACGGAATCAGCCGGGACAAAGTTCAACTACACAGCCAGACCCCACGCAGGGCCGAGCTGGCACAGCCAACTGCAGGGAGCGGGCCGCACCCTGCCCCTGCACGCCGATAACTGCGTCTGAGTGACACCGGCCGAGGTCAGAGCGACGGGGAAAGGCCCATGAGCCCCTCCATGGCCACCGGCCTAGAGGGACGCGGGAGCATCTATACCCCAGGGCAGAACCCTGTGGGGGTGGAGGGGACGGCCCCGTCTGGACCTTCAGTGTCCTGTCATGTGATGCCAGTGGTCCTCCCTGGATGGGGCTCTAGGGAGGGGACCGTGGCAGGAAGCCCCTTTGCGAGGGTCTGTCTCGAGGCAGGTAAGGGAGTTCAGAGAGCCCCGCCCGCACTTCCCAGCGGTGCTGTGGGCTCAGGCCAGGATTGCCGCCGCCCGGCCCAGCCTCCAGCCTCCAGCCTCCAGCCTCCAGCTCACTGATGTGCAGACACGCCTATACCTGGCCGGCCCACGGGCTGACCCCGCCTCCTTGCACGTCTGGCCTCCCTGGTTCCCCAGGCCACGGCTGCGCCTCGCTCCTCCTCCGAGCCTCGTCTCTGGGTTTCCTCTGAACGTGCTTCCCGAGAGGCTCTGGGGAGAGCGATGTCCAGGCCCCGGCGTGGAGCAGGTGGGCACTGTGTCTCCACACCCCACGCTGG
>NW_006159450.1:672904-675838 GCF_000334495.1 Tupaia belangeri chinensis | reverse complement strand
TCGAGGGGGGGGACCGTGGCAGGAAGCCCCTTTGCGAGGGTCTGTCTCGAGGCAGGTAAGGGAGTTCAGAGAGCCCCGCCCGCACTTCCCAGCGGTGCTGTGGGCTCAGGCCAGCATTGCCGCCGCCCGGCCCGCCCCCACCCCCCCAGCCCCCAGCCTCCAGCTCACTGATGTGCAGACACGCCTATACCTGGCCGGCCCACGGGCTGACCCCGCCTCCTTGCACGTCTGGCCTCCCTGGTTCCCCAGGCCACGGCTGCGCCTCGCTCCTCCTCCGAGCCTCGTCTCTGGGTTTCCTCTGAACGTGCTTCCCGAGAGGCTCTGGGGAGAGCGATGTCCAGGCCCCGGCGTGGAGCAGGTGGGCACTGTGTCTCCACACCACACGCTGGCGAGGGCAGACAGCCGCGGCCGAGCCCTGTGCACAGCCCGGACAAGGCTCTGTGGCCACCGGCTTCGTGTGGTCCCTTCTGCGCTAACTTGGTGTCAGGGTGCGTGCTGACTGCAGGAACTCTGGTGGGATTCAGATGAGATGACACGCCCCCTGGCCGGGCTCAGGGCTGTCCCGCCTGCTGTGTCGGCCGCGGTGGGAGGGCCCAGCACGGTCCTCTTACGTTTGCACTGACGTTCTGACCTGCAGTTGGAGCCAGGTGTAAGTGGGAGTACGCATCGCTACCCCTGCTGTGCGTTCCCCACGAAGGAGTGGGGAGCTTGCAGGTGACCGCCCACCTGTCAGCGCTGCACCCCTCCCTGCCTGCCCAAGCTGCAGGGACACGGACACGCCAGGCTTAGCGTGCAGCCGATGTGAAGTTGGGGTGGAAATGGGTGGGGTACTGCACCTCACTCGGGCCAGCGGGAGGGCACGGACCCACCCTCTGCGCCCACCATCAGGGGCGGCATGGCTTCCATGGCCACGGTGTCGCTGGGAAAGAGCCTCGGCCCCTCCTTGGCCCCCAGGGTTGCGGCCCGTGGTGTGTGGAGCGCGTGATGTTCTCCTGTCACACATAGCATGAGAGGCTGGCCATTTGTCATCCCTTCGCCCAGGCCAAGGCCCTGCAGAACCCCTGCTCTGCTCTGGCACCCCTGCGGTCCTCGGCAGCCCTGGCCACAGGTGTCTGAGTCCCTGCGAGTAGCTGCTGAGCCACGGCCTGGGCTTTGATCTAAGGTCCGCACTGGCGACCATGCTCTGCTAGCTGTGCTCCACAGATGGCATGTCTGGGTGTGGGGACCCACGGGGCCAAGGGCCGCCTGTCCTTGGGGTTCTAGTTCCAGAAGGGACAGAGGAGAGGCCGGGGGAGCGAGGATGGAGGTGGTGGCCCTGCTGTCACACTGATAGGCTGATGTGCCCCAAATCCGCATGCTGACACCTTCAGTCCTGGGCCTGGACCTCAGGAGGAGAGGGGCCTCACAGAGATGATGGAGTTCCAGCAAGGTCCCAGGGGGCCCTGGACCTCTAGGGCTGGTGTCCTGAAGAGGAGGAATTTGGACTCAGAGATGGACACGCATGGGAGGAAGTCAGCCAGGTCCAGGCCACTCACAGAGCGGGGCAGCCTGTACAGCCCTCGGAAGGACCGGCCAGCACCACCTGGCTTGGCTCGGACTCTGGCCTCGGCCATGGGGGTGTGGGCATGGCCCTGTGGGCTGCCGGAGGCACCCGAGCAGGCTCATGGGGAGGAGTCCCTGTTCTGAACCGGCTGGTCCCGCTCCGCCTCCCGGGTCTCCGTGCCCTGAGCCCAAGTGGTTGAGCCCGAGTGGCTCCCGCCATGTCCCCATGGTGCCCGCTAGGGTCGCTTGGAGCTGGCCGTGGCCAGGGCAGTGGCCTTGTCCTCCCCAGCAAGCGCCTGCTGACTGTCCCAGCTGGAGCCAGTGTCCCTCCCCGGCCACCTGAGCCCTCCCCGGGGCCTCTGCTCCTCCTCATTGAGCCTCATGTTGCCTGGAGACCAGAGCTTTGTCGTCCCCCAGGACCAGAAGGCACAAGTGGGGCAGAGGGAGAGCTGGCGCCGCCCCGCCCCCACGCTGGGCAGTGCTGGCGCCATGGTGACTTCACCCTCCCTGTGCGGGGACCGAGGCTGCGAGAGTGGAGCTGGGCTGTCCATCCACCTGTGTCTACCACACAGCAGTGAGGGTGGGTAATGGGACCCAAGTGTTGCTGCTCAGCAATGCCCCAGGGGGCCTTGGGGACACTGTCCCAGATGCCATGGGACAAGCTGGCTTAGGACTCGCTGTCTTCCTCAGAAGGACCTGCCTAAACTCACGTGTCATGGCACCCTAGGGTAGGCAGGGTCTTGGCCCCCAGCAGCCTTCCATCACCGAGGGCCCCATCATGGCGCCTTCAGGAACGAGGGCCCTAGGGCCCCTGGGGTGTGCACCTGCACCTGCTCCCGCTTCTGCCCGTGGCCTCTCTGCAGGCCCGCCCCAGAGCACCGAGGGCCACGCAGAGACAGAGACAGTCTCGGAGTGCGATCTGGGCAGCTGCTCTGGGCCTCCAATACCCTCTGACAGCCTGGACCAGGGGAGGAAGGGAGGCTGGGGGAAGAGGAGGAGGCCAGGGGAGAACGGGGCGGCCAGGGGAGAACAGGGTGGCCAGGGGAAGAGGGGGAGGCCAGGGGAAGAGGGGCCAGGGAGCCAATGGGGCCAGGGAGGAATGGAGGCCAGGGAAAAAGAGGGAGGCCAGGGGAGGATGGAGCAGCCAGGGAAGGGTTGGAAGGCCAGGGGAAGAGGGAGAGGCCCCGGAGGAGGGGGAGGCCTGGGGAAGAGGGGCCAGGGAGCCGGTGGGGCCAGGGAAGAATGGAGGCCAGGGGAGGAGGGGGAGGCCAGGGGAGGAGTGGGAGGCCAGGGGAGGAGGGAGAGGCCTCAGAGGAGGGGGAGGCCAGGGGAGGAGGGGGAGGCCAGGGGAGGAGGGGGGGGCCTCAGAGGAGGGGGGGGACAGGGGAAGAG
>NW_006159450.1:655327-664521 GCF_000334495.1 Tupaia belangeri chinensis | reverse complement strand
GGCCTCAGAGGAGGGGGAGGACAGGGGAAGAGGGGCTAGGGAGCTAGTGGGGCCAGGGAAGAATGGAGGCCAGGAGGAGGCCAGGGGAGAAAGGGGAGACCCCGGAGGAGGGGGAGGCCAGCGGAGCCACTGGGGTCATTGGCCTGGGCAGCAGAGGCTGCTTGTAGGAGAGGGCCCCCTCGTGGTTGGCTGGCTGTTCCCCGTGGTCCGGGCAGTCCTGAGCTGGGAAGGAGGCGGCCAGGCCGTGTCCAGGGCCCGGTCCAGAGTTCTCCATCCAGCCAGCAGTGTCCTCTCAGCTGCAGACACTGGGACTGCAGGACAGTGAGTTCCAGAGCTTTCCTGGTCCCGGTGTGTTATGTGTTTTGGGGTCTGTGGGAAGAGGCGCAGTGGAGGCATGGGAGCCCCAGGTGGGGCCCCCTAAGGCGCTGCTGGCTCCACTCAGCTGTGCTGGACAATGGGCCACTGAGGGCAAAGGCCTGTGGACGCTGGGCCGTGGGCCTTCGGGAGGACAGGCCCGGCAGTGCGGGACTGGCGGGGGCGCGGCCCAGCAGGACGTGCCGGGAGTGGCTGTCTCCTCGATGTGGCCATGCTGGGGCTCCACCTGTCTTCACGCGAGAGAAACACCTGGCCGTCCCAGAGCCGCAGGGCCATGGGCCGGAGGGAGCGTGGTTCTCCTGGCAGGTGGGGCTCAGTCCGGGAGGCGGGGAGGCCACTGGCAGGCGGGCTGGGTGGACACTGGGTGTCTCCAGGCAGCAGATGTCAAGCTGTCAGTTTCCAGAACCTTCTGTGTGCCCTGTCCGCCAGCTTCCTCCTCCAAGCCCTCAGGGCTGCTCTGAGGCCTCCCCAGGAAAGACAGTCCAGAATCCTGGTCTCCAGGTGGCCGTCGTGGTAACAGGCCGGCCGGCAGGGGGCGGCCGAGGCCAGCACAGGCTGGATGGCTCTGGACGGTGTCCCGCTGCTGCTCTCCGACGCGGCCAGACCGAGGACCCTTGTGAATGACCTTGGCCGGCCCCTTCAAAGCCCTTCTCTAGAGACCCACTCCCCACCCTGGTACCCCCCCACCCAGCACCTGCAGGCCACTCCCCGTCAGATTCTGGCAGGGACCCCTAAGCTGCTCCCCCATGAGGCAGGCAGTGGGGGAGGGTTGCCAGGGCTGAGCCTCGGGAAGCCAGGGCCAAGGTCCCCTCCTGCCTGCTGGCCCCTGCTTCCTCCTCCTCACCCTGCCCCCACCTTCTGCGAAGAACACCTATCCCCTCCCTCTCCCTGGGTGCCCAGAAGCTCCCCTCTTCCCCCCACCCCTGCACAGTCTGCAGCTCTGATCTGACTGATGGGCGGAGTCAGCACTGCGGGTGGGAGTAGTGGGGCAGGTGGCACTGTGGGCTCAGGGCTCGGCCCCTCTGGACCGCCAAGGCCACCAGAGGGCATGGCCTCCTTGCTGCGGTCCGCGGGCATGACTGAAGCAGGGCCTTGGCCTTGGGAGATTCCGGGTGTGGGGTCCCTCGCTGAGGGGCCCAGAGAAGGTAGCGGTGGGCCCTCCGAGTATTTCCCGAACCTTGCCCAGAAACCAGGTCGGGGCCTTCAGGCTGTCTGGACGTCCGTGGCCCCGCAGCCTCGGCCCCAGGAGCAGATGGCCACCCACCTCAGGATGGCAGGCAGCGTGGGTTCCAGCCTCTGCGGGCAGCAGGCGCTGCGCCAAGTCGCAGGCTGGGGACAGGGACGCTGGTGCAATGGAGGCGGCAGCAGGCTGCATGCAGTCCCGCCAGGGTCTTGGTCCCGCCCCCTTGTGGTGGTGTCCAGAAGTTACCAGCAGCAGCGTGGAGGGGGAGCACTCAACACAGCGGAGGCTCCTGGGCTTCCGCTCACGCGTGGCACGGCGGCAGAGGCGGAAGGATGCAGGGAGGGGAGCGGGGGCCCAGCCTGTGCCAGGGAAGCCCCGGAGGTTTCTCTGGCCCCCCTGAGCCTGGGTCTCAGGGCTGACCCCGCAGTGTCCCCAGAGCCAGTCAGGCCTTGGGGCTGCTGAGGCCGAGGCCCTGGCCCTGTGGGGTGGTTGCTCTGAGACTCCTGCAGGGTGAGAAGCAGCGCAGGAAGGCAGGCTGCGGAGCCGCAGGGGTGGGTGGTGCAGAACCGACCAGGAGGCACAGACCGGCCTGGGCCCCTCCCATTGCAGAGGGCACCAGGAGGGTCCAGAGTGCGGAACCCGGCCGCGGAGAGGCGAGGTGCGTGCGGGGGAGAGGGACATGGTGACTCCAAGGTTCTGGCCCGTGTGGGGGGTGGGAGGTGTTTGGTTTGTGCATGTGCACATGTGTGCATGTGAGTGCACACGTGTGCCAGTTCTGGGAAAGGTGAGCTGAGCCAGCCTGGTGGTGGCGAGGTTGCCCCCCTGCCGCCCCCTCGACTCTTACCTCTAGAAATACAGAGCAGGGCAATGCACTTGCTGATCTGAGAGGGGGGTTCCAGAACCTTCCATCAACAAGGTGAGGAAAGCAGTGGCAGGGACGTCTGTCAGTGCCCCAGGGTCTCAGGAAGTCCTGAGGGGCCTGGGCAAGGCCCCTCCTGGGTGTGTGGTGGAGCCCGGAGCTGCTTGCTGTGGGCAGGGGACCGTGTCTGGGCAGCCACGCAGTTCCCTAAGAGCTCCTGTCTGCGACAGTTTTACCTGGCGGCCCTGACTTGGGACTAGCGGCCCCGAAGAGCACAAGCCAGCGTGCCGGGTGGGTGTGGGCCCCACCCTTGCCCGCTCTGTCCTGAAGGACATGTCATCTCTTCATAAACTTGCTCCACGCGTGACGCGAGCTGCTGAAACCACTGCCCTGTGCTTGTCACCTCATGACTGACAGGAGCGTCGGTGCTCACACTGACCTCTTCCCAGAGAAGACACCTCTGGGCTCCCGGTCTTCTAGGTGAGAAGTCCGCTCCATCTTCCAGGGACGGGGGCCCCCTCTGGGCTCTCCCGCGGAGTTGGGCGTCATCTGCACCCTGGGCATCTGGGGCATTTCCAGGGACCCCTCTGGGCTTTGGCGTTCTACCCGTGTGCGCTGAGGCGGCTGCTGGGTTTTGCTGTGTGACCGCAGGGCCATTCCGTCCTGAGATTCTGTAGAATGGCTCCCCAGAGCTTGCCTATTGGTCTCTGTCCTCGGAGCTGTCCCTGCGACATTGCTCATGCTGTCTTCTCACCCTCACGGTGACATCCTGGGGCTGCAACAGCCCACTGTGAGCGACCGAGGTGGTTCCTCCGGCTGGTGGGGACGAGAAGTCAGAGCCCAAGGTTTTGGAGGGGTGTGCTCCCTCTGGAGGCTCTGGGGGGGGGGTCCTTCTGCCTCTTCCCCTTCTGGGCTGTGGCCCCATCACTCCCCTCTGTCCTCACTGGCCTCCTCTCCCTCTCTGTGTCCCCAGCCCTCTTGTCCAAGGACACTGGTCGTTAGATTCGGGGTCACTGCTCCTCCAGCAGGCCCCATCCTAAGCACACCTGCGGTGACCTCGTTCCCAAAATGCTCACATGCAGGGTGAGCCAAGCACGTTCACATGGCATCTCTGTCGCCTCTCGGGACCCGCGGCCTTGACTCTCCTGCGAGCACAGCTGTGGCCGCCTCTGGCACAGGGAGGCTGTATCTCCCTGTAATTTGGGTCCAGGTGGGATCTGCTGTCAGCCCGGGCCAGCCGGCGCTCTGGGTCGGCCGACAATGCTCCACTTCCCAGGACCTGGCACGTGCTGGGCCTCTTCCTGCACGATCGAGCTGTCGGACGCTGGCCAGACTGGGCTTGTGGTCAGCGCAGGCTGGGCAATGGCCCCGGGGCTGTCGAGTGCCTTCTCCTCTCCTCCTGCAGGCCGCCATGCCCCTCGTTCTCCGACCACGCTCCTAGCTCCTGGTTCTGGAGTTTGGTTCTCGTTTGACCAGGTACGGAGAAAACGTCGGGCAGTCGCTGCGGCCTGTGGGCTTCTCCGTCCTGTGGCTTCTGCCGCAGGGGCTGTGCTTAGGGACGGGGTCGGGGTGCTGACGACCCGTTCTTGAGGTCAAGGTGCGCACGGGCGTCTCTCCCCTGTCCTCAGCACTGCGCTGTCTCTGTCCGCTAGCTGGCAGCGTGCATCCCACGGTGCTCGCGGCCCTGGGCACCCTTGCTGCAAATGTCTGTAGCCTATGATGTCTGGCTCTTAGAAGGGTCTACCTGTTTCTGTGGGGGCTGACCTGCTGCCTGTCACGGCCTCTGGCTTGTGAGATCCCTGCCGTGTTGGAGCTTCGGCAATCCAAGCTTGTTTTCAAAGAGAATTTAACTCAATGCCCTGAGAAAACAGAGATGAATGACTTACAAGATTTGCACAGGAAAGCAGTTCTCTGTGGGGAGCTGCGAGTGCTAATAGCGCATGTTCAAATGCTCGTGTGAGTCAGGCCTCACATTTCAGGACTGTGTGAGCATTGAGCCCAGAGACGCTGTCTAACCCCAAGCTGTCAAATGCATCTCCCATCCCACTTCTCCCGGGAAGCAGAGGAAGGCTGGGCAGGGGAGAGGTGGGTAGCTCCCTCTGAGGTCCAGAGCTGGAGGGGCCACCTGGCTGGTGCACCTGCGAGCCACCTGCAGCGAGCTACCCTCGGCCACCTCGGCTGGTGTCTGTGGGCTCTGGGCCGTGCTGACCATCCCCCTCAGCCCGTTCCCTCACCCAGGGGTGCGTCTCTAGGGCCCCACGCTGGCTCTCCTGGGTAGGAGTCCCATCTGGCTGAATCACCCCTGTAGGTGTAGGTCCGAGGTGTCCCTGCACTGAGAGCACCCCCCCCAAATTGGGCCCCAGGACCCCCCCACGCCCCCTGTGAATCCGGCCTGCCTACACTGAGGGCACCTCCCCACGTGGGCCCCAGGACCCGCCCACGCCCTCCCTGAATCCGCCGATGCTGGCACGGGGTATGTGAGCATCTGTGCTTGAGCTGCAGAGACAGATGATGTGCTTCACTGGTTTTCTATTTCTTGCCAGAGGGTGTGTGTGCTCTGGGGAGGGAGGCAGAGGGAGAGAGAAAGCACCCCCAGTGGGGCGTGGTCATACCACAACCCTCCTCTGTTCCCCCGTCCCCTCAGGATTTGGGGTACACCACACCCCACACGGTTTTCAAGCTCCCGGGGTCAGGGTTCGAACTGTCAGTGTCCAGATGGGACCTGACTCCCTACACACAGGGCGTGGCCACTGAGCTGCCGGCCGGCTGGGCAGTGGTGTGCCGAGCACCTCTGTGCTGCTCAGGTGCACCCCGGATGTCACCCCACTCCTGCCGCACAGATGGAGATCTCTTAGCTGCCGAGACGTGCTAGGCAAAAAGTGGGAGGAGCCCCCAGAGTGGGAGTGGCCATGGATTTTGGAAAGACACAGACTCAGACATGCGGGTGGAGACGCCCGTGGCGTCAGGCTTATCCTTTCCCAGGGCCGTGCGGGAAGGCGGGAGGGAGAGCCAGGTGTCTGCCACCGTCCAGTGCAGCTGCAGAGCGCCTTCGCTCAGTCTGGCAGCCCCACCTGGCCTTCTCTGGCCAAAACGTCGTTTCCTCTAACCCACTCCAGCTCTGCAGCGCCGGCCAAGCGAGCGAGTCTGTGCTCTGCTCATCTTCAAGGTCACTGTCACTTAGCTCGGGTTCACTTAGTGAGACAAAGCTCAGTCACCGTAGCAAGGGGGGGGACTTGCCCAGCTGTGCCCTGAGGGACCACTGGACCAGCCATTGAGAAAGGGTGTCTTGACACTGCTCAACACACATGAGCTCTGTGACACCGTGCTGAGCGAGTCAGGGCCCAGGCGGCCACGTATGTGGGAGTCCACACACGTGAACGCCAGGACGGGCAGGGCCGCCAGGGGCTGGGTGCTGCTTTGTAGCATGGAGGGTCAGTGGGATGCGATGGGAGCATTCTCGAGGAACGGTGTGAACAGTCACCCGTGTAAGCCTACTTAGCCCCCGGGCTGCACTCTCCTCATGGTTAAAATGCCACGTGTGGATCATTAGAGGGTACCCTGAGTGTCTATACACCAACAGACAAGAGAACATGGAGGGGGTGGACAATTCCTGGATGCATATAATCTACCAAGACTGAATCTGGAGGCCATGGAAAGCCTGATAGACCCATAACAAGCCATGAGATTGAGTCAGTGACAACCTCCTGACAAAGAAAAGCCCAGGTCCAGGTGGCTTCACTGTTGAATTCTACAAAACTTTTAAAGAAGAGTTAATCCCTGTCCTACTCAAGTTATTTCTAAAGGCCCAAAAGGAAGGAAACCTTCCAAATTCATTTTACCAAGCTTCTATTATCCTCATTCCCAAAACAGATAAGAACATGACAAAAAAGGAAAACTACAGACCAATATCTCTGATGAATATAGATGCAGAAATTCTCAACAAGATACTTGCAAATCGTATCCAACAACATATAACAAAGATCATTCATCACGACCAGGTAGGCTTTATCCCAGGAATGCAAGGGTGGTTCAACATACGCAAGACCACAAATATAACACCCCATAGTAACATAAAGAAAGATAGAAACCGTAGGACCATGTCAATTGATTCAGAGAAAGCATTGGATAAAATACAACATCCTTTCATGATTAAGACTCTCAGTAAGATTGGTACAGAAGGGTCATTTCTCAACACAATAATAGCCATCTATGAAAAATTAGAGCTAACATTATATTGAATGGGGAAAAACTAAAAGCTAAAAACTAAAAACTGGTACTAAACAAGGCTGCCCACTTTCTTCACTGCTCTTTAATATAGTGTTGGAAGTCTTAGCCAATGCAATCAGAAAAGAAAACAACATAAAAGGCATTCAAATAGGTAAAGAAGAGTTGGAAATATCTTTTTTCTTTTTTTTTGGAGAGGTTTTTACTATAGGGCGTGTGTGCTCGCCGGAAAGACAGAGAGAGATAGAGACAGAAAGTGAGAAATCGCCCCCTGGGGGGATGGCCACACCACAATCCCTTCTCCTTCATTCTCTTCTTGGAATCTTGGGCACGCACACACACGCGCCCAGTGTGAGTTTAAGCCACCAGGTCCGGGACTTGAACCACAGCCAACTACATGGGAGTTCAGCAACATAGCCATTACATCAACCACTGGTCCCGAGTTGAAAATATCTTTATTTGCAGATGACATGACGGCATACATAGAAGACCCAAAGGTTTCCATGAAAAAAACTTCTTGAAGTAGTAAGTGAATACAGTAAAGTGACAGGATACAAAATCAACACCCAAAATCTATAGCATATCTATACATGAACAAGTTGAACGAAGTAGAGCTGAAGAAAGGAATCCCTTTCATCATAGCCACAAAATTTATAAGATACCTAGGGATAAACCTAACTAAGGAAGTCAAAGACCCTTACAAAGAAAACCATGAAAATATTTTAAAATATATTGAAAATGACATGAAAAAGTGGAAGGACATCTCATGTTCCTGGATTGGAAGAATTAGCATAATCAAAATGGCAATTCTACCAAAATTAATCTACATATTTAGTGCAATCTCAATCCAAATACCAGAGACATTCTTCACAGATCTAGAAAACACAATTGTAGAATTTGCCTGGAATCATAAAAGACCTCGTATTGCCAAAGCAATCCTGTGCAAGAAGAGTGGAGTGGGAGGCATATCACTCCCTGATCCCAAGATATACTATAAAGCTGTGGTCATGAAAACAGCATGGTACTGGCACAAAAACAGACAGATGGACCAATGGAACAGAATAGAGGCCCCAGAAATAACCCCTAAAGCTTACTGCCAACTGATCTTTGACAAAGGATACCAGTCAATCCATTGGGAAAAGGAAAACCTTTTTAGCAAATGGTGCTGGAAAAACTGAGTATCCACCTGCAGAAAGATGAAACTAAACCCCCATCTTTCACCATTAACAACAGTCAACTCAAAATGGATTAAAGATGTGAACCTAAGACCTCAAACTATGAAACTACTGGTAGAAAACACTGGAAAAACTCTGGGAGACGTTGGAGTAGGCAAAGACTTCTTAAATAAGACTCCCAAAGCGCAGGCAATAATCCCTAAAATAGACAAGTGGGACTATATTAGACTAAGAAGTTTCTGCACAGCAAAGGACACAGTAACAAGTGTGAACCGACAACCCTCAGAATGGGAAAATATTTTTGTTAAATATGCCTCAGACAAGGGACTGATAACGAGAATACATAGGGAACTCAAGTGCCTTATGCGAAAAAAAATGATTAACCCGATTAAAAGATGGGAAAGTGAGCTGAACAAAAGTCTCTCTAAGGAAGACATACGAACAGCCAAAAAGCATATGAGGAAATGCTCGACATCCCTCATCATAAGGGAAATGCAGATAAAAACCACAATGAGATACCACCTAACCCCTGTCAGAATGGCAAAGATTAAGAATATAAAAAGTGATAAGTGTTGGCGGGGATGTGGTGAAAAGGGAACCCTCCTCCACTGTTGGTGGGAATGTAAACTAGTTCAACCACTGTGGAGAACAATATGGAGGTTCCTCAAAGACCTACAAATGGAACTACCATTTGATCCAGCAATCGCACTCCTAGGTGTCTACCCAAAGGACAGGAGAATGCTCAGTCGGAAAAGCACGTGCACATCAATGTTTATTGCAGCATTATTCATGATCACTAAGACATGGAACCAACCTAAATGTCCACAAACAGATGAAAAGATGGAAAAATTGTGGCACATGTACTCTACTGAATACTACTCAGCTGTAAAAACCAACAAGACCCTGGCTTCTGGTAGAAAGTGGCCAGATATGGAGGATCTATTGCTGAGTGAAGCAAGCCAGGCTACGAAAGAAAGCTGTTGTATGCATCCACTTAATATATGCCGGCTATCCGCACTCTATGGTAGAGATCGAAATGCTGGAGGGCATGAAAGCAGTGAAAAGAGCGATGGACGCTGAAGACAGTGCGTGATGTGCATGGCAACTGTGCTGGGAAAGGAAAGGTAATACGCTGTAAGATATATGTGATTCGATGAAGTTAAAAAATAGTATGATAATAAATTAATTTAAAAATACCATGTGTTGGGACCAGCAGTTGGTGTAATGGCTATGTTGCTGGACTCCCATATATTCAACTACAATTCGAATCCCAGACCCAGTGGCTTAAACTCACGCTGGGCACGTGCATATGCGTGCTCAAGATCCCAAGTGGAGAATGGAGGAGAAGGGACTGCAGTGTGGCCCTCGCTCCCGGGGG
>NW_006159450.1:647802-655274 GCF_000334495.1 Tupaia belangeri chinensis | reverse complement strand
CAAAAGAAAGAAAGAAAGAAAGAAAGAAAGAAAGAAAGAAAGAAAGAAAGAAAGAAAGAAAGAAAGAAAGAAAGAAAGAAAGAAAGACAGACAGAAAGAAAAAATGCCATGTGTGGGAGCAGGCAGGTGGCATGGTGGTTAAAGGTGCTGGATCCCAGATCCACAGTTCGAGTCCTGGATCTGGCAGCTTGCTCTCTCACCTTCCCTTTCTCTCTCTCTCTCTCTGTCTCTGTCTAGTCAAATTAAATAATAAAAAACAAATGGAATTAAATTTTAAAAAATGCTATGCATGCTATTACGTACATTTCACAGAATTCCTGAAGGGCACCTGGCTGCGTTGGGCAACCGGTCTAGCCCTCGCACTGTGTCCCTGGCATGCCCGCTCTGCTCAGTGTCTGCTTGCTTGCCTCGTTTCCTCCAGTCCCCGTCTTTCCTTACAGAACCCAGACCCAGGCCTGGGCTGGCGACCTGCGTGCCTGCTTTCTCGACATACTGGACTGCTTTCTGCCTTTACCTGGCTTCTGAGGAGCAGAGCACGTGATCTCAGTGGACGCCGTCGGGTCCCTCTTATGCAGCTCGTTTCAAGGCCATGAGGAAACCCAGCAGCTATTAAGTTGGTGCAAAAGTAATTGCAGTTTGCATTTGTTGAAATTGGATGGCGGGTCCACTTCAATAGATGTGGTTATATTACACATCATTTTAATGTGTGTTTCGCACATCATGGTTTTCTGCTAAAGACTTGTCACTTGATATTTATTTTATACATATTTCAGAGTATGGAAATGATGGTAGAAAAAAACCAAATTTGAGCATTTTTCTTATTCAAGTTCAAAATGGCTGGTAGAGCAGAGAGGACAGCACACATCGGCCTGCACAGGTGGGGACCGCCCCGGACGACAGTGCAGGGGCACAGTGCCATCGGCCTGCACAGGCTCGGGACCGCCCCGGACGCAGCGCAGGGGCACAGTGCCATCGGCCTGCACAGGTGGGGACCGCCCTGGACGACAGTGCAGGGGCACAGTGCCATTGGCCTGCACAGGCTCGGGACCGCCCCGGACGCAGCGCAGGGGCACAGTGCCATCGGCCTGCACAAGCTCGGGACCGCCCCGGACGCAGCGCAGGGGCACAGCGCTATTGTCCTTCCTGCACAGGTCCGGACCGCCCCGGACGACAGGGCAGGGGGGTTCAAGAAGGCTTGCAAAGGAGACAGAAGATGAGTGGAGTGATCAGCCCTCACAAGTTGAGGACGACCAAGAGCAGCCATAGGGGCTGACCCTCTCCAACGACAGGAACTCAAGGTCAACCATGCTAGGCTCGCTCAGCGTGAAGCGAATTGGAAGGGTGAGAAAGCTCGGTAAGTGGATGCCTCGTGAGTGGAGTGACAACTTTAAACATCGTGATGTTGAAGTGTTCTCTATTCTACACAACAACGAGGAACTGTTTCTCAATCAGATAGTGACATGTGACAAAATGTAGATTTTCCATGGCGACCAGCTCAGTGGTGGGACTGAGATGCAGCCCCAAAGCGGTTCCCAAAGCCAGACTTCCACCAGGAGTGGCCAGGTCTCTGTCCGGTGGCGTCGGCCCCACCACAGCTGTTCGCATCCCAGCGAAAGCACCTCACCTGGGAGGTGAGCTCACAATCCATGAGATGCACCGAGCACTGCCAGGCTGCTGCAGCCTCAGCCTGCAGCAAATGCTGAGTCTACCCCGTGACCCCACGGCCGCACGGCCAGCGCTGCACAGGTGGGACAAGGGCTCCGGTTCGCCTCATCTCCCACGCTTCCCTGCCCTCACAGCATCTCCACGGCCCTGCTGCCACAGCCAGCAGGACGCTGAAGTCACTTTCCAAGAGGAGTAAACAACCTTGTTTCTCACTGGCGAAGACGTGTCGACTGTAACGCTCCTATCTGGTGAGCAGAGCGGTGTCTGCGCCTCACTATAGTCATGTAGACCTTGCTTCTGCACCACCTCGCACTGTCCCAGTGCAGACCTGTGCTCTGCGGCCGCCTACTGTGGGCTGTCCGTGAGCCTGGAGGCCCCCTCAGGGACAGCTGCCCCCCCCCCTCCGGAGTATTCCTTGCACTCTGCGGGCTTAATGGGGAGCCCAGCCAGTCCCAGCCCATGACTGACCCCAGGAACAGGCATGGAGCCTTGAGGGCCTCAGCTGTGGAGTCCTTGGGGGGTGATCTCCCTGTGTCTTAGGCCAGCGTGGGTGAGGTTTCGGAGGGAGAGAGAGAAGTGGCTGGGCAGGAGGCGATAGCAGGAGCAGGGGCCGGGCAGAGGCCCCAGGGCCAGTGTAGACCACTGTCCTCAGCCAGCCCCTCCAGGCCAGTGCAGGCCGGCCCCACCTTGCTTGTCCTCCGGAGGGAACTGACTGTGTTCCTGGCCTGCACCCTGAAGCACAGTGCCCAGAGGAGGGTCTGGACTGGGGTTGGGGCACGTGGGTGGGAGCCGAAGGGCTGCCCAAGGTGGCCAGGTGACTGGAGGTGGGCCAGGAACGTGGCCTGGAGCCCAGCTGCTCAGACGCTTGGTGATGGCTCTTTTGCCTGCCTGCCCTGGGGCCACGCACCCCCAGACACCTGATCAACAGCGGGCAGGATGGCATGGTGACCGTACTCAGGCAGGACGTGGGAGGGCAGCTGTGGCCATTTCCAAGGACCAGGATGTCCCCTGCTCTGCCCAGCAGACATGCCATGTCTCCTGGTGCTGGCCCTTGGCCGTGCCATGGAGATTGCAGGGTCCCCACCTGTGCCCGGGCTGCCCACCCATGAGGGCCCATGGGTGTCTGGGCCCATGTGTGGCCCTGCCGACCTCAGTGAGCAAAGGCAGAGCACCCCCAGAAGAGGCGCATGGGAAGAAGGCGGCAGCCCCTGCAGGCCAGCCTTGCACCCGTGTCCTGGAGGGGCCGAGGGCTGTGTCCCTCGGAGTCGGCACAGAGCGTGCAGGCTTGAGGGCAGTTCTTCGCGCTTCCCCAAAGTCCCCGACCTCCTCCTCTGTGACGACACTGATGCCGTGTCAGAGAAGCCTCAGAAGCCTAGTGGCCCGCTGTGCGGCTACAAACCCCTCTGCCCTTGGCCCCTCTGCCCCAGCCCCACACGCCCCAGAACATTCCTCTGAAGGTCTCGTGCTTTTCACTGATAATGGTGTGGACTACTTTATCTTTTTTTAGATTAAAACAATCGGTGCTGTGATTGCCCGAGGCCAAGGGCATGCCAGGGTTCTGGGCAGCGTCCAGCTTGGCCTGTTGCCTCTGGCTCCCACGGGGAGGCCTGAGCCCTCAGCTCTGCCTCTCCTGCTTGGGCCAGGAGCCCAGCCCCTCCCGCCCACCACCGGGCTCAGCTCAGTGTTGCCAGCCGTTGCTTGGTGTCCGGTCTGTCCCCAAAGCCTGACCTTAAAGGCTGAGCCTGGCCCCGCTGGCCCCGGGCGGTCCAGGGCCACCCTCCCTGCTCACGCTCTCCTTGTGGGATGCTCGGCCAATCTGGCTGGGAGCACCCCCGGCCTTTATCAGCTTTCATTCAGCTGCAGCCCTCCGGTCCGTGCTCCTGGGGGTCTCCCCACTGTCATGATCACTGCCTCTGAGGGTGCTCTGTGCAGTCTGGTCTGGCCAAGTCTTTGCCCCAGAATGTGCTGGAAGGTTTCTCAGCATGGGGTCTTCTGTCTGTTTGAGGGGCTCAGGTCTGCCCCCTCCAGTGCTCCCGCAAGGCCCGGCAGGACCCACCTCCCAGTGCTGGTCACCCCACCCCACAGCTTACAGGAGCCCAGGCCATCATCAGGGTGAACCTGGAACCCCGCTACGCCCTCAGGGCAGATGCAGCCTGCCGGTGCACGCAGGGGCCCCGCCGGCTGCCAGAGCAGGAGCAGTGTGCAGGTGGGAGGTGTGTGGGGTTGTGACAGGGCACGCAGGGTACGTGCGGTAGGGCAGGGTGCAGCAGGGGCAGGGTGGGCAGGGAGGGGCCTGGCATGTGGAGAGGGCTAGGGGCAGGGGGCAGGGTGGGACAGGGTGGCAGGGGCACGGGGCCTGTTCAGAGACCGTGCCATTAATGAGCAGAGGACACAGGCCCACAGCACGCAGCTCAGGCCTGAGCAGGGCTGCAGAGACCCCAACCAGGGGTCTGTGACAGTGGCATGAAAGCCCCCACCCCGGGCCATCTTAGGAGCCCTCACTCCAAAGCACAGGCCAAGCAGCCCCCTGGCCTGAGGGGACAGTCCACACCCACCTGACCTGGGGGGATGGTCCAGCACCCTCCTGACCTGGGGGGACAGTCTAGCATCCTCCTGACCTGGGGGACAGTCCAGTGCCCTCTGACCTTGGAGGGACCGTGCAGCACCCACTTGACCTGGGGGGGATGGTCTAGCACCCTCCTGACCACAGGAGTCCCGCCTCACACTATGGTGTTGGGGCAGTCGGGACCCTCCACACAGAGACAGCCGGCTTCTGCCTTAATCCGGTTCCCTAGCCATACCCGCCACACAGCCAGGAGCTGCCACGTGGGCAGGTTGCCCAGGAAGGACAGTGGGTGCAGGGTGAAGAGGACTCGTGGGACAGCCAGGGCAGTGATGCTCAGAAAGGTGACAGTGGGGACGTTTCAGTGCCTGAGTTTACAAGACGCCAGGATCGCAGGGAAACGCGTCACCATGAAACAAACAGTGGGCGGGTGCCGGCCTTCACCTTGCCCCCACAGCAGGGGGACACTAGTTCCTGAGAAGGGCCTCTCCATGCACCATCACCGCGTGAGGATCCTGGGGTCTCCCGCACTCCGGGACCCGGTGATGGGACACTGGGCACTAGCGGATGTGGGCTAAAAGCGTGACCTCCATACCATGAGGTGCCTTGTCAGAGTGTGCCCTGGCCCTGCGGGAACCTTGCCATCCCACCAGGCCCACTCTAGATCTCCTTCCCAGGACTGCAGAAGCCCAAGGGCCCAGAAAACACAGTCCATAGCTTGGCCAGGTTCTGCTGAAAGGAAAGGGACAGTGAGCAGGGAGGAGCAGACCGCAGGAAGGGCCAGGAAGACCTGCTCTCGCATCTGGAGAGCTGTGGAGAAAGTGCGGAGGTCCCGGCCGCGGGCGCGGCAGCCTTGGGAAGTCAGAGTGCAAGTCCCAGGAGCCCTCACGAGAAGGCGAGGTGTGGGCTTGCCTGCAGCCCGGCTGGCCAGCGTGTAGCAGACCCCGTCGGGTTCTGTCCCCTCTGCTCCCCAGCACCCAGAGCAATGACCAGATCTTGTCAACAAAGTCTGTCCTCCAACCTCGGCAGGGCTCCTGACATCTGTCCCATCTTCTGAGGAGATGAAGGTCTCCACCTTCCACTGGCTGGCCTGGAGGAGCGTCCACACTGGCACCTGCCCAGCCCCCAGAGTAGCCCCTAGTGGTGGGGTGGCTGCGTGGAGCAGGTGCAGCTCGGGCACCCAGTGGCCCAGGGCCCCTACACTGACGGCTGGGACAGAGGGCGCAAAGCTGGCTGGACCTCTCACCGGGCACAGTGCTTCTGAGCTGGTCTCCATGGCTCGATTGTGTAGAGCAAAGGGGTCTGCCCCTAAGGCTCTCCGAGACCACCAACAGGCAGTTAGTAAGAGGAGTGTGGGGTGGACAGCAGGAGCGTGTGATGGTGCTGGGCTCCCACGTGATCGACTGCTGCCCCAGATCCAGGGGCTTGAGACTCACGCTGGGCTCGTGTGCATGTGCACACATGCCCAAAATCCTGGGAGGAGAATGGAGAAGGGAACAGGGTACGGCCATCTGCCCCCCCCCGCCCCCCAGGGGGTGATTTCTCACTTCTGCTCTCACTGCCTCTCTCTGGCAAGTGCACATGCCCAAAGGCAAAGGTCTTAGAAAAAGGGGAAGATGGCTGGCCAGCCCAAGGCATGGTGGTTAGCGTGGCTGGAACCCACACAGTCAACCACATGGTTTGAGGCCCAGACCAGGTGGCTTGCGAAACATGCCAGGCACATATGCATGTATGCCAAAAATTCTGCAAAGAGGGAGACCTAGAGGAGGGCGTGCAGTGTGGCCGTCCCCCGCAGGGTGCTCGTTCACTCTCTCTGTCTCTGTCCTGCTATTGCACACGCCCCTGACAAAAAAAAATGAAAAATAAATAAATAAAAAAGCGAAGATCGGCCACAGACTGAGCTGAAGGCACACATGTGCACACGTGGCTGTACTGGGCCAAACCACTGAAGGCTTTCTAGCGCTCGGGATGGAGCACTGCAGTTAGGCGAAGGCGGGGCAGGGCAGGAGGCCGGCCGGCGTCTCCATCTCCCCGAGGTCCGAGGGTAGGCCAGTCCCCTGGGAAGCCTGTTGTCCTCTGCTGCCAACCTGGTGATGTAACGGCCACGTTTCTTTAATGAAAGATCAGTTTGTAACACTTTTAGTTCTGTGTTAGTAGATGCTTCCAACAGCGCTCTCAAAACAGGATGGAGGAAGGAACAGCAGTTAGCGTATTGGCTATGTCGCTGGACTCCCATAGTCGACCGTGGTTCGCATCCCAGACCCGGTGGCTTAGAACTCATGCTGGGCGCGCGTGCGTGCGTGCCCAAGATCCCGAGAGGAGAATGGGGGAGAAGAGATTGCAGCGTGGCCATCCCCCCTGGGGGGTGATTTCTCGCTTTCTGTCTCTGTCTCTCTGTTTCTGGCGAGCGCACGCGCCCTATAGCGAAAACCTCTCCAAAAAAAGCACTCTAGCGAAAAACCCTCCAAAAAAAAAAAAAAAAAAAAAAAAACAGGATGGAGGAGATCTTGAGGTGGATGTTTGGCTCCCCAAACCATACAGGGCTCCTGCCATCACCGTGCCCCGCCGTGGGTACTGCCTCCCCCAGCTGCCCTTCAGGACAGTGAGATACGGCCGCCTCCCTGCCTCTCCGTCTGTCCCGAAGGCTTGTCCACCCTCTTCCTCAGGAGGGACGAGGGGCCACTGTGTTGGGCCCTCCTGGGGGCCTGCAGGAGTGCACCCTGCCAGTGAGTCCAGGTGACCTGGGGGCCAGACTGGGCCTCTCCTGTGGCTCCTGCCTAGTGAAGTGGCCCCGGCTGCCTGTATGATCGTGGCTGGACCACACGCATGCATCGGCCTGGAGAGGCCTTGTTTTTTCCGTGGCCATTCCAGCCACCGGCTGGACAACAGTGACTCGCTGCACCTGGGGCCATGACTTCCCGCCAGTGCCTGGCCATGAGCATTTGGGGTGGTACCGGGAAGTCCTGGTGGCCTGGAGCTCCTATGCTGGGGCTGCCCCAGACCTCGCCCAGTGGGAGGGGAGAAGCCGGTCGCCCTGAGCATGTGTGACGGAACCCTGGGTGCCCAAGCCCAGAAGGTCCTCCAGGGCTAGCCGCCAGCCAGGCTGTGGACTGGGCCAGGTGGGGCCCCTGAGTCCCCAGCCCGCGTGGGTCTGGGCCCCAAGAGCTGAGGTGAGGGCGGGTGGTGGGCAGTGGTTTTCCGAGGTGGGGGCGGCCCGGGCTGGGCGGGCAGCGAGGACGGACCG
>NW_006159450.1:635045-647082 GCF_000334495.1 Tupaia belangeri chinensis | reverse complement strand
CGATGCACCGCACTTTCACTTTCCCCGGCGGGGCAGGGGGATGGGCAGGGCGGCACCGGGCCCTCCCCGGGACCTCAGCCCGCCCAAGGGACCGGGGACTCTCGGGTTCAGCTGTCTCCCCGGGGATTGGGCCCCGCGGCGAGAGGGCTCAGGGTGGCCCCCCGCACCTGCCGTCGCCCTCTGGGCCCGCCCCGGTAGATGCCCACTGCCCCAGGGAGCAGGAAGTTGGCCTCGGGCTGGTCCTTCTGCAGACCTGGCTGTGGCCATGCCGGCAGGGAGGGCGGCGCCTCTGGGCACAGCTCAGGGGAGATGCTGGCCACCTGCGGGCCTGTTGGGGCCCTGCTGGCCCTCCACAGACGGCCCTTCCCGAGGGCCATCCCAGGCGTGCATAGAAGGTGCATCTGCGTGTCTGGTATCAGCAAGAACCCGTGAGCCGCAGGTGCCCACAGCCTGTGCCTCACCCCGCCAACTGCAGGCGTGGCAGAGGCTGGGCTCTGGGGAGCCTGGGCTCGGGACACCTGTCCTGCAGCTGCCTTGGTGGCTTGGCTGAGCTGGAGGGGAGCCCGCACGGGCCTGGGAGTGTGTGCCCCACAGGCTGCCTCTCCTTAGGAAGTGGTGTCCGCCCCACCGGGTCCTGGTGGTGCTCAGAGCCTTGCCTGCCGGGTCGCTCAGTGCTAAAGGCACAGAGCCCAGGGCATAGCCGTAGGCTTTGCTTTTCTGTGGAAAAGCCCTGCAGAGGCCAAGAAAAGCCAGGGTTATGCACAGAACCCTGCAGGTCCCCGAGGCACAGGTTCCTGGGCGGGCCTCCTTGTGAGAGCAGACTGGTCTGGGACGCTGGAAGTGGGCTCTCAGCTTCAGAGTGGGCATGTGAACCTCTTGCACAGACCATGTGGACCCAAGGCCAGAGCTGCCTCACTTGGCTCCTGGGGACCTCCTGGGCCTGTGCTGGGGCGGAAGGAGCTGGAAGCACCATTTGGAGCCTCCCCGGCTCCTGCTGCCCCAACTGAGGTTGTCAGCAGGGTGAAGGGGTCCCCATAGGCAGGCCAAGCATTGACCTTGAGCCTTCTCTGCTGCCTGAGCCTGCCTGCCCGGCCCGCGGCTAAAGCTTTAGGAAGGCCGTGCTGGCTGTTTCACCAGGTTGGCGCCTGTCTGACCTCTGTGGTCCTCAGTTCCTTGGAGGAGCCCCTCCCACCCCCATGAGTAGCAGCTGGTGGGGCAGAGGGCAGTGGCCAGCCCAGGAGTGGACGCTCCTTCTCGACGTCCCACCTCCTGGACTGCAGCCGCTCAGCGCCCGCCCCGTATGTGCGTCCCAGGAGGTGCATCGTGGCCGCGTGTTCAGAAACAAGCAGGCCCCCGCTGTTCCGGGCCAGCACGTATCCTCGGCACCTGTGTTCAGATGTTCCTCTGCATTTCCACGTGAGGGTCCCTGTCTGAGCAGGTCCACTTTAACATTTGGGGGACGCTGCTTGGGTTGCTCTTCTGCCTTAGGAAGATGGGGGACCCACCCTCTGTGACCGGGCAGTTGGGAGCACCCTGTCCCCTACCCAGCTGTACCGTGTGTCCAGAGGCATTAGGACACGTGGGACACGAGGTTGGGAGGTAGGGCTCTTTACCCAGCCAGCACCCTCCAGGCAACCCCTGGCCCTGGTGACCCGGCCTGTGGCCTGGGTTTGATCGCTGTTCCTCTTTGTGGGCTCCATTTCCATGCTGTCACATGCTGTGTCCGAGCTCACGGTGGTCACACACGCCCTCTGACACTGACTCAGGCCCTCCTGGGCCCCTGCGTCCTGGGAGTGTTGGTGCACACTGGCAGCGGGCAGCCCTCTGCTGTCCTGCCACTGCCGGGTGGCTGTCAGGCCTGCAGTGGGGCTGGTCTTGGCACCATTGGCCCTCGGTAGGCCTGAGCACAAAGCCACCAGGTCTGCCCTGCAGAGCAAGGACCCAGGGAGTGACGGCTCTGTCCTGGTCCCAGGAGGGGCACCGTCACTCCCACACAGGCTACCATTACCTAGAAGGACAGGCGGGGGCAGACCTATGGCACCATAACCCGACAGTGAACCCCAGAGCAGGAGTGGCCGATGGGTGGCCAGGTGCATCAGGACCCTGGATGTCCTTCGGGGAGACAGCTACATGAACTGGAAATGTACTCCGGAGAGGCAGGGTGAGCTGCCCGGAGCAGTTCCAGCGGTGCCTTGGAGACACGGTGACACAGTAACAGCTCCGGCCGAGCACCTTGACATCCACATGCCCCTGGGAGCCCCAGGGTCACTGTGGTGCCTCCCCTGTCAGCAGTGGACTGCACTGGGTGTCCTGGGGCAGCTTGGGAAGTTGGGGCTGCTGAGGCCTGGGAACGGATGGCGCTCAAGCTGGGACCAGTTGGTCTTGGGCAGCACTGGGCTGGGGCATCCAGGTCCAGGAGCATCCTGGGGACTGGCCCTTGGGGACCTGCTAGGAGGGGCAGGGGCTGAGTCAAAGGGTTAACACCTGTTCCCTGTGGAGAGGGGCCCCCCTGCAGACCTGGTCTGCACAGATAAGGCCTGCCCCCGCAGCGGCCCTCCTGCAGGCCTGCCCATGGCCCTGCTCTGGCCCATGGCTGCTGGCCCCGCCCCAGGCCTGGGGCCTCTTGCCTGGAGTCCCGAGAGGCATCACCCCGAGAGGCATCACTCCGTGTCTGTCGTGTGGGGCGTGGAGAGCAGCTATGGCTGGAGGTGCCTGGGCAGGGAGTACCGCCTGCTGGGGCTGGGGCTAGGCCTCGTGCGGGGCGTGGTGGCCCGCTCAGGCTCTTTCACTGGGCCCTGCCTGCCTGGGTCCAGCAGCTCTGCTCTGAGAAGGTGACTGGGGAGGGAGTGTGACGTGCAGGTGGCCTTTTGGGGTGCAGGCTGCTGTCTGCCTTTTGAGGGGTCTCAGGCAGTGCCCCAGCTCCAGGCCTACACAGCGTGGGTGGCCTGGGGTTGAGGCAGGACGGGCGTGGCCACGCGGGCCTATGTTTACTCGGAGGTCAGAATCACTTTCGGTTGTGGCTGGTGGAGGCGGAGCAGTGTCCTGGGCTGCTCGGTGGCTGCTTGTGTGGCCTCTGTCGTGCTCCGTGCCGTGCCTGCCTCATGGCCGCGAGGGTGGAGTTCTGGGCAGTGGAGGCTGTGCCCCCTCTGCTCCCTTGAGGCCACCTACCTCGGATTGAGGCCAGCCCTGAGGGGCTATTGAAGCCATCCACGTGTCTTGCTGGGCCTCCGTTTACATGTCAGGAGCCAAACTGCCACAGGTGGCCAGGACACCTCCTCCCTGACCCGTCTGTGGCGCCGGCGCGTCGGGCTGGGCTCTCGGGGAGTCACGGGGGAGGGATTGGGTGGATGAAGTCAGAGATGGGCCAGGCGCCAGACTGCTCCTGAGTGTCCGTCCACTTAGCCAAGGGTCCTGACCACAGCCTAGATGGGGACCTGGAACTTGAGCTGTCCCAGGAGGGCCCCAGATGCCCCGAACCCTGCCCTCCCCTGCCACTCACCTCTGTCCTTCATGTGGGCCACTGTCCTAAGCACGGCACCTGGGGATGGCCAGTAGTTGGCCCCTCCTGCTGCCCCCTTTAGCTAGGACACCACCCTTGGCTCTGGGAGAAAAGGCTGGACCAGGCCCAGGACGAGCACTGGACACGTGACCAGGGGCTTGGGTGAGTCACAGAGGCCGCCTTCCTCGAGGGACCTCAGACGGGCGTCTCAGCAGCACAGGTGCACTTGGTGTGCTGGCCTGCCCTCTGGGGGCTGTGGCCTCAGGGACTTCCTGCAGGGTCGTGTGTGAGTGTGCGCGTGACAGGGCTGTGCATGTGTATGTGAGGGGTGTGCGTGTGTGTGCCTGTGACCGCGTGGTGTGTCTGGCAGTGCCCGGCTGCTATCCCGAGCTCCCTCTAGCCTTTCCCTGGTGTCCTGGCCGGCTGTGTCAGTGAGCCTCGACACGCCCTGCAGGAGGCCAGCCCCATGCCCTGGTGTGTCACGGAGCTGGGTCCCATGTGGCCAACCTGTTTTGAGTCCTGGACTCGGTGGCTTGAGAACCACAGTAGGCGCACGTAAGTGCAGTGCCCAGAGTTCCAGCTGGACGGAGAGACATGAGCGAAGGAATCTCGGCGTGACCATGCCTCTTGGGGGCACCTTCCACTGTCCCCCCACTGTCACGGCCGCACAGGCCTTCTAGAAAAGTCTTTTAGGGAAGTGCTGTCCTTGGAGAAGGTGCTCTGAGGACAGGACCCTGGAACCGGTGTGGTGGGGAAACTCGTTGCCTCCGGACGCATCCCAGGACCCGCTATCCACCTGTCGGGGCAGTGGCTGTCCCCTCGGTGTCTGGAAGCCTGGCCCAGCCGCACACTCCCTAGGTCTCCCTGGTGTGTCTGAGAGCACCTGCACCCCAGAACGGGGGAGCGGTGGCTACGCAGCCCCGGCTGCACAGGCATGTCTGCTGGTCGGGCTTTCACTGGGGCCGACAGGGGGAGCCTTGTGGAGGGCGTGATGGCGGTCTTCTGACTCTCCTAGCAGCACGGTCCTGGAGGCTGGACTCGGTGTCATAGGGGCTTGCCTGGGACCCAGCATGGGTGGTGAGCCTCCAGTCCTGCCCCGGAGCCCCTGGAGTGCCTGAGTGTCAACATACACACACACACACACACACACACACACCCCTGGACGGCACTGTTCTGGGGCGGGGGCTGCGGAGAACATGAGACCTACCTGCTGCCTCTGGGGGCTCCAGGTAGAACCCATGCGCCCAGGGCGTTGGCCTCATCTCATCCCTGAGCCTGTGGAAGGTGCTAGAAGGGACCGGGCGGGCACGTTCCCCGGGCTACACGCCCCTGCCCTGTGACCAGAGCAGGAGAGGCCGCGGCCGGTCATGCCCACTGTGCTTATCCGGCGAGGGCAGCCGTGTGCTGGTGTGTCTGCGGGCAGTGTCACAGTCGTCCTCCGTGTCCTGAGCCGTATTTTTGTAATAGCCGGAAACCAGCTGCTGCAAGCATGAGCCTGGGGGATGTGCACGCCACGGCCCTCGGAGAATGGGGAGCGAGGGCCGTGGCGCAGCCGTCCCCCTGGGGAGGGTGGCTTCTCACGTTCCCCCTCACTGTCTCTTGCTTTGCCTTTCTAGGGAGGGCGCACGCCCTATGACAAAAACCTAAAAAAAAAAAAAAAAACTTGAGCCTATTCTTCTACCAGACAGACCTCATCACCTGTGTCTAGAATCTCAGCCCCGACTGCCGACGGCTGCATGAGCCCCACGCAGCCGGGGAACATGTGAGGGTGGGAGTTGTGGTGCTAAGGTCTGGACCTAGATATGCTTCACTCTGCTGTTTGCTGCTGCAGACCCTGTGCCCTGGAGTTGCCTGGCTGTTGCTGCCAACCCGGGAGGTGCGTGTGGTGGCACCCCAAGGTCACCCAGCCCCTCAGCTGCTGTCCCCGTCAGGCCCCGCACATCTGGATGTGGGCAGGACCTCCGAGGGGCGTAGATCTGGGCAGGAGTCCCACAGCTAGTGCAGGAGGGAGCCGAGGCTGCTGGACCAGCATCACCAGCCTGTCTTGCCCTCTTGGTGTTCGTGTCCCCGAGGTTGCCGTGTGGCCCTCCTCGGGTAGGGCGGGGGTGGGCGGAATGTGCGGACGGTGGTTGGAAATTCCCGAATAGCAGCCCAGGAAAGTCTGGGAGGGATGTGCTTGGCGCAGGGAGGGGAGGAAGGGAGCTGGCCCAAGGCCTTGTGGGAGAGGGGTGAGGGCGGTGCCCATGGGGAGGAGCCCCA
This sequence comes from Tupaia belangeri chinensis, assembly GCF_000334495.1. NCBI lineage: Eukaryota > Metazoa > Chordata > Mammalia > Scandentia > Tupaiidae > Tupaia > Tupaia belangeri. Next base: position 641,324 of record NW_006159450.1, on the reverse strand, counting down.
GCCTAAGTGGCTGCAGGAGCACTGGGGCTGTGGGGGCCTCGGACTGGGTCTGCCCCCCTAGCTTTGCCAGAGCTGAGGCACCCTGCTTGCAGTGCCTCACTACCCACCATGTGCAGATTCGGTCAGGGTTCCAGCAGCTTCCCCCATGCCCCTTCTGGCCCAGACCCGTGTTACCCTGAAGCATCATGTCTCCCCAAGCTCCTCTGGGCTGTGAGGGTTTCTCAGACCTTCCCATGTTTTGGGGAGTCTGGGGCAGGTGTTTTAAAGTGCCTCCCTTGGATTCTGTCTGCTGTCCTGCCGCCTGGTGAGCCTGGGTTTGCATCTCCTCTTCTGGAGGAAGGCCCTGAGCGCAGGCCCACCTGGCCTCACAGCGTGCAGGTGGTCCACGGCAGGCTTCGCTGGTGTCTGCCACACCCAGCTGCCTGGCCTCTGTGGCCTGGGGAAGCTTCGTGACCGCTCAGACTCTAATTGTGCCGTGGCACGTTGTAACTGCACTATGGCACTGGCTGTTGGTGCCTCATATAGGCTTGCCTTACCTTGCAGCTGTGTTGTGGGGTTTCCTGCTGGGATGGCCCCTCTGCAGCAGCTTCCCTGCTGTGACTTCGCTGAGGCCAGGGCTGTGGAGCCCACCCAGTGTGCATTCCAAGGACTGGGGGTTCCTTGCCAGAAGAGCTGCACGGCCGAGCGTCCATGGCCATGAGCTCAGCTGCTTGTCCCAGGCCAGCGTGACGTGACCCGCCGCCTCCCGCAGGACTGGCGGGTACTCTGTTTTCCAAATGTTCCTACCCAGGTGCCTGTGGGTGCGAGCCTCGGGAAACGGGGCTAACAGGAGGAGGGCAGGGCCGCAGACCACCACTGGCTCCTGAGCACAGAGCAGAGTGCCTCCTAGCAGCCCCACGCTCGGGGACCTTCCCCAAGGCCCGCCTAGTAGTGGGAGGCCACCCTGTCCCAGGCCGACCTCCACCCTGTGGCTGTTTGTGGGTCCAGCTTATGAGAGGAAAGGTGAGAGCCCCTGCCCTGACTGCCCTCGGCTAGGGGGCCCGTGTTGTCACCTGAGTCACATTGCTCAGGAGTGCAGAGACCAGCACACGTGCTCACGGGGTGGGGAACATGGACTGGGTTTGAAGGAGCCCCTTTCCTGCAGCTGGAGTGGCTACTGGCCTCAGGGCTCTGGTGTCCTCGCTCTGGGCCGGGCGGGTGTGTCATGGGCTCATGACTGGAGTTTCCGAGCGGACCTTTCTGGGCCTGCTGGCACCCGCAATGTGAAGCAGCATTTCAGGAGTGTGCCCGTGAACAGGCGGTGTGGAGCGGGGTCTTGGGAGCGTGCCCGTGAACGGGCGGTGTGGAGCGGGGTCTTGGGAGCGTGCCCGTGAACGGGCGGTGTGGAGCGGGGTCTTGGGAGCGTGCCCGTGAACGGGCGGTGTGGAGCGGTGTCTCGGGAGCGTGCCCGTGAACGTTGGAGGGCCTGCGGGCACCGGCGTTGTGGAGCGGGGTCTTGGGAGCGTGCCCGTGAACGGGCGGTGTGGGGCGGGGTCTTGGGAGCGTGCCCGTGAACGGGCGGTGTGGAGCGGGGTCTCGGGAGCGTGCCCGTGAACGGGCAGTGTGGGCGTCCTTTCAGCCCATCGTTCCAGGCCAGTCCTAAGAGGTTTGTCTTTGGGAAGGGGAGAGGGGAGACGAGTGTCACCGGGGGAGTTGAGGTCCTTTGGTTAATTGTGGCCCCCCGCAGTGACGTGCCTGGTTGTCCATCACAGCAGAGCAGGCAGCTGGGCCCTGCTGTCCCAGCCAGCTGCAGTGGTGGCATTTCTACAGGGACTCCAGACTGGGTCATCGGGCCCTTACTGCGGCCCCTCCCATCTCTTCCACGTGGGCGGTCACCACCCAGAGCCAGACCCAGGGGGCTGCCCACTGGCGGGACATGACCAGGACACACCTAGCCGGCCTGGGGGAGCGGAGCCGCCCTTCACCCTTCCCTGCACCTGTTCACCGGGCATTCCTCTGTGGCCAGTCCTTGCGCCCTCTGGTCCCCACGATTCTGCAGACTGACCAGGAAGGGTGGCCCAGGGAAGGGCATTCTTCAGGGCGCCATGGTGGAGAGCCCTCCCCTCGGAGTGGCCCAGCTAGCGAGGGGCTCAGTGCGGGTGTGGTGGCCGCGTGATTGGGAGTGGTCGTGCGGCCCTCTGCGTGTGGGAGGGGGAGAGGCCGCCAGAGGAGCCACAGGCCGTCCGTCTCTGTGGGTTTTTAAAGCAAGGTTTCCTTTCTTCAACCTCAAATTGTAAGCTGTCTGTCCTTCTCAAAAAACAGAAGGTAAAACCTGATTGTATTTAGATCTGGAAGGAGGGGATCTCGAGGTTAAGAGCTGCCATGTGGCACCTGTGTGATGCAGGTAGGGCCTCTGATAGAAGGTGTTTTGTTTTGTTTTGTTGAGAGAATTTTGTTGTAGGGCCTATGTCCTTGTTGGAGAGACAGAGACAGAGAGACAGAAAGTGAAAAATTGCTCCCCGAGGAATGGCCACACCGCAATCCCTTCTCTTCTCAGAATCTTGGGTACACATGCACATACCTGGCGTGAGTTCTAAGTCACTGGGTCCGAGGGTTGAACCATGGTCAACAACGTGGGAGTCTGGCACCTTAACTACTTTGCCACCCACCTGCTGGCTCCAATATTCGGTTTTTAATTAAGGGTTCCAGCCCCGGGGAGATGAGTGAGACGGCTGTGGTCACCGACTGTCCAGCCCGACTCCTCTCCCAACCTCAGCACATTCCTGTCCCCAGCTGAGTAGGGGACACCAACGGGGACCGAAAAGACAGTCTTCTCAAACGTCGGGAGTGCATTCTTTATAAAAAAGTCATGGCTGCAGGACCAGCAGGTGGAGTAATGGCTGTCGCTGGACTCCCATGTAGGTGACTGCAGTTCGAGTCCCAGACTCGGTGGCTTAGACTCACGCTGGGCGCGTGTGTGTGCGTGTGTGCCCGAGATCCCGGGAGGAGAACGGAGGAGAAGGGATTGAGGTGTGGCCATCCCCCGGGGGGTGATTTCTCGCTTTCTATCTTGCGAGCGCATGTACCCTATAGCAAAAACCTAAAAAAAAACCCACAGGTGCAAGATGTCCAGGCTCAGGCGGCCCTCAGGCCAGGCCTTCGCGTGCGCAGAGGGTGACCACGTGTGTGCTCGGGCCCCGGGCGCAGCTCCTGGTCTGCCTCCTTACACTCTTCAGGTCGTGCTGGGAACAGGTCAGTAAGGAGCTGGCCTTTCAGCCTCATGCTGCCCTGCGTCCCCCAGGGAACAGGGGGGCAGGTTCTGGCCGGGTTCTTTCTTTGGGTTCCTCTTACAGCTCCACTTTGTTCCAGAGTGGGGGTCACTAGCAGCAGTGGGTTGGCACCCATTGCCCCAGTGTCTGGCCGTCCCTGCCAGGATGGAGCTCCGACCTGAGCTGAGTGGCTGTGGTGCCGTGGACACTTTCCCACCTGTGTACCCGGTGCCGGCAGAGGGGCCGTGAGCGTGTGCCTCAAAGAAGCCAGCCACGGCCGATGGCCCACCTCAGCACGCTGGGCAGCTGAGCCCGGAAGCCAGGCCTCAGGTTCAGTTCAAGGGCCACCTCTCCGGGGCCCAGAAACTCCAGCCTGAGGAGCCTCGACGTTGTCCAAGGGGGCCAGTGGGGCTTGAGGGGAGTCTCCCTCCTGGCCGGCCGCCTGTGCCCTGACTCCCCAGGTCTTTACGCCTTCCTCGTAGCCTGGAACTCCCACAGCAGACTGGGGAGAGGCTCCCTGGGGCTGCATGGCTCGGTGTCTTTTATGTGAACGCATTGGTCTTTTTTCTGGAAACCCAGTTTCGATTCACTTCAGACTTCAGGCGAGTTGCAGGGGTGGTGGGGAGAGTCGCCTCCTTGCTCAGCCCGAGGTGCCCTCCGTTCCTCTCCCTCCCCCGCCCCGTCCTTCCCCTTCTCTCTCTGTGTGTCCACACACGTGTTTTTCCTGGACCGTTGGAGGTGGGGCAGCTTGTCCAATGCCCCTTACAGGGGTGGTCTTGCTCTCGAGCACGGGCCTCCCAGAGCCGGCCGCACAGCTGTGGGACAGGAGTGAGCGTGGGCACGCGCGGCCTCGTTCTGCCCCCCAGGCCCAGGGGTCCCCCATGGCGTCCTCCCTGTCCTTCTGCAGCTGGCGCAGTCCTCGCCCGTCCTGTCTCCCGTTACGCCGGCGTTCCTGGAGAGGGTTCTGGCTTTGCTGGCGTCCCCCGGATCAGGCTCAGAAGCTGCCTCTTCCTTGCTTCTAGGGCATTGCGTCTGGGGTGGACGTGCTGTTACCGGCTCGCCTTGGAGCCTGTGCTTGCTATTTCTAGTGGTGAGATGGCTCCTTCCCCCACTTGTCCTGGGGTCAACCCCCAGGCACTTTATTTTTTAAGGAGGGATTTTCATTTACTTTATTTTTTCCTTTATAGGATAGGTGTGCTTGCCAGAAAGACAGAGACAAAGTGATAGAAAGCAAGAAATCACCTCCCAGGAGATGGCCACGCTGCGATCCCTTCTCCCGGGACCTTAGACACACAAACATGCATGTGCCCAGCGTGAGTTTAAACCAGTGGGTCTGGGACTCGAACCGCAGTTGACTACGTGGGAGTCCAGTGACATAGCCATTACGCCGTCTGTAGCCATTACGTCATCTGCTGGCCCCAGCTCCCAAGCAGTTTCTGCCTCTGCTCCTCCTGCTTGTTAGGCTCCTGCAGGGAGGCCCCTGTCCCCGTTTGTCCCTTCGTGGACATAGGTGCTTGCTGGAACAGCCAGTCGTGGTCCTTCCAGGACAACTCTGTGCTGTGCAGGCTTCCCAGAGGCGGCTGGGGATCTGCCTCGCCCACATGGTCTCTATACCTAGGCCCCCTGGTGGACAGAGCTCGGGAGCTGGTGTGTGCGTGCTGCACATGTGCCCACAGCCACGCCCGTGTGGGGAGAGACACAGATGAAACTGCGGTCACTGTGGCAGCTCCAGGCCTGGCCCCTCCCCTCTGTAGCCGTGGCTTCCCTCCCCCACTGTGAGGCCAGCAGTTCTGGTAGGATGCACACAGCTGGTTCGGAGCTGCCTGCTTGTGAGGGTCCCTGCGGGTCTCGGGACCTCGGCACGTGGTCTGAGTACAGCAGCTGCTTTGGGGCGAGCGTGGTCCTCGTTTGGAACGTGGTGGTCTATGCCGCACGCTTCCCTCCCCGTGGTAGGAGTCTCCCGCTCTGAGTCTGCTGTCTGAATTCAGTCACCAGGGCTGCAGATACCAGAGTGCCACTTGGCCTTGCCGCAGCCCTGCGCCTGGGCTGGGAGCTGTCCCTTAGGTAGCGTGCCCACGGCTGTGCGCAAGTCCCATCATGCTGTGAGGTTGGACCAAGCATTAGGGTCCTGGGGCTGCCTAGCCTTGTTTTGGTCAGGGACGGCCTCGAAGCACAGGGCCATGCACTGGCCGCTGGCGTAGCCGTCCTCCCTTGCTGGCGAGGTCATCCCCTGTGCCTGGTTACAGATAGACTCCGTTGTAGGTGACCATGTAGGGAGGCCGGGTGTGCGGCAGCCCTGCCGGGGCTCTGGGCCATGCCCACGAGTGCCAAGCACAGGTGCAGGTTCCGGATCGTTGAGCGAGACTTGCAGAGCGCCCTGGCAGAAGCCGACCGCCCAGCCAGGGTGGGGCGGGGGCACAGGTGAGGCCTCTCTGGGTGCGTGGGCCCTGAGTCCTTGCAGCAGGGACCCTTGGATGCTTTGGGGTGACGTGGGGAGGCCGTGGTGGACGGCTGGAGTTGAGAGGCTTTGTGAGAGGTGGGGCTGTCGAGGCAGCCGGGCAGGGAGGCCTGGATGCTGTGGTGCCCCCGAGCACCCTCTTCCCTCACTCTGTCTGAGTGTGTTTTCACAGATGTAGGGGTGCGAGCGGCTTGGCAGGGTGGAGTCTCAGGACAGAGGTGCCAGCCTGCACAGGCGTTTTCACTGTCCTTTTGGGACGGAGCCCAGGCTGGCGGGAGCAGGGCCACTCTGCATTGCTGACCCAGCCGAGGGTGGCCATGGGCCAGGGTGGCATGGAGGAGGGGCTGAGCACTGAGAGGAGACTGCCACCTGGGAGTTGCCAGGTAGTGGGTCAGGCCCCCTGCACCCAGCCCTCTGGGTAAGAAGTGGGCATGGACAGGCCTGCAGGACCTGGTCCCCACAGAGTACCGGCTTCCCAAACATTCGTAGTGTGACACAGGTGTCCCGGAAGAGCACTCGGGCACCTCTGTCCTCGGCTCTGTCCTGTGGGGGAGGACCCTTGGGAAGGAAGAG
>NW_006159450.1:629134-633906 GCF_000334495.1 Tupaia belangeri chinensis | reverse complement strand
GAGCGTGTCCCTAGATGGATCTGGGAGGGGCGTCAGATGGACTTCTGGGCATAGGATAGTGGGAGACCAGGGATTTCTGGAGCCATGAGGCGAGGTGTCTGGGTGGCCCCAGAGTCGGGGGCCTCTTGGGAAGGAGTCACGTGGAGACATCCTGGGGCTTCCCACGCTTCTCTTGCAGTGTCTCATGTGTGGCCGGCCCACATTGGGAGCTTGGCGTCTGATTCCAGCTGCCGCTCTGCGTGCCTCCCTGACCTGGCCTGGTGGCTGAGGGTCAGAGCAGGGCCTGGGCCTGGGCAGGGTTGGCTTGGAGGAGCCAGAGCACCCCCAGCGGCTGTTCAGGGGCAGGTCTGCCCCCACCTGGCTGCTCACCTGGAGGACGCTGGCAATTCAGGAGCCACCCTAACCCACCCAGGTCCTGGAGATCAAGGCTCGGAGTCAGCAGAAACGCCGTGCCCTCGGCCTTGGACCTGGGCACGTCGCTGGCCGTTCCAGGTGTGCACCTGGGGTTCAGAGAAGCTGTAGTTTGTGGGACTCAGAAGGGACGTTTGTGGCTCAAAGTTCCAACTGGCAGCTGCTCTCATCCGCATCCCAAGGAGGCCCCAAGCCCTGCCTCTGCCTGTCAACCGCCGGTCTGAGAGGAGCCAGTCGAGCCAACTGTCCTAGGGGTGCAGGTGCAGGAGGCTGGGGTCCCCAGTCTGAGCACATGGTCTACAGCCATCACCAAGTGGGGACCAGCTGTCTTGGCGGGGCCCTGGTCCCTGTGACCTGACCGCTCGTGAAGGTCTTCGACGCGTGTGTGGGGATTAAGTGTCCAGTGCCTGACTTGGGGGCAGCACGCGGCCGTCACGAATGCTGTCATGGGCCTCTGTGTTGGTGGCAGTGGGCACTGTGGCTGCTGTCTGCCTCAGCGTTAGATCCCAGCAGTTCTCGGGGCAGTTCTCGTCAGTCCCCCGGGCCCCATGCCCTTGGCACCCACTGCCAGGGTGATGGGCCTCTGGAGAGCCGGGAGAAGCCACTCCACTGGGGAAGCCTGTCCAGTCTGGGCTGTCGGCCCACCTGGGTGGGTGCCCCGTTGCCCCGGGAAGCAGCTGGGATGTTACCTGGCACCAAGGTCCCGCCGAACCTCATGGGAGGTGTCCACCGTGGGGCGCCAAGGCCCTGTGGTGGCAGCCAGCCCACCTGCTGACCCTGTACACCTGGGAGTGGCTCCACCTCCGGGGCATGAGGACCCCTTGGACCGGCCGCCATCCCCCAGCACCCACCCCCCTGCAGTCCCACTCCCATCTGACCTGCTCGGATCTCTTGGCAGGAGATGGAAATCCACGAGAGAACAGCCCGTTCATTAACAGTGCCGAGGTGGAGAGGGACAGCCTCTTCGAGGGAAAGAACATGGCCCTCTTCGAGGTAATCCTGTGCCCCCTGGAACAAGGCAGCCTGTGCAGCCACCCTGCTGGGGAGAGCGGGGTGGCGGGAGCCTCGAGGGCCACTGGGGACAGACTGAGGGTCTGCCCCAGGACTGCCCTGCCCACACACCAGGTCGGAGAGGAGGGCGTGGGGCCGTCCAGAGTTGCTGTGGCCTCCCCTCTGGGTGGCTGTGCTTGGTGCCCACCGCCTGACCTCGGGCACCAGATCTATGGGCTCAGGACCAGGTGGTTGTCGTGGCACTGGCCTGGGTGTGTGCCATACCCGCTACCCACCTGTGGCCGACGTCCGTGTCCCTGCAGGAGGAGATGGACAGCAACCCCATGGTGTCTTCATTGCTCAACAAGCTGGCCAACTACACCAACCTGAGCCAGGGCGTGGTGGAGCACGAGGAGGCCGAGGACAGCAAGCGGCGGGAGGCCAAGGTACTGCCTGCACCCCCGGCCCCCGCCCTGGCTCGGCCTTTTGTCCCAAGGGCTCAGTGGCACCTTTGTCTTCTCAGCTCTGTCCCACCCTCCCCGTGGCCCCGTCAGGGGGAGTGTGACCCTCTGTGTAGTACGCCCCCCCAGGTGACAGCTGGGCTCCAGCATTGAGGGAGGGAGTCGGCGTCCTACCTGCCAGTCCTGCGAGTCATTCGTCCCTGCTTTCATATAGGAAGCTGGTCCAGGGGAGTAGGTGCCTGGGGGCGGGGCACGGGCCTCTCAGCGCCAGGACAGCCTCTCCGCCGCGCCGGGGCTCACCCGTGCAGGGCTCCCAGCTGCCCACCCCCACTCTGGTTTTCCAGCCACAGGGCACGTAGCCGAATGCAGTCTGCCCAGGAGTTCTGTTTTCAGGGATTTCTGGGAATCGTTTATGAGAAATAGCGGAACTGCTGAGAAAGCTTGTAGGAAGAGGTTCTTGAGTCAAAAGGAGGTGAACACGCGACTGCTCAGAGCAGGGGTCAGTGTGGTCGCAGAGCTCGGGCAGGCCCTTGAGAGCTACTGAAACAGCGTCTGCTGGCCTGGCCACAGGTCAGCTCCAGAAAGCCTCACGCGGGGCCCTCCATTTCATAAAATGCACATTTTGAAAAAACTGTGCCTGTGTTCAAGGATTTTTTTTGCCCCAAAATAAGCTCATACTTTGTCTCCTCCGTTCCCCGTAAGCACTAGGAGTGCCCACGTGCATGCAGATGGGGGTGGCACCCGGTGCTGCCCCTGAGCCGGTGGGCGGCTCTCCGGGTCGTGCTCTGCTCCACGCTCTCCTGCGCTGAGGCCGCACAGGCCCCCACTCTCCACGGCGCCCGCTCTCCACGGCGCCCCACTCTCCACAGTGCCCCGCTCTCCACAGCGCCCCCACTCTCCACGGCGCCCTGCTCTCCACGACGCCCCATTCTCCACAGTGCCCCGCTCTCCACAGCTCCCCACTCTCCACAGCACCCGCATTCTCTCCACAGTGCCCCCCATTCACTCCGCAGTACCCTCCCACTCTGCACAGCGGCCACCACTCCCCCAGGCTGGGCCGAGTGCACTGCCGTTCCTGCAGCCAACGGAGCTGGACCCCGGCTCTCACACCTGTCTCTTCCCTCAGTCCTTAGCTCAGAAATACCGCCCAGAGGTCCCTGTTTACCCTGGAGGAAGGGATCGCGGTGTCCAGTAGAGGGTGGCCCAGCCCTGCGCCCATGCCTCTCTGCAGTGTCCAGCTGGTCCTGGCTGTATAGGGGCAGGACGTGGCCCTCAGCATGTGTCTCCGTCCCTCTTCCTGCTCATGTGAGCATGGCAGAACATGTGGTTCCAACATGTGTGTGTGCTCTTGCTCGAGGGCTGGAGCCCACGGGCACCTGGCTGCCTCCATGCAGTGTGGGGGCCAGCCTCTTCAGGACCCAGCGTGCTCCCCTCCCAATGCCCAGAGAGTGCGGCTGAGTCGGGCGTGCTCCTCCTGGGTGTAGCTGTGCAGCCAGAGGCATGTGCGCGGTTCTGCGGCCTGGAGCAATCCCGGGCTCCTGCCCCGCCCCAGGCCGGCTGCCCTCTGGAGCCTGTGCTGCTCAGGGACGCGGAGCAGTACTCCAGGTGAACGCAGCCTGGATTTCAGCCAGTAGGCCAGGGCTGTCTTGGCCCTCAGCAGACCTGCTGTCTCTCAGGATGGCGCTCACAGTGGCGTCTGGTTCCTGGGCCACCCCACGTGGTCCTTCCGCAGCAGCCGCATCCCCCCCACAGTGCCTTTGTGAGCATGGGTGTGTCCAGATGTCCTTGCCATAGCCAGGGCAGGGTGTCCTTCAGAGCTGTCACATGGGAGCAAGGGAGGGGACACACCAGCCGTGCCCCCGGGAGGAATTGGTGCCAGCTGGGGCACAGTGCCTGTGTCTGGGCTCTTCCCTGCAGCGCTCACTCGGACGGAGCCCTGGACAGGAGCCGTGTGTGGCCCAGAGGACTACAGTCACTGCACACGGTCACACGAGAACTGAGACCGGCTGCCTGCAAAGCCGCTGTTGCTTTTCGTGTTATTGTCACTTCTGTCCAAGCCCAGGTCCCCAAGCCCCTTTCCACCCACCCTGTGCACAAGGTTAGGGCCCTGTCACTTGAGTTATTGGTACCTGAATCGTCCAGTGCAGACTTAGGGCAGGAAGGGCACGTAGTGACCCTCTCTGGAGCTGACCGTGCCCAGGCCCAGGCCCAGCAGGAAGAGCCAGCGCGTGGTGCAGACCGATCTGGGGAGCCTGCAGCTTGCTTTCCACAGCCCTCCTCCAGAGGGCTTCCCCTGGGATCTCAGAGCCCAGGGGCTGCAGGCCTGTGCTGTCCGTACTCCGGCCCTGAGTGGCCTTGGTGCTTCCGTGGCAGGGGCCCGTGGCAGGGGCTCCTGGGGAGTCTGCCCGAGATTCGGCGGCCGTCACCTTGCCGTGTCCGGCCTTGACGGGGCTGCTGCTGCGCCCCCTGGCTGCATAGGTGACCCCTAGCTCCCACATGAGGCCCTGGCCTGAGTAGATCCAGGGCCCTCAGTCAGGAAGTACAGCCCTTCAGCCCCGTTGTACTGTCACAGGGAGACGTCTCTCCTGTGAGCGTCACCTCATGCCAGGGCCTTGCCGCTGCGGGCCCTGCTCTGGTCACGTGCTGACCTGACTCGCTCGGCCAGTGCGGCAGGGCCTTCAGAACTCAGGAGGCTGGCGCCTGCAGGTCCTGTGAGTCCTGAATGCTGTCCCGCAGGCGGGTGAAGTGGCCGAGTCTCGGTGGATCCCAGTTGGGCGTCTGGCGGGGCAGGAGCCGCAGGCTGTAGCCCCCCACATGGCTTGCTTCCCGACAGCCACCGCCTGGGTCTGGATCCCGCCAAGTCCCCAGCCTCATTCCCGCCGGAATTGCGTGGTTGGGCTGTGGCTGCCT
>NW_006159450.1:624313-627984 GCF_000334495.1 Tupaia belangeri chinensis | reverse complement strand
GCCAGTCCCCCAGCCTCATCCCCGCCGGAATTGCGTGGTGGGGCTATGGCTGCTTCTCCCGCGCCTGCGGCCGCAGTGCAGGATTAAAGTGATCCCCCCTGCCCCGTGTCCTGGGCCTGACTGGCCTGGGAGGCTCGGGCCACCCTGATGTGTGCCCGCTGTCTTGCAGAGCCCGCGCATGGGCACCTTCATCGGCGTCTACCTGCCCTGCCTGCAGAACATCCTGGGCGTCATCCTCTTCCTGCGCCTGACCTGGATCGTGGGGGCAGCCGGCGTGCTGCAGTCCCTCCTCATCGTGTCCCTGTGCTGTACCTGTGTGAGTCACACGGGCCTGGGGCTGTCCCTGGGGCCCTGTGAGCTTAGAAACTATGCTGTCCAGGCTGCTGCTCGGAGGCCCTGGGGCGCCCACAGCGATGCCCGAGTGGCTGCTGGGGATGTGGCTTGCGGCGGCTGAGGGGGTCAGACCGGCTCACCGGGTGGTCTGACAGCTCATGTGGGCACGAGTGCCCTTGGTGGTTGGGGGGCAGACGCCGTGTGTGCCCGTGGCCAGGCCTTCATGGAGACTGTCCCCACTTAGGAGAGGCCAGTGTCTGAACAAGGTCACCTACGATTTGGAAGGGCAGGTATCTGTGGAGTCCCCATCGCAGGGAGGAGTGCAGGTCTGATACTCATCCCCAGCCCCCGACTCAGAATCCCCAGTCCCCAGGACTCACTTCACTGGAGAGCAGGGGCACTTCTCTTCGCTGCTGCTTTGGTGGAGCCTGGTTCCGTCTTAAGTGGTCACGGAGCTCACCCCCGTGGTAAACTCCATCCTCTCTTCACTGAGCGCGAGGGCCACAGTTCGAGCTGTACTAGTGCCCCGTGTGTCCCTGAAGGGCTCTGTCTGCGCCAGGAAGTGGATCTACACTGGCCTGTTCCCCGGGGGGTGGGAGTATAGGCCCCCACCCTGGGAGGTGGGAGTAGAGGGGTGTGTATCCTAGGAGACGGGGGTAGAGGCCCCCACCCTGGGAGACGGGTAGAGGGGCCTGCAGGCCCCTACCCTGGGAGGTGGGAGTAGAGGGGTGTGTACCCTAGGAGGCGGGGGTAGAGGGGCATGCAGGCCCCCACCCTGGGAGGCAGGTAGAGGGGTGTGTACCCTAGGAGACAGGTGGAGGGGCGTGCAGGCCCACACCCTGGGAGGCGGGGGTAGAGGGGCGTGTAGGCCCACACCCTGGGAGGCGGGCCTAGGCCAGGTTGGGTGGCAGGCCCTCGGGATGCTGAGGCTCTGGCTCCCACATGGCCCACAGCAGCACAGCTTCCTGGTGAGCAGATGGTGAGCCTGGAGGCTGCAGCCCGGCGTTCCTGGAGCCCTCAGCCCTGCCTGCTCCAGGAACGTGAGGGCTGGAGCAGGTGGCCGGGCACCCCCTGCTGCACCCTGGGCCTGAGCCGTCGCCATCCCCGCCGGGCCGGCGCAGGGAGTGCTGACCGCCCGCTCTCCCGCAGACGATGCTGACTGCCATCTCCATGAGTGCCATCGCCACCAACGGGGTGGTCCCAGGTGAGGCCCCTGCCCTCGTGCCGCACGCCTGGTGGCCAGGCCGCTCAGATGTGCGCCAGCTGCCACTTGAGGGTGGCGCTCTGGGGGTCGGGAGGCGGCCTGATCCATAGACCCCTGGTGGGTTGTCCCTACTCTCATACCGGTACCCCACGACTGGCTCGGGAGGCAGCATAGCCCGGCCATGAGCCCGGCCCCTCCCCACGGTGGCCCTGTCCTCGGAGCCCGATCTCTGTCTTGGTGTCCAGGGCCTCCCCGGCACCCTCAGGGCACCGTGCAGCCTGTCCAAAGCCCACCCAGGCTCGCGGCTTCTTGTCGGAGAGCACTGGGGTGGCAGCCTGGAAGGGGTCTGGTGCACACGCGTGCCCGGAGGCATATACCACGCCCTGTGAACACTTCCCTCGTTTCTGAGCGTCAGTTGCCTACAGACCACCTTCCTCCATGGAACTCAGTCATTGCTGAGGCTCATTGGGAGCATGCCAGAGTGCGGCCTCTGCCTCACGCCATCCACCCGAGTGCCTTGGGGAGGCCTCCAGGAGAGGCCAAGCAAGTGGAGGCCCCAGGACGTCCCTGGTGGGCCTCTGCTCTTGCCCTCAGCCGACCCCATGGTGTGTGTCCCCACTTTGCACGCAGGGACCGTGCGTTGTGGGGCAGCACCACGGTCAGGATGGGGGTGGAGGGACAAGCCCCGGGCATCTTCAGCTCTGCCCCTGGTACGCCCACTTCCAAGGACAGATGAGGAGATGCCCTGCCTGGCCGCTGATCGATGACAGGGACCTGGCGGGGCGGTGCCCACCTCTGATGGGCGTCAGGGACCTGGTGGGGCGGTGCCCGCCTCTGATTGGCGTCAGGGACCTGGCGGGGCGGTGCCCGCCTCTGATTGGCGTCAGGGACCTGGCGGAGCAGTGCTCGCCTCTGATGGGCATCAGGGACCTGGCAGAGCGGTGCTCACCTCTGATGGGCGTCAGGGACCTGCGGAGCAGTGCTGGCTGCTGCTGCTCTCGGTCCTGGGTGTGAGTAGGCCAGGTGTGACCTGCATCCAAGCCCTCAAGCCATCGTCCATCTGCCCAGGGACTTCTCAGCGTGTGCTTGGTGGAGAGAGGCAGAGAGGGGAAGTGAGGAATCACCCTCTGGGGAGATGGCCATGCCGCCCTCCCTCCTCCATTCTCCTCTTGGGATTCAGGGCATGTATGCGCTCACACCTGGTGTGATTTCATGCTTGGTCCTGGGATCAAACTGTGGTTGACAATGTGAGCGTCCAATGCCTTAACCAGTATGCCACCGGCAGTCCCCAGGTGCAGCCCTATTGCTAGGGGGCTCTCGGGCTTCCTGTTTTCCTGCCTGTGGCAGTTTTAGTCCCCATCCTTACTGGGCTGGAAACACGGAGCTGTGAGCGGCCTCCCTAACCCCGTCTGGCGCTCTGTCCTGCAGCCGGAGGTGCCTACTACCTGATCTCGCGCTCCTTGGGGCCCGAGTTCGGAGGGGCCGTGGGCCTGTGCTTCTACCTGGGCACAACGTTTGCGGGGGCGATGTACATCCTAGGGACCATCGAGATCTTCTTGGTGAGCATGGGTTCTCCTGGGACGCCGAGGGCCAGGTCCCCATCCCAACACTGGCTGTCTGGGCTCCGGGGGGCTGCGGGGCTTCGGCCGAGCCCCTGGCCCGCGGGCTGTTCTCAGCAGGACGCCCTCCCCGCTCGCAGGCACAAGCAGACTTCAGGCTGCAGGTCCGAGCCCAGCAGCCCACGGCCTCCACAGCCAGCCCAGGCTGGAGGCAGGGCTGGAGTGCACCCTGGAGCCCTGGTGGGACCTGGCCCGTGTGCCCCCTTGATCCGATTTATCTGCCCTTTCCCCGGCCACCCTGCCAGGCCTGGGCAGAGGAGTCTCCCCCAGAGCCTGGAACGGAGGATGTGCACAGGGTTTTGGCCTCTGGTCACGAGTGATCAGCCCCAGAACGTCCTGGGTCCTGGACACCTGCCCTTCCCTGCCGTTCGCAGCAAGGCCTTGGGCAGGAGCTCGGAGAAGGCACAGGCCCTGGAGTTTGAGCTGGGTGGGGTGCGGCCGTGGGGGAGCTTGCCTGTCCCGTCTGTGGCCGAGCCGTCACGCTCCAGCCGGCTGGGGCCGGGCATGTTCTTATC
>NW_006159450.1:612912-624007 GCF_000334495.1 Tupaia belangeri chinensis | reverse complement strand
TGCGGGCTGCTGCTGCTCTCGGTCCTGGGTGTGAGTAGGCCAGGTGTGACCTGCATCCAAGCCCTCAAGCCATCGTCCATCTGCCCAGGGACTTCTCAGCGTGTGCTTGGTGGAGAGAGGCAGAGAGGGGAAGTGAGGAATCACCCTCTGGGGAGATGGCCATGCCGCCCTCCCTCCTCCATTCTCCTCTTGGGATTCAGGGCATGTATGCGCTCACACCTGGTGTGATTTCATGCTTGGTCCTGGGATCAAACTGTGGTTGACAATGTGAGCGTCCAATGCCTTAACCAGTATGCCACCGGCAGTCCCCAGGTGCAGCCCTATTGCTAGGGGGCTCTCGGGCTTCCTGTTTTCCTGCCTGTGGCAGTTTTAGTCCCCATCCTTACTGGGCTGGAAACACGGAGCTGTGAGCGGCCTCCCTAACCCCGTCTGGCGCTCTGTCCTGCAGCCGGAGGTGCCTACTACCTGATCTCGCGCTCCTTGGGGCCCGAGTTCGGAGGGGCCGTGGGCCTGTGCTTCTACCTGGGCACAACGTTTGCGGGGGCGATGTACATCCTAGGGACCATCGAGATCTTCTTGGTGAGCATGGGTTCTCCTGGGACGCCGAGGGCCAGGTCCCCATCCCAACACTGGCTGTCTGGGCTCCGGGGGGCTGCGGGGCTTCGGCCGAGCCCCTGGCCCGCGGGCTGTTCTCAGCAGGACGCCCTCCCCGCTCGCAGGCACAAGCAGACTTCAGGCTGCAGGTCCGAGCCCAGCAGCCCACGGCCTCCACAGCCAGCCCAGGCTGGAGGCAGGGCTGGAGTGCACCCTGGAGCCCTGGTGGGACCTGGCCCGTGTGCCCCCTTGATCCGATTTATCTGCCCTTTCCCCGGCCACCCTGCCAGGCCTGGGCAGAGGAGTCTCCCCCAGAGCCTGGAACGGAGGATGTGCACAGGGTTTTGGCCTCTGGTCACGAGTGATCAGCCCCAGAACGTCCTGGGTCCTGGACACCTGCCCTTCCCTGCCGTTCGCAGCAAGGCCTTGGGCAGGAGCTCGGAGAAGGCACAGGCCCTGGAGTTTGAGCTGGGTGGGGTGCGGCCGTGGGGGAGCTTGCCTGTCCCGTCTGTGGCCGAGCCGTCACGCTCCAGCCGGCTGGTGCCGAGCATGTTCTGATCCGAACCCGAGAGTCCATTCCGAGCCGTTCCGGAATGTGCTGGCTAGGACTTGCCCTTATGCCAGCAGGAGCAGGCACCTACCGTGCTCACCCGAGGGCCGCAAGGTCGCCCTGCAGTCTCTGTGTTGGCGGGCGTTCCTGGACAAGGCCAAGGCCATGCGGGGCTTGCGGGGAGGGCCTGGGCACGCCCACCCAGCGGCTCACGGTTGTGCCCCCACAGACCTACATCTCCCCCGGCGCCGCCATCTTCCAGGCGGGCGAGGGGGGGAGCGAGGCGGCCGCCCTGCTCAACGACATGCGCGTGTACGGGACCTGCACGCTGGTGCTCATGGCTGTGGTGGTCTTCGTGGGTGTCAAGTATGTCAACAAGCTGGCCCTGGTCTTCCTGGCCTGCGTGGTGCTGTCCATCCTCGCCATCTATGCCGGTGTCATCAAGACGGCCTTCGACCCCCCGGACATCCCGTGAGTGCTGGGTGCGGGCGGGCCACGAAGGACCTGGCTGCGTGCTCGCTCGGGCTCCCGTGGGGCCTCCTGAGGTCCATGGGTCCTGGGGCGGCCCCGGAGATGCTCAGGCAGTGCCGGGCTGCGCTGGGCCTGGCTTCCTCCGGGCCCGCGTCTGGGCTCCCTAGCCTTCACAGGAGCTCCCGAGTGGGCTTCCCTTGTTGCCTTTTGGTGAGGACACTGGGGTGTGGACAGCCCCAGGCTGGTTGGAGGAGACACTGGCCCTAGGCATGGGCTGTGATCGTGCTGCCTATCGCCAGGGCCCGCGAGGGGACAGCCTCGGCCAATACCCAGCAGAGGGGGTGGGGCCCTGGACGCTGGAGGGGAGGGTCTGGAGGGGCCGGTCGGTGGAGGTGGCGATGCCCGTGTGCCGCGAGACCCGCCCACGTGGCACAGCGCCAGGCCTGCCGTGGCCTTAGACTCCTCTGCTCCAGGGTCTGCCTCCTCGGGAACCGCACGCTGTCCAGGCGCAGCTTCGAGATCTGTGCCAAGGTGCGCACGGCCGGCAACGGCACCACCGCCACCGCGCTCGGGGCTCTCTTCTGCAATGGCTCCCAGCCTCCCGCCGCTGTCTGCTACGGCTACTTCGCTCCGAACAACGGCACCCGCCGAGCCCCCCCCCCCCCCCGCCGCTGTCTGCGACGGCTACTTCGCTCAGAACAACGTCACGGAGATCCAGGGCATCCCGGGGGTGGCCAGTGGCGTCTTCCTGGGTATGTGCCTGGCGGGGCCGCTCTTGGGGTTCTGGCTCCTCCTGCAGGCGCGTCCTGGGGTCCTGCCCACCACACCGAGGCTGGTTGCTCGCAACCAGACTGGGTTGACTGGTACCAGCGCCCTGACCCACCAGAGCTGTGGGAACCGGACACATGTCCTGCAGATCGGTCTAAGGTCAGCTGCGATGTCATGACTGTAGCAAAGTGCAGGGACCTCGCCGTGTCACACGGGGACAGGCACCAGCCCGGCTGCCGTGGGAAAGAAATGGCGCTGGTCTGATCCACCCCAACAGGCAGGCTGCCGCTGTAGGGAGAAGAGTGGGTTCTGAGGGTGTGAGTGCTTGGTCTGTTGCCCACCCTGGGATCATGAGTATTACCTACCACGTAGGGCGTGACGTGACGTAGGGGGTCCTGACCAGCCGACAGGCGGGGGGCGGGGCGGGGCAGAGCTGCGGTAACCACTGGGCGTGCCGTGAGCAGTCTGGCTGGGAAGACCTGCAGGGCCCCCCAGAGGTTCACGGGGTGGGTGGGGAGCGCCCACAGGCTCCCAGAGCCTGGATGCCATCAGGTGGGTGGTCAGTGTGCACTCGGATTGGAGGTGGGTCATGGGGAGGAGGGCCAGGTATAAAGGGCCAGCTGGTTGGGGCCCAGTGGGTCAGCACTCAGCATGCTGGGAGCTGGCCGCCCTCCAGGCCACGCTGTGTAGGCTGCGTCCGTGTTCAGAGCGGGACAGCTCCCTCGACGGCCCCCACGGTAATACCCGGGGGGTGCAGAGCTCTGCCTGCAGGTGCCAGGCCCTGTCCGCGAGTCCTCTAGCCACCTGCTCTCCCTCAGATAACCTGTGGAGTGTGTACTCGGACGAGGGGGCGTTTGTGGAGAAGAAGGGCCTGGCCTCCACGCCTGTGCCCGAGGAGAGCCGCGCCAGCGGGCTGCCCTACGTCTTCACCGACATCACCACCTCCTTCACCCTGCTGGTCGGAATCTACTTCCCCTCTGTGACCGGTGAGGCCACCCGGCCCCTCTCCACCCTTCCCCCATCTCTGCCGTCTCTCTGACTGTCTCCACCCCCGGTGTCTCTCTGTCTCTCCCCATCTCCGCCATCTGACTCTGGTTGTCTCTGTCCCCCTGACGTCTCTCCATCTCTGTTTCCCCTCTGACCCTGTCTCTTCTCTGTCTCTCCCCTGGTCTCCCCCTCTGTCTGTCTCTCTCCAGCTCACCCACGTCCCGTTTCATGCCTGTCTGGTCAGGACCTGGGTGTGGCCACGGGCGTGGACTCGCTTCCGCGGGAGGGAAAACCAGGAGTGCTGTCATTCTTAGAGGGAATTGGCCTCGCTGTCCTTGCCAGTGGGGAGGGACCTCAGTTCATGCCCCCACAAACACATGCATACACATGCAAGCATACGTGTACACACATGACCCAACAGGCTCTGCTCAGCCTTCCAGCCAGATGCACTTTCAGCACAGGGAAGCCCGGCCACCTGAGGCTGTCAGACATGGCCTGTGGCACTGGCGCAGTGGTTCTGTCACTCTGTCCGTGCCCGTGTCCACACCTGGGGCTGCCCAGGGGTGTCCTGGACGCTCTGAAGTGCCGTGAGTCCCCGCAGACCGAGCGAGGCGTGCCTGCCCACTGGGCCTTCTCCCCTCGCTGCGCACCCCGGCCTGGCCTTCCCGGGAGGGACAGGGATCTCAAGCTACCCAGTGGCCGGCGCATGGCCAGGGCTGGCGCCTCTCAGCGCACGGCACCTCCACGGAGCCTCGGACCCATGCCAGCTCACCTGCAGCTGGTTGGAGGGGCTCCGTGGTGGTGCCCGTCCATCCTGGGGTAGAGGAGGACCAGAGCAGGGGCATGGAGGGAGGAGGCTCAGCCCGCTGCCTGTAGGCGTCTCGACTGTGTGGGGCCGGGACCCCCCGTCTGGCACGTGGCACCAGGAGCTCCTGGCCGCTGCCTGCCCAGCGTGTAGAGGAGTCCAGGGTGGCCGGCAGGGCTGGCTCCAGCCTCCTCTGCCTGGAGGACACGTCCCTTGTCATCACAACCTGGTGTCGGGGCAGCAGTAAGTATGGGGGCACTTGGGCTCCTCCATCCTCACAGTGACCATCCTGAGGTGTGGACAGACCTGTCCACGCATGCAGAGGGTCAGGATCCTCAGACCTTCCGGTAGAGGGCATGGGGTCGGGCTTGCTCTGCCTCGGCGAGTCCCGACTGGCAGTGTCTCCTACTGTGCCGTGCCGGCTCAGCCCATCTGTCCTCGCAGGCATCATGGCGGGATCGAACCGGTCTGGGGACCTCCGGGACGCCCAGAAGTCCATCCCCACGGGGACCATCTTGGCCATCGTGACCACGTCTTTCATTTGTATCCTTGGTGGGGTGCGGCCTGGAGGTGTGGTCCTGGTGCCCTCGGGGCAGGCGCCCTAACACGGCCTGGGCCACGGCCACACAGTCCTCCTCCTGTGGGTGGGCCTTTCGGGTCCAGTGGGGCTCTGACCTCACGTCCCCTGGGTAGGGGCTAGGGTAGTGGTGGGCGGGCAAGTAAGCCGAGACCCTGACCCCTTCCTGACTGGCTGTACAGCCTGACCTTAGGGGTGTCAGGTGACAGCAGCTTCCCTGTTACATGTGGCAGCTGGTGACACCCACCACAGGTGCAGTGTGGGCCACATAGCTGGGAGGACCCAGGGCCAGGTTCCAGCTTCTAGGACTGGGCTTGCCCAGGAAGGGTCGGCTGTGGGCTGCAGGCCAGGCCCTGTCCTGTCGCGGCCACAGCTTCCTTGACATACAGACCTCTCCTGCATCGTGCTGTTCGGGGCCTGCATCGAGGGCGTGGTCCTCCGAGACAAGTGGGTGCCTTTTGCTGTGGTTGGTGGGGTTCCCGGGGGGCTTGAGCTCTGATGAACCCCCACCGGAGCGTCTCCTCCGTGTCGTGACCTGAGCCTCCAGCCTGGGTACCTGCTCAGACCCTGACAGCTGGTGGTGTGGCCCGGGGAGACCCAGGTGTAGGCCAGGACCTTGGGGACCCCAACCCCTGACAAAGTGACGTAGCAGGAAGCCCAGGCAGGTCGTGTGCCGGCCCTGGGTCCTCGGTGCATGTCTGTCCACGTGTGTCCGTTCGTCCCACCGGGCCTTAGGGTCCTGCCTGGACGCTAATGGGCTGAGGGGTTGCTGAGTGACCCTGGACCAGGCCAGGGCTTCTCTGACCAGGAGATCCTGAGAGGAGAGACCAACCCTGGTCCCGGGAGCTGGGCCCCTTCTGAGTCACCCCGCCCCACAGTCCGGGAGCCCCACCCGGGGGAGCCGAAGCTTCCTCCTTTGGCTTCCTGGAGGCCATGCCGACTGCAGCCTGCCCGCTTGCCCTGCAGGTTCGGGGAGGCCCTGCAGGGGAACCTGGTCATCGGCATGCTGGCCTGGCCTTCCCCGTGGGTCATCGTCATCGGCTCCTTCTTCTCGACCTGCGGAGCCGGGCTGCAGAGCCTGACTGGGGCACCCCGCCTGCTGCAGGCCATTGCCCGTGACGGCATTGTCCCCTTCCTGCAGGTGAGCTCCCAGGCAGTGCCCTCGGCACGGCGCTCACGACCTAAGTGTGCAGGGGCACACGTCCCCCCACCTGTGGGTCCACAGGGGCCTCTTACCCGCTGGCCACTAGACCGAGTCGTGGGTACAGGGCTGGGCTGGACCTGGGCCCCACATCCCCATAGGTTAGCATGTTAGCATGGCCCACAGCCCCTGAGGCGGCGGGAGCAGTCCCTCTGTCAGTGACAGAAGCGTTCGATGTCTCAAGACCCATGCTCCCTCCAGCCGGGCTCAGAGCTTTTGGACTGAACCTGGAGGGTGTCTGTACATTAGTGTCCCCCGGGAGACAGCCCGCTGACCTCCGTTCAGACGACCGGCACTCCGTCCTTGCAGCCCTGAGCCAGTTTGAGATCAGGCGTGGTGGTGCTGACCCCTCCCAGGGCGCTCCTGGTCCGTGGATGCAGCCTTCTGGGTCCTCACAGGGGCATCCTCTGTGCCTATATCCCGGCCCCCTGTTCTGTGAGTGCACTGGTCACATGGCCTCGGTTTACCGCAGTCGGCTCTGAAGGCCCGGCTCCAGGTTAGCCTGGGGCCAGGGCGTCACCGGCCCAGCTGGCTTGGTGCCCTGCAGGGAGGGCGGCCCGGTCCCCTTTGCAGAGATTGCCCCACCTTCCCGCCTCGCCTGGATTCCCTGAGCCCTCCCTGACCCCTGACGGCTCCTGACCATGCCGGGGTATGGGAGGCCTAGCGTTGCTGAGGGCCGTCGGCTTCAAGAGCAGCAGCCAGGCGTGGACACCCTCGGTTCTCACCACACCTCGTTGTGGGCTCTGCTGCCTGGCTCGGGATGATGTCAGTCGTGTCTGCTCCGACCTTGGGATGTCCTCTTTTGGAATTGCAGGGCAGTGAGGGGATTGCTAAATAAAGCATTTAAAGCCTGGTGTCTCTGGAGGTAGGACGCGGCCTTCCAGGAAGTTCCGCGCCCTCAGCAGTGGGTAAAGGGCCAGCATTTTGTGTGGACCTGCAGGTGTGGTGGGACCCTTCACTCTCAGATGGTTAGGGTCTGCAGAGACCCAGTGAAGCCCACAGGGAACTGGGCCGTGGGTCCCAGGTTCCTGGCGTGCTATCCCCGCCCCCGTGTGGGCCAGGAGGTGCAGGGCAGATCTGACCTGCGAGGCTCCCGTCCCCCTGTGGGTCAGATGGTGCAGGGCAGGTCTGGCCTGTGAGCCACCCCCAGAGGCCTGCGTGTGCATCCAGTCACCCCATCAAAGACCAGTCTGTGACCCGGGGACGCCATGAGGCCTACATGGCGGCCACTTGAATGTGCAGGCACCTCTGTGGGAGCGCTGTGGCTGCAGCCTCGGGCCGCCGCAGACACTGACCTCTGGCTGGGGAAACTCTGGTGTCTCTGGAGGTAGGACGCGGCCTTCCAGGAAGTTCCGCGCCCTCAGCAGTGGGTAAAGGGCCAGCATTTTGTGTGGACCTGCAGGTGTGGTGGGACCCTTCACTCTCAGATGGTTAGGGTCTGCAGAGACCCAGTGAAGCCCACAGGGAACTGGGCCGTGGGTCCCAGGTTCCTGGCGTGCTATCCCCGCCCCCGTGTGGGCCAGGAGGTGCAGGGCAGATCTGACCTGCGAGGCTCCCGTCCCCCTGTGGGTCAGATGGTGCAGGGCAGGTCTGGCCTGTGAGCCACCCCCAGAGGCCTGCGTGTGCATCCAGTCACCCCATCAAAGACCAGTCTGTGACCCGGGGACGCCATGAGGCCTACATGGCGGCCACTTGAATGTGCAGGCACCTCTGTGGGAGCGCTGTGGCTGCAGCCTCGGGCCGCTGCAGACACTGACCTCTGGCTGGGGAAACTGGGCTGAGGCAGACCTTGCGGGCTCCCTCGGGGAGTGCTGGGTTGGGGCCATGGGCGTGGAGAAGGCCCATCCCTCCCAGACTCCTGTACCCACTGCCCCATCCACCTGTAGGTGTTCGGCCATGGGAAGGCCAATGGAGAGCCCACGTGGGCCCTGCTCCTCACGGCCCTCATCTGTGAGACGGGGATCCTCATCGCCTCCCTGGACAGCGTGGCCCCCATCCTGTCCATGTGAGTGGGCACAGCCCTGCTCATCCACAGCTTCCTGGGCCCCGAGCAGGCGACGGGCCGCAGTGGGCACGTGGCACACGGGTCGGTGCTCCCAGGCTCTGGGAGCAGGGCTCAGCACGGACCTTCGAGCAGAGCCAGGGGTTGGGTGTCGGGCTCCTGCCAGGAAGGGCCCTAAGGCCCAGGGGACTGTCTGCTCCGTGCAGAGGGCCAGCCAGGGCCGCTGGGTCCAGACAGACGGCCATACTGGCGAGGCCAACCTCCCAGGGTGCAGCAGGACACCGGCAGACAGGGCCGGGTGAGGCTGGTCTACAGTGTGGGGCCCAGCCTTGGGTCCAAAGAAGCAGGAAGAGGGCGGGAGGGTGGCGTGGAGGTAGCTGGGCCAGGGGTGCTGCAGGGGGAGAGCCCGCGGGCAGCTTGGTCGCTCCAGCACTCGCCTCCGGCAGGTTCTTCCTCATGTGCTACCTATTCGTCAACCTGGCCTGTGCCGTGCAGACCCTCCTGCGCACCCCCAACTGGCGCCCGCGCTTCAAGTACTACCACTGGTGAGGCTGTACTGGGACCCCGAGGGGCCCTGTGGACCCGTGGCAGGCCAGGGAGCCCCGGGCCAGTCCTGGGCTGGAGGAGGCTTGGTTTCTGGGCCGTCCTGTACCTGAGTGGGCCCTGCAGCCCCAGCTCTGACTCTTAAGGCTGAGGGGCTCCGTGACCTGCCCCATTATTAGCAGGGCACTCACAAAGGGCTGGACTCTGGGCATACACTGCAGAGGGCCGGGTACAGGGGGCATATCACAAAGGGCTGGGCTCTGGGGGCGCACCGTGGTGGGCTGGGCTCTGAGCATACGCTGCAGAGGGCTGGGCACTGGGCACACACCTCTGAGGGCAGGGCGGAGGGCAGGCAGCCACGCTCCGAGCTGTGGCTCCAGGGTGCAGGCAGGGACCGTGTTGAGCCTCAGAGCTGATGCGTAGCAGCTGCTGGGCCAGACCTGGGGAGCTTGCCGCTGCCAAGGGGCTTCCGCGGAGGGCGGCGTGGCACCTCGTGCTGGTGGGCAGCTGGCCATGCTCCCCAGGACCCTGTCTTTCCTGGGCATGAGCCTGTGCCTGGGCCTGATGTTCGTCTGCTCCTGGTACTACGCCCTGGTGGCCATGCTCATCGCCGGCTGTATCTACAAGTACATCGAGTACCGAGGGTAAGCCCCGCTCCATGCTGCTGCCAGACTGCAGTAGCTCCTAGGGCTCCCTGGGCCAGGCGTCGTGTGCCGGGAGATCCCTGCAGCCTCCCCTGCCCTGGGAGGGAGGCACCCCGGGCAGGAATTGCCTCCCCAGCTCTTACCCACAGACCGCGAGGGTGATAGGCCTGCCCACAGCTGCTGCACGTGACACCGTCCTCCCCAAACCTCGTCCCCGCGTCCTGGCTCTGCGTCCCACTCCCTCCGCCCTGGGCCCCACCATGTCCAGCCCTTCCTGCCCTGGACGGCCTCAGGAGCCCCTCCTGTCACCGGGGAGCGGGGCTGTCCTGCAGTGTCCGCGACTAGCTGACCTCCGGTGTGTCCCTCAGGGCTGAGAAGGAGTGGGGTGACGGCATCAGAGGCCTGTCCCTGAACGCCGCCCGCTACGCCCTGCTGCGCGTGGAGCACGGCACCCCCCACACCAAGAACTGGAGGTGAGCGTGCCACAGCCCCACGGGGCCGTCGAGAGTGGGAGGCCGGAGCGCGCAGGGTGGGGCGGGGGTGGCGGAGAGGGCGCGTCTCTGCTCGCGGTCAGTCAGACGGCCACTGAGCTGCCCGGGAAGCCCCTGCTCCCGGCTAAGATGGGAGCCGGGCCCAGCAGGGCTGAGCGAGCCCATCCCACTGCCTGCCCGTCGGCAAGCAGCCGGCTGCCATGGTCACTGCCCCTCACGCTGCAGGCCCCAGGTGCTGGTGATGCTGAGCCTGGACGCCGAGCAGTCGGTGAAGCACCCCCGCCTGCTGTCCTTCACGTCGCAGCTGAAGGCTGGCCGGGGCCTGACCATCGTGGGCTCTGTGCTGGAGGGTGCCTACCTGGACAAGCATGCACAGGCGCAGCGGGCTGAGGAGGTGGGTGGGGAGGGTGGGAGCAGGGCGGCCCCACCATGGCCACTGGGTTGTCTTCAGGTCTACCATTACTTGGCACTTGGCCTTCCTGGCAGGGTCAGGAGCTGCCCCGTCCTGGTCTCCTGAGCCTGGGCCATGCTGTCTGTGCCTGCAGACTAGCCAGAGACTGGCCCAGGTCCAGCTGGGCACTGGGGCAGTGGAGGCTGCTCCAAGCTGGACCTCGGACCTGGGGCTGCCAGCCTGCTCTGCGTGTCCCGCACACACGCGCACATATGCTGGCCGGGAGCTGTGCGCTCCCGCCTGCTTCCCTGAGATGTGCTCCAACCCCTCCCTTCTCCCACAGAACATCCGGGCTCTGATGGCCGCGGAGAAGACCAAAGCCTTCTGCCAGCTGGTGGTGTCCTCCAGCCTGAGAGATGGCATGTCACACCTGATCCAGTCGGCCGGCCTTGGGGGCATGAAGCACAACACAGTGCTCATGGCCTGGCCTGAGGCCTGGAAGCTGGCGGACAACCCCTTCTCCTGGAAGAACTTCGTGGGTGGGTGTGGTGGCACCAGCCCCTGGGCGCCCAAGGTCCCGGCCAGAGCAGGCTCTTGGGGGCCGAGTCCCTCGTCGCCCTTATACCTGGGAGAGAGGCTGGCCCTGCCTTCTGTAGCCCCGCCCACATAGAGACCCCAAGGTCTCAGGGCAGCCCATGCCCCTCAGCACCTGCCCAGTGGGGGCTGCCTTGCCCCCGTGCCCCCCACCCCCCGTGCTGGCTGGTGTCCCTGTGCAGTGGAGGGCAGCTGCTTGTCCTCAGGTGACCTGCCTGCCCCCCCCTCCCAGACACCGTCCGCGACACCACCGCGGCCCACCAGGCCCTGCTGGTTGCCAAGAACGTCGACCTGTTCCCGCAAAACCAGGAGCGCTTCAGCGACGGCCACATCGACGTGTGGTGGGTGGTCCACGACGGCGGCCTGCTTATGCTGCTGCCCTTCCTGCTGCGCCAGCACAAGGTGGGCCCGGGGGGCCGCGAGGTGGGGCTGGGGGCCGGGGGGGCGCGAGGTGGGGCTGGGGGCATGAGGTGGGGC
>NW_006159450.1:599784-604040 GCF_000334495.1 Tupaia belangeri chinensis | reverse complement strand
TTCTACACCAGTACAGGTGGCCGGGGAGGGGGTCTACACCAGCACAAAGTGGTGGTGGGGTCTACGCCAGTACAAGGTGGCCAGCGGGGGTCTACACCAACACGAGGGTGGCAGGGGGGGTCTACATCAGTACAAGGTGGCCAGTGGGGTATCTACACCAACACAAGGTGCCCAGGGTGGGGTCTACACCAGCACAAGGTGGCTGGGGGGGAGGTCTACATCAGTACAAGGTGGTCAGCGGGGTGTCTACACCAGCACGAGGTGGCTGGGGGTCTACACCAGTGCAAGGTGGGCCCTCCAAGGCCTGGTGGTGACACGAGTGCCCCCAGGTGTGGCGGAAGTGCCGGATGCGCATCTTCACGGTGGCCCAGGTGGACGACAACAGCATCCAGATGAAGAAGGACCTGCAGACCTTCCTGTACCACCTCCGGATCAGCGCCGAGGTGGAGGTGGTGGAGATGGTGGGTCCCTGCGCCGTGGCTGTGGCCGTGAGCGGGGCGAGGAGCGCCACCTGGTGTCCCGCTCACGTCTCGTATCTCTGTGACCTAATGGGGTCGCCACAGCCAAGGGACCCACTTGGTGCCTCCCTGGTGCCTCTGGTTGGAGCACGTGGCCTTCACATGGGCTGGGTCTCCACTGTCCAGGGCATCCAGGTCCCCTGCCCACCCACCCGGCCTCGCGTCCTGTCCGATGCGGCTCCCATGGCTGGGTCTCCAGCTGGAAGGAGCCTGCCCGCCTGTGGGTGGGCAGCCCAGGGTCAGAGCTGCAGGCCATCTGGCATCAGAGCTGGGACGCCGCGGATCATGCCCTGTGCGGGCAGAGCGCTCCTCCTGTCACTTTAGCCACGCCTGATGGGCGCCGGCACTGCCACAAGGGGAAGGCTTACGGTGGGGCAGAAGCTGCCGGGTACGCCCTGGAAGGGGCTGCCCCGGCCCAGCTCTAGCCTCTGTGCCCTGAGCAGGCAACCTGCGCTTTGGCTGCCAGAGCACCAGCGGAGGATGGCGCCTTCCTGGCTGTAACCTGTCGCGTTGTGCCATGGACCTGGGCCCTCCTGGAGCCGCGTGGTTACTCCTCCTCCGGTCGAGGCATAGCCCTTCACAGGGTTGGGTCTTCCCGGTGCGTGTCCGACCCAGTGCTTGGCGTGGTGACATGAGCACGGAGCGGCAAGGTCCCACCCTTCCAGGGCGTCCTCGGACAGCCGTGTGGTCAGAAGGCCGTGGAGCTGCTGACTCGGCTCCTGCTGAGGGCCTCTGAGGACTTGCCCAGCACTGAGGCCCTGCGAGGAGGGGACGGGCCTGAGGCCCTGCATTCGAGAGGCTCCTGAAGCCCAGGGCTGCCTTGTGGTCCCACGGCCGTGCTCCTGGCCTGTTTGGCACGGGCCTCAGAGCTGCCCTTCCTGACCTGGGGCCGTGCCCAGAAACCATAGCCTCGCCAGTCTGGGGCGGCTCCTCTCTGACGTGCGGCCTACGTGCCCAGCAGGGGTGCTGTTGAACGTCTGCTGTGAAGTGAGGGCGGGCCACTCACCGCCAGCTGCCACATGAGGTCAGCAGCTGCAGGGCCGGACCTGGACCCCGGGCCGATGCTGCTGACCTTCTGTTTCTGCGTGTGTGGTGAGCAGGCGGTGAGCTCACCTGGGCGTAGCCGATGCCTGTTACTTGCAAGCGTGTCCCTCAAGGCCACGGCTCGGTGGCAGCAGCGAGGGCACCCATTCGTGTCCCGGGCACGTGGTTGCTTTGGTTGCATGTTGTCCTCACAGCTGCCTGTGTGTGCATGTCCGAGGGCCCCGGGGAAGGCGGCGTGACCACATGCTCATGCCTTCCTGCCCCTCGGGCAGGAGATCCAGAGGTGGGCTCAGCCCGGTGGGTCCTGCACACAGCCCTCATGCCTGTGTTGGGGCACGCAGGTCGAGAACGACATCTCCGCCTTCACCTATGAGAAGACGCTGGTGATGGAGCAGAGGTCCCAGATGCTGAAACAGATGCAGCTGTCCAAAACTGAGCGGGAGAGAGAGGTGGGTGCAGGCCAGGGCTGCTGGTCACAGGGCAGTCAGGGCCCGCAAAGCCTGCTGTCGGGAGGCGCTTGGCCTCCCCCACCCCCGGGCTGTGGTGTCATGGGGCAGGGAGGGTCCCTCAACCTCCAGGGGTGCCGCATCATGGAGCAGGCGGGGCCCCTACCCCGGGTAGCACGTTGCGGGGCAGTAAGGCCCCCTTACCTGCAAGGGTTGCAGCTCTGTAGGGGTGTTGCAGCCACCTGCCGACACCCCCCTGCCCGTGCACACGACACGTACACGCATGGCTTCAGGCCTGGGGCAGCTGTGTATGCGGTGGCTGCCCTATGGCTGGGGCCCGTTCTTAATCACTGTGTACCCAGGGAGGTGTAGTCAGCCTGGTGATGTGAGTCCACCTGGAGCCACCCTCCTAGGCCTCCTGGGTCACCCCGGCTAGCGCGTGCTCACAGCTGCACGGCGGTCGGTTGGATGCTGGTGACGCTTTTCTGTGAGGGTGGTGACAGCACCCCAGAGGCGGGGGACTCAAGAGGCCTGAGCGTGGGGCACCTGGGTGGTCAGGTGAGCAACCTCTCACCTGGATGAAGGGAGGGTTGTGAAACTGCCGGCAGCCTAGGGCCCAGGTGGCACAGACATGGGAGACCCCACCTCGGGCCCCAGGAGTGTCTGGGGACACCGTGTCTTTGTTCTCTCAGGGCCAGGCCCCCAGGGCCAGCAGGCTGCCCTGGGAGTGGCCTCTTAGCCAGGTTTCAGACTAGTCTGGGCTGACCCTGGAGGTCCTGAGTGCTGTGGGGGGTCTGAGGGAGACGCGGAAGAAGGACGGACCTGGGGAGGCAGAGGTGGGCGCGTGGGCCGTGGGGCCTTGGAGCCCTGCCCCGCGCCTCCGGCACTGCAGCACGCAGACCCGAGTGACTATAGGACTGATCTGGGCTGTCGTCCACAGCAGCGAGGGCGGGCGTGTATGGGTGGGTGTGTGTGGGGCATGGATAGGCCATGTGCAGGGCAGTTATGCACAGGGCATGTGCTGGGCACGCCCAGGGGGGCACTCGTGAGGCAGGCGTGTGCTGAGCTAGGCCAGCCTGCCCCTGCGGGGACCTGCCCCCGTGGGCCCAGACAAGCCTGTAGGTGACCGTGCCCAACACCCCTTCCCAAGCCCGTGTCCTCGTCCCTGTTCTCCTTGGAACTGTTGGGGTGGCCAGGGTCTGGGGCTGGTGGGGACCATACTTGCTTCCTGCCTGTGTGCGCGTCCCCATCGTCACCTCACTTAACTCATGGCGATGGGGCCTGAAAACCTGCTGTACCACGCAGGTGAGCCCCACCGCCGGGACTGGGGCCAAGGCTGCGGGGCACGCTGTGTGGGTCATGCCAAGGCTCGCAGCGCCCCCCGCCTCGGGCAGGCAGGAGCGGCTCGGTTCCCCGGCCCGAGGGTGCAGCCCACAGCGGTCAGACCCCAGGGCGTCCCCACCCCGAGTGTGCGCCCCGGACCTGAGGCTGGCTGTCTGGAGACATGCTGACGCACGGGCTCGCGGTGTAGAGGCCCGGGTCGCGGCCGGCCTGCTGGTGTGGAGCATGGGCCTAGTAGGGCAGTGCGGTCCGTCCGGGGCTCTGCCCACCTCGGTTCCCCCAAGCCACCAGCACGTGGTCGTCACAGCCCCTCCCAAAGGCCCCACGCAGACGCCGTCCTTGGAGCGTGTGCTGACCCGTCGCAGTGGGGACGCGAGTTTTGGGTGCGTGTTCGAACCTCAGCACCCTGGGCCGCGTCACCCTCATCCTTGTCAGGGGCACCAGCTCGTCTCTTCCCAGGGTTTAGATAGGTGTGAGGTGGGGCGTCTTACAGAATTCGGGGTGGGGACGACGCAGCTCTCCGCACAGACCCTACCTGCTGTGGCCGGGGCCGCTCTGCTGTCTGCACGTGCCCGGCGGGCGAGTACATGAAGCCTGCGCCGTGGGGAGCAGCCTGGAGCCACACGCAGCAGCAGCCTGGCCTTGAGGGCCCTGCTATGGCCATCCCGGCACTGCCCTCTGTGATGTGACCTTCCCTCACTGCCCCTGCTGCTCACTGCCCTCTGTGACCGACTGCCTCCATCACTGCCCGCTAACTGCCCCACCACTGCCCTCGTCACTGCCCTGTCACTGCCCTGTCACTCCCCCCGTCACTGCCCTCGTGACTGACTGCCCCACGACTGCCCTGTCACTGTCCCCATCACTGCTCTGTGACTGCCCCACGACTGCCCCCATCACTACCCCCTCC
>NW_006159450.1:595325-599772 GCF_000334495.1 Tupaia belangeri chinensis | reverse complement strand
CCTGCCCCCCTCCCTGCCCCCCGCACTGCCCCACGACTGCCCCTGTCACTGCCCCCCGCACTGCCTCTCACTGTCCCCACAACTGCCCTGTCACTGCCCTCGCACTGTCCCCACGACTGCCCCCATCACTGTCACGGTGGAGCTCTCCAGAGTACCCTTGCTGCCTGATGCCAGCTGGGTTGTGGAGGCCTGTCCCTGTGGCTGTCCCCACTCCCTTTCCTGAGGTCCCAGCAGGCTATGCGTGGACAGGGTCACTGCGCAGCTGCCCCTTGGTGTGGCCTGTTCTGGGTTAGCTCAGCTCGGCGGCCAGTAGGGTGACCCGTCGTCCACGAGAAGCAGCTAGGGCTGGGGTGAGGACCAGGTCTCTGACCCTGAGCTCAGTGAGTCGGGCGTGTGACACGGGAGCCATCCCCTGGCTGGCCCCGTACCCAGCCAGGCACTGCCCCGGAGTGGCATGCCCACCAGCCCACAGCCCCACCCCTCCTTCCTGGGGTCCCTGAGGGCAGAGCCAGCCTCGGAGGGGCGGTACTGAGCTGGGCGAGAACACATGGCCTGAAAGCCCTGGCCCTCGTGGGTGCTGGCTCTGGTCCTGGCTCTCCACTGCCAGCCAGAGACCATGTGGGTGATGGGTGTGGTTCCAGGCGGCAGGTCCCTGGGGCCCGAGTCTGGGACTCTGAGGACGGGTATTCGTTTGTGCCTGCAGGACCTCCCGGCCTGGCACTGGGGCTGCCCCCTCTGCCAGGAGACAGAGGTCTGAGCCTCCCGGAGGCTTGCGTCGGGACGTCAGCCTACAGCTGCTTGGCAGGAGGGTGTTTGGGCTGAGGGCTGTCTTACTGGCTTGTCCGAAGTAGCGGCCCCTGCCCAGCCTGGCCCATGTGGCCCGGCCTGGCCCATGTGTGACACCTCCCTGGAGAGCCTGGTGACCTTTGCTGGTCTTCTTGGTGCACGTGGCTGCTCTCCGTGGGAGGAGCTGCTCTGGAATAGGTCCCACCATGGGTGCTGGCCTGCGGGGCGAGGGCGGCCTGAGCTGGGGGCCGGAGGGGAGGAGGAGGGGTTAATTGGGCTTGAACCTCAGGAGGGGGCAGGTCCAGGGTACGGCAGGGCTGGGGGTTCAGGGCCAGCCTGGCCTGCCTGCCTGGCCTCGGTCCCGCCACCCAGGGCTCTGCCGGCCGCGTCAAGTCCTGTGCTGTCCCGGCAGGCCCAGCTCATCCATGACAGGAACACTGCAAACCACATGGCTGCGGCAGCCAGGCCCCAACACTGCATCCCACATGTCTGCGGCAGCCAGGCCCCAGGCCCCGCCAGTGCTGGACAGGGTGCAGATGACCTGGACCAAGGAGAAGCTGACAGCAGAGAGGCACAGGCCCAAGGACACCTGCGCGGCCGGAGTCAGAGACCTCTTCAGCCTGAAGCCGTGAGTGTGTGCGCATGCGCGCAGCCTCCAGGGAGGGTGGGCAGGCCTGGCTGTGCTGACCCTGGTGAGGACAGGCTCCGCCCCTCGAGGGCCCATGGTGCCACTTCCACCCTCCCTCCCATGGGTACCCGTCTGGCTGTCAGCCCTGAGGCCTGGCCCGCTCTGTTCCCAGCCGGTCTCACAGCAGCTACCGTGAGGTGGGCTTGCTCCCCTAGGCCCAGAGTCCCAGGGCCCTGGGCCGTCCCCACCCACCTCCCCTGGGGCCCAGGGCGCGGGCCAGAGCCAACCCCCACCGGTCTTGCCAGGAGGCTGAGCTGAGTCCTCGAGTCTGGCCCTCAGGGAGGGGGTGGCACCATCTTGCTGGTGGGAGCCAGATAGGGATGAGGTGGGGTGGCCTGGGTGGTGGCAGAGGTGTGCACGACGGTCACTCCTGCAGTAACGTCCTCCTGTTTTCTCTCCCGTGTAGAGAATGGGGAAGCCTGTAAGTCACCTGCTTTGCTTACCGCTTAGTCTGGCTGCTTGCTGTGCCTGTGTGCGCCCACGTGTGTGCGCGGCCCACGTGTCTGCGTGCATGGTCTGTGTGTGTCCGTGTGCACGTCCGCCTATGCGTGGGCATCCGTGTGTGGCCGTGGCTCCAGCCCATTTCCCTCCGTCCAGAGTGGCTCAGCACATGCCCTGTCTCTGTCACTGAGGCCCGAGGCCCGGAGAGCCCATGGTGAGCTGCCTGCAGGAGGGCAGTGTGTGCTCCCTGCCATGTTCCGGTCCGCCCACACCCTCCAGGGTGAGGCAGCCACTTCCGCAGCCTGGGCGCCTCGCTCTGTCTGTGGCGGGGGGCCCCCAGGGGGCAGGAAGCGTGTTCCTCTCCCCACTCCCAGCAGGCGAGCGGGCCGTGACCCTGCGCAGACGGCGCCTGGTCCTGTGAATCCCATCAGCCCCAGTCACGTGGCTCCTGGGAGCCAGAGCCTGGGCCACGGTGCGGCGTTTGCCCTCGGCCTCACATACACACGGATGCACGCACTCGTGGGGGCATCACATGCAGGGACGAGCACACACGACACCAACATGACTGTGCACACGGGGACACGGATGTATACGTGTGGGGCACATGCACACAGGGACAAGCACACACCAGTGGGTCACCCTGTGCATCTCTGCGGCGTTGGGCGGGGCTGGCCTCACTGGGGAGTGTTGGTTTAGGCCCCTGCAGGCCCGTGTCTGCAGAAGCCCAGATGGGTGGGCGACTTGTGGGCTCTGGTTGGACACACGCGTGGGGCGTGGCCTTCTTCTCCTGGTCTGGCAGCTCCGGGCAGGCCATCCTGGGAGAAACCTCTGGAAGGTGCAGTGGTCAGGCCCCGCCCTTGCTGGCTGGCCCTGGTGTGCACACCTAGGTGCAGGTGCACACCTGTGTCAGCACGTGTGTACCTGTGGGTGCTTGTGTACATGCTCCTGCCCGTGTACACAGGTGTGTGTGCGTGTACCACTTGTGTGCCACATTAATGTCTCTGTGTTAGTGCACGTCTGTAGTGTGTGTAGGTGTGCATTTGTGCTGTTCACACGTTAGCGTGCATGTGTGCTCGTGTACACGTCAGTGTGTCTGTGGCCGTGTGGATCACATCCCTCTCGGCTCGCTTGGTCCCTGTCATGTTGTGGGTGGCACTTTCTGGTGAGGACCCCCCTCCTGCACCTGGACTCCAGGCAGCCTCAAAACCACTTTGAAAGTTCTAGATAGAGCCGTTTCCTGTTGGTTTTCTTTGAGTTCTGGTTCGTGGCTGGGCTGCTGGGGCACACCTGCAGGCGTATTCAACTTCCTGGGGAATGGGGACCACTCCGACCCTCCGTGCTGTCAGGTCACGTGTGACGTGGCCCAGCAGACCCACGCCGTGGGGTCCGTGCACCCTGGGCCTGCACAGTGACCGGGCAGCCAGGTGGTGCCCTTTGGTGCAAGGCCCGAGCTCATGCCCTGGACAGAGGCTCTATCGGGACCTTCCCAGACGGCGTCGTGGAGGGGTCGGAATCCCAGTAGCAGGTGGTTTCCTTGGGCTGCTCGCAGGCCGGCAGTCCAGCCATGCTGGCCTCCCTACCCTCACTGGTGGCACCATCTGTCTGCCCATGGCCACATGGTGGCCTCTTGAGAGAACTGCTGTGAGCCTGACTGGGAGGAGGCACTGGATTTTCGAGGCCGACAGAAATGCCACCGCTCTGAGACAGTGTCCCCTTGTGGGGTACAAGGGGACAAGCCATCCCCTTGTGGCGGGCCTGGCCGCCTTGTCAGGGACAGGTGAGAAGGGCAGGGCCTGCACCCCGCGGGTGTCTGAGCACCTCATGCAGCATCCCCGATGCTGGGCCAGGCTACCAGGGCCCTGAGAAGGGCTAGCACCAGCAGGAGGGGACGCCCTGCCTATATGCAGGACGTGGAGAACTGTGCAGTAGGACCCCACTGCGGGCCTGGAGTGCCAGTGTTGGGAGCCCTCGCGCGGTAGCTGTCGCCCAGGGCAGTCTGGGCGGGGCTGCCCCTCATGCCAAGTTCCCAGCCAGAATCCCCAGCTACATGGCTCCTGTGAGGTGCCATGGGCTTGGCTCGGCAAGGCCACAGTGGCCTCAGAAGCAGCATTTAGGAACCAGGCCGGGGTTCGGGAAGCATTTAGCACCCGGCAGGGGGAGGGCAAGTGCCGTCCCAGCCCAGATGCCACCCCACCCTCCTTGTACTGCACGCCTGCTGCAGATAGCTGCTTGGTAGATGCTGTCCGCGAGCCCATGTCCGCTGCCCTGCAGCCCTTACGTAACCATCCGGGTCCACCCTGGCGCTGTGCAGCACCGGCTGTCTTGGGGCTGCCAGGTGGTCCTTGCACTGGGTCACACGTGGCTCCCTTGGGCCCTGGGGGTGCCACACGGCCCTCCGATGGGCGGCACAGTGGGCAGTGGGGCTGACCAGGCCTCCCCGCAGGGACCAGTCCAATGTACGGCGAATGCACACGGCCGTGAAGCTCAACGGAGTCGTACGCAGCAAGTCCCAGGATGCCCAGCTGGTCCTGC
>NW_006159450.1:591559-595297 GCF_000334495.1 Tupaia belangeri chinensis | reverse complement strand
GAACATGCCAGGCCCCCCCAAGAGCCGGCAAGGAGATGAGAACTGTATCCTTTGCCCCACGGGTCTGTCTGAGGTTGGAGCTGGGGGCTCGCTTCATCCTAGTCAGGTGGCTGAGGGCTAGGAGGGGACATACTGGGCCCTGAGGTTGCAGTGACTGGAGGTGGATCTCTGTGCTGCGCCTGCAGTCTGGGGGCAGATGGCACGGAGCTGAGGACCCCAGGCCGGCACTGGCTAGGCTCGATCTGGGAGCAGGCTGGCCAGCCCCTTCCTGGCCTGGAGACAACCCTGCAGTTGATCAGGAAACCCTGTCTGGGTTGTGGGGCGCTGGCGTTAGGGCGGAGGCAGCAGTGTAGACGGAGCGGGAGGACACAGGTGGCCCCAGGCTCGGGACGATGAGCGCGCGAGCAGAGCACAGAGCCCGTGTCCCGAGCAGCAGCGGAGGTGAGCGGCCCAGCGGCCCCGGCTCCAGCACTGCTCAGTGCTGCGTGCGCCCTCTCCCCATACCCCGGCCCCCCTGCTCCCGGCTGTGCCTGCGGGCAACGCAGTAGCTCATGCCAGCCTCTGATTCCCAGTGCCTGTAGTGCTTCCCGCTCACAGCGCTCCGTGTCCCCGTATGGGGCCCGACCCCTTGGCGAGGTGGGGTGGACAGCTGCCGGGCTGGCCTGGGGCCTCCTGCTGAGGCTCAGTATCCACTGCCCTTGTGTGTTGTGGGAAGGCCCGGCTCACAGGTTCTAAGGCTCGGTGATGGACAGGAGCTCCCAGCATTGTGCCTTGTGGGCCACGAGTGCCACGTGGTGTCGGGGTGTCCTGCAGGCCTGGTCATCATGTCTGAGACCCTTCTGGGAGGCGTACCCAGAGCTGGGATGTGAGGGGCTCCTCTGGTTTCCTGGTCAGAGGCCAGGCCACCTGCCATGCGAGGGCCACCAGCCACGTCAGATTGGTCTGGCCGGGCTCCTGTGGGCTGGGGCCAGCCGCTGCCCTCTCACCTTCCTGGGCCAGGAGGGGACACTGCTTCCCCCATCCTGTCCCCGACCTGGGGCTGGACGGGCTGTGTCGCAGTAAAACCTTGCATTCTTGGGCTTCCCGAAGCACTGTCCGGGGCCAAATCAGCCGTGACCTTAACTCTGTCGTCCCCAGACATGGAGTTCCTCGAGGTCCTGACCGAGGGCCTGAACAGGGTCCTGCTGGTCCGGGGCGGTGGCCGGGAGGTGGTCACCATCTACTCCTAGGGTGACGCCAGCCACACGCAGGCACGCCCGGCTCAGCAGTGCTGCCCGCCCCACGTAGCTCCCACGGGAGTTTCTAGACCTGCCACGGGGCACTCGTTCCGGGCTGAAGTCCCAGGCAGCCGTAGGGGACGGCCGAGAGCGAGCATGTGGGGGTGGGAAATTCCTTCGTGTCAAGGGAGGAGCTTCTGCCCTGAGCACTGGACGTGCCCGAGTGACCTGTGGGGACAAGGCAGCCCTGCTCACCGACCGTGGACATGTGAGGGGACGCTGTGGCCGAGCCCTGCCCTTCGTCTGGAACCACTCACTGTGGCTGGACCTGTCCTGCCTAGGGTGTTTGTGAAACCTGTCCTTGTGTGGCGGGACCCACCACCCATGGCTCCAGCTTCCCCTCTGTCCCTTTGGGTGTCCTCATGTGTCTGTTGGCCGGGGGGTGCCTGATGGCCATCCCAGCTTCTAGTGGCCTTGAGGGCAGCGGCCATATGCAGGGGTGCCTGGCTGGTCAAGGCTCTGGTGAGCAGTTCCAGCTGCCGCCCCTGGGTCTGCACCCCGAGGGGCCCCCACCGCGTCCCTCTCTGACGGGGCAGCTCACGCGGGCAGAGCGGGGGCCTCTGGCGTGGTGGCGTGGTGGGAGTTGTCTGCTGAGCCCCTGCTGAGTCCCCGCTGTGGGCCCGGGCCGCACTGACCTGACAGCCCCATCCCCAGACTGCACTGCACCTTTGACCTCTCCCTGAAGGCCCGGCTGTCTCGGTAGGGCTGTGCGTGACCTGTCACTCCGTAAGTGGTTTGTTTATTTATTTACCTGCCCTGGGAAGTTGCCGTGAGAACCAAGCCGTGGCGAGGTAGCTTCTCATCAGAGCCGGAGGACCGGGCCCCTGGCGGCCGCAGCCCCACGGGAATCAACCTTCTGCGGAGCTCAGGGCAGAGGCTGAGGCTGAGCCTCCGGAGGGTCCTGAGCAGCCTTTGGGTGGCATCGCAGTGACCGCCATCCGGAGCGATCCCGGCAGCACAGACACTGGGTTCCCGTCGGCCGCCCTGGTTTGGCACTGGGCCGGGGCAGCCCCCACGCCATGCTGGAGGAGGGGAGGCTAAGGGTCAGGCTAAGGTAAGGTCTTGGTGCTGGCCCTGAGGGCCAGTCAGACTGCAAGACGTGTCGCCGCGTCCCCCTCCCAGCCGGGCCTGCCCCTGCCCTGGGCTGCCGCCCGAGCTGACAGCAGCCGTGGGGTCGGTTTCGTGTCATCCGAACGTCTCTGATTTTGTTAGTGGAAGAATAAACCTCGTCAGACCTGAGGGTGTGTCTCATCGCGGTGCAGAGTGCCCTGTCCTTTTGGGGGGGACATATTCCAGCCTGACGAACCCAGAGCTGGAGCGCTCCTAACGGACTCGAGACGGCTGCTGTGGCCCAGGCCCACGTGGCCAGGAGAGCAAGAGCGAGGCCTGGCAGAGGCACAGCCTCCCCCTCAGGGACGGCGGGCTGGCGCTGAGCAGCGTGCGCTTCCCTCCAGACACGGTCTCCTCTCCGTCCGAGGGCCCTGGAGGCCGCAGCTTTCCCGGAGGAGTGGGAACAGCGCTCCCGACTCCGTGCGCATCTGGCCTGCTGGCCTTTCCCAGCCCAGGGAAGTCGTAGGCACGAGATCGCTGTGACCCCTGCACTTCTGAGAAGCAGGGACTGGAGTCCTGTGTGCAGGCTCACGTGCCGTGATGAAGCACGTTCTTTTTGCAGAGGACAGGAGCTTGACCCTGACAGAACTCTGCACAGACCTTCCTAAAACACTGCCAGAGGGCCTGTGTGCTTGCTAGAGAGACGGAGAGGGAGAGGCACCCCCATGCAGCGAGGTCATGCTGTGACCCCTTCTCTTCTCCGTCCTGTTGGGATTCAGCGACTGTGTGCGCGTGTCCGGCCTGTTGTCCACACCATTGGGGCCAAGACCAAATTGTAGGCGGCCATGTGGGATCCTGTCCCCTTAACCTCTGGGCTCAGGTCTGGTCCCAAAATGACCCTCCTTCCAGCCTCCCAGAGAGGCGGGCTGCTCTTCACAGCTGCGCCTGGCCGGTTCAGTTTAGTGTTCGACCAGCCAGCGCTGCCTTCCTCACGGGGACGCACCGCGTGGGTGTGAGCCCCTCCCGTCGGCTGTCCTGGGTCAGCGTGCAGACAGGAGAGCTCTGAACCCACCTACAGCAGGCAGCGCCCGGGCACCATAGAGATGGGAGTGGGGTGGCCCTGACCGAAGCGGACATCTGCCCCGACGGCTTCTTCAGCTGGCACTAGCCCAGGCACAAGCAGTCCCGACGCGTGGTGAGTCACGCCGACCTAGCCAGCTGTTGGGCAGCGGCAGCTGAGAGACCCCAGGACTGGCTCCTGGCTGGAGCACGTTCTCCAAACTCGCAAATCAACTGGATTATCCTTAGGCTGGAAGGACTTACCACAGCTAACGAGCTTGCCGTGCCCACCTATGAATACTCACCCCGGCAGGACTGGGGGGGCAGCCAGGACCAGGGTGGTCCGGCAGGC
>NW_006159450.1:591164-591535 GCF_000334495.1 Tupaia belangeri chinensis | reverse complement strand
GACCAGGGTGGTCAGCCAGGACCTGGAGGGGCAGCCAGGACCAGGGGGGGCAGCCAGGACCAGGGGCCAGCCAGAACCTGGGGGCCAGCTAAGAGGAGGAAGCCGGGACGTGCGGCCCCTCCTGATGGAGCAAGGTGGCAGGCAAGCGCCGAGGTCATGGGTGCAGCCAGGCCGCCTTGGCTGAGGACGAGGGCCCTCGACTTCAGCACTGCCGAGTGGCTGGCTGAGCCCACTCTGGAGCCTGTGTCCCCCAAGACCCTGTGGCCCACTTGGGGTCAGCAGGGACACAGGCACATCCTCAGGCCCAGACCACGGGGGTGTGGGGCTGCTCGGACACCCAGCCCCAGCCAACGGGCAGCCCTCGCACCCCG
>NW_006159450.1:583968-591126 GCF_000334495.1 Tupaia belangeri chinensis | reverse complement strand
TGGCTCAGCTGTGGCACAGGAAGGCAGGTACCGGGGCCCCCAACCCACTCCAGGGCCTGTAGCAGGGAGCCCGTCCCGCCCTCACCTCCCAGTGACACACCCCTACACCCCTTCCCGGGGCCAAAGACAGGAAGAGGTGTGTAGCCACATGCAGCCCGAGTGGGGGCAGGGGAGGCCTTGTGACCCGTGGTGGCTGGGCACAGGGGGTGCAAGGGACAGGCTGCCAGTCTTTTTTAGAGGTTTTTGCCTTAAGGCACGTGTGCTCAGAGCCCGTCCCGCCCTCACCTCCCAGTGACACACCCCTACACCCCTTCCCGGGGCCAAAGACAGGAAGAGGTGTGTAGCCACATGCAGCCCGAGTGGGGGCAGGGGAGGCCTTGTGACCCGTGGTGGCTGGGCACAGGGGGTGCAAGGGACAGGCTGCCAGTCTTTTTTAGAGGTTTTTGCCTTAAGGCACGTGTGCTCACTGGAGAGAGACAGAGACCGGGAGAAGGAGAGAGAAATCTCCCAGGAGGCCACGCCCCATCCCTCCCCCATTCTCCTCCTGGGATTGGCATGCACTCGCGCGTGCCCTGTGTGAATCGGACGCCACCGGGTCTAGGACTTGAACTGTGGTTGCCCCAGAGATGTGACCGCCACGCCACCTGCTAGCCCCAGCTTTCAGTCTAAAGGGTAACAGGTGACGAGGAAGGAAGAGTTCTGGTCACACGTGATCACTCGGGACAGAAAAAGAATCCTTGACCACCAGGCGATAGAGGTGCTGGTGACGCAGGTAACAGGACTGGTTCCCAGCCTCCCACCGTCCCTGGTGGTGGAGGTTTCCAGTCGTAAACGAGGTGCCGCAGGCCGTCCAGGCGGAGGGACCCCGCTGACGCTGGGAGAAGATTTTCCTCTGAGAAGCGGCTCGGCGATGGGGAAGCACGCTCCCGCGTGACAGTGACAGAGCAAGGAAGCGCTGGCTCGGGGCCGATGACGAGGTTGACAGATGCAGGCTTCCAATCAGAAACGACCATGCATGAGAGGAGAGTTTGGCTGAAAGAAAAACCAGGTGATAGAGAAAGAAGGCTCGAGTTGAGCGAGACCTCGAGGAACAGAGAAACGAGTATCCCAGGGCCGGCCCTGCTGTGCAGGGGCGAAGGGAGCCGGGCCCCACGTGACTGACTGCAGTCCGAGTCCCAGCCCAGTGACGAAGCTGCCGTGTGCACGTGTGCCCGGAGTGCCAGCCGATGGGGAACCGGGAGGGGTGTCCCACTGGGCACACTCTCTCTGCCTGTCTCTGGATAACAGAAAGGAGTCCGAGTTTTAAATGCTAGCCGAGGTTATGGAGAAGGAAGGTCTCTCGTGAGAGTTCTGATGACAGACGAAGGGGGAGTCCAGCACTAGGAGCGCAGGCGGCAGGGAGGGAGTTGCCAGAGCTCCACTGGAACCCCACCCAGGCGCAGGGAAAGGTGGGCGCAGCCGGCAGCTCGGGGAGGGAAGGGCTGACTCCTAAGTAGCACTTAGGTGGTGCGGACGCCGGAGGGTCCCAGTGGTTAATCCTGGTCACAGGAAAGTCACTTCCCAGTAACAGACAGTAACAGCTGGGTCACAGGAAGCGCTTCACTTGTGATGGGAGAAAAAGGTTTCATAAATCACCGCTCATGGTGGGAAAAGAAATTTCTCCTAAGTAATAACTTGGAGGAAAGAGAAAGTTCCCATTTATAAATGATAACCAGTGTTGGGACCAGCAGATGGCATGATGGCTATGTCACTGAACTCTCATGTAGTCAACCGTGGTTCGAGTCCCAGACCCAGTGGCTTAAACTCACGCCGGGCGTGTGTGCGTGCGTGCCCAAGATCCCGAGAGGAGAATGGAGGAGAAGGGATTGTGGCATGGCCATCCCCTGGGGAGTGATTTCTCTCTTTCTGTCTCTCTGTCTCTCTTTCTGGGAAGTGCACGTGCTCTATAGCAAGAACCTTTAAGAAAATGGTAACGAGATGGATGCCAGTCATACAGACAGCTCACAGCCAGGAAAGGAGGCATGTCACAGAGAGGCCCGGTCACGGGCTGAGGCGGATGACGCTCACAGGACAGCGACAGGTTTCCATCGTAGTCACAGCCCAGGTCGCAGACAAAGGCTTTTGGTCGTAAAGGGTACCTGGCCCTGAACAGTAACAACCCTAACCTACCTCAGAGCCGAAGGGTCCTTGGTACACACGTGGTGAATCGGGGCTCCGAGAGGTTTCCGGTCACAGGTGTCCGCTGGGGCAGGAGCAACGCCGACCCGTGACGGAGGCTCCCGTCGTCAGCGATGGTTCAGGTGGTAGGTGGGAACTGCCGGGCAGGAGGGGCTCCCAGCCTGGGGGAACCCGGGTGGCGGGGCAGCACTCCACTCCTGTCGGTGCTGGCGGGAGGCTTCCCACCGTGAAGGCCCAGCCACGGGAGCGACAGAGGTTTCCGCGGGATGGTTTGGGAGAGAGGGTTACAGCGATGGGGTGGTAAGGGCAGTTCCCATCATGCATGGCCCGCACTTGGCGGACAGGGGTCGGTAGTGAGTAATGAGTGCAGGAGGGGAGGCCTACGGCAGGAGCCCCCAGCTCATGGAGGCGTGGGGTCCCCAGGCCCTGAGTGGGTATTTGGACTGATGCTCCACAGGGGCCCTGGTGGGGCTGCCGTCCAGGCCACAGCAAGGGTCTGCTTCTGCTAGCTTGGAGCCTGGCGCAGCCGAGGAGCTCCATGGACCCAGCCTGCACCCTGCCAGGTCCCAGCAAGTGGCCCTCTGGCTTGCAGGGCGAGGGTGCTGCCAGCTGCGGCTCTCCTGGCCGGGCCCCCGCCACCCTCGCCCTGCACGGAGCACCAGCCCCAGAGCCCTGCTGGCCCAGGCCCCTCGTGGGCAGGTGGTCCCTGCCCTATCTGCCTGGAACGGTGGGGGGGACGTGAGCACCCTCCGGCCACCCTCCAGAGGAGCACAGCTGGGCACGGCGGGCAGCAGCCTGGCCTCACCCCATCACGCCGGCCACACTGCACCCACGGAGGGCCCCTGGCTCCCCAGGAAGTGCCAGGCAGACTGCCATGCCAGGAGCCAGGGCTGCACTCGGCCAGGGCACCAGGTGGCCGTGACCCCTCGGCACACCTCAACCCGCCCGCATCCCTCTTATTCCCCCCTTTCTGCTCCCTGCAGATACAGCAAGCACGGGCGGACACGGACACGTGTACACAGAAGCTCGCCTGCGTGTACTTGAACAAATGCAGACACAGGCGTGTCCTGTGTAGGTAGCAGCGTTGCCCAGGACAGGGCAGCAGCTCCAGGGGCTTCTGCCCCACCCTCCCCCCCCTGGGCTCCTCCAACCCTGGAATTCCCGCCAGCCCCACCGTGGGGCGCTGCTGCCCTCTACTGGCCTTCGGGCACGAGCGCCCGCAGAACAGCGGTGCAGCTCGGAGGAGCGGGTCCTGCCCCGGCCCCCGCTCTGATCTGTCTCCGAGGTTGGGCCCACCCGTGCTTCCCTGCCAGCCTGTCCATGCCCTGGCCTATCCCTTCCCACCCCAGGACTCCTCCCTCTGGCAGGGGATGGGGCGCTGGGCATCTTGTTAGCAAACTGTGCAATGGGGCCATCCGGGTCCTCGCCCACCCCAGCCAAACACCGCCTGCCCACCCGCCCTCAGGTCCCACTCACCCCCTTGGGGGCGCAGGGACTGCATGGCCAATCCCCCTCCCACTCTCCCGTCACCATCCTCGCCCATGGTGGTGGCCAGAGACGGGTCGGTCACACCATGTATGTGTCCTTGGGGCCAGCCCTGTCCCAGAGCCCCCACCTCACCCCAGGGCAGCCATTTTGGCTCCTTCTGGAACTGCAGGGCCCCCAGGGCCACGATAGAGGCTTGCCTCGAGGACCAAGGGCCCCGACAGGACGGCTCCCTTCAGGGTTCAGGGCGTGGCCTTGCCACCCAACATAAGGATGGCCCTGCACCAGTCCCCATGGGGAGCGGTGAGGGGCAGGGGCCTCGCCCTGTGGGCAGAGGGCTGAGCAGCCAAGCACAGGCAATGGCTCTGGGACGGGAGCAGGAC
Organism: Tupaia belangeri chinensis; assembly: GCF_000334495.1. Taxonomy (NCBI): domain Eukaryota; kingdom Metazoa; phylum Chordata; class Mammalia; order Scandentia; family Tupaiidae; genus Tupaia; species Tupaia belangeri. Next base: position 587,080 of record NW_006159450.1, on the reverse strand, counting down.
GGCCACGCCCTGGGGAGGCTCCCACTCCTCTGAGGACAGCGTCCAGACTGCGTGCTCCCCCCACCCGACCAGGCACACGCAGGGAGAAGCAGTCTCAGACACTGGCAGGACTGAGACGGTGGCCCCAGAAGGCAAACGAGGCAAGTCCTCCACACGCCCCCCAGGGGTGCCACTGCAGGGGGTAGGGGCAGGGGACCTGCAGGCTCCAGCAGAGGACAGCGGGGACGCGGGGTGTGGGCCCGACCGCGGGTTCTGCCCAGAACTGCCAGCGGCCGTGCGGGCCCTCGGTCTGTGGAGCAGCACCCTGTGCACAGGGAGGGCAGCGCCCACAGCGGAGCACAGCAGTGCGGGCAGACCCTGAGCAGAGGCCCGAGAGAGGAGGAGGGAAGTACCAAAGTGAAACCCTGTGGGATAAATGCTGATCAGACGTAACCGCAGGGCAGGGTCAGCAAAGGGGGGGTGGGGTGGCAGGTGTGTAGTGGTTGTGGGGCTGGATCCCATGGCCGACCATGGTTCAAGCCCCAGACCCGACGGTTTGAAATCATGCTGGGTGGGACCAGCAGTTAGCGTAATGGCTATGTCGCTGGACTCCCATGTAGTCGACCGTGGTTCACATCCTGGACTCGGTGGCTTAAACTCACGCCGGGCACATGTGCGTATGTGCCCAAGATCGTGAGAGGAGAATGGAGGAGAAGGGATTGCAGCGTGGCCATACCCCGGGGGCTGATTTCTTGCTTTCTGTCTCTCTGTCTCTCTCTGTCTTTCTGGCAAGCGCACGCGCCCTATAGCAAAAACCTCTTAAAAAAAAATTAAAATCATGCTGGGCAAGTGTGCATGCTTGCCCAAAATCCCTAGAAGAGACTGGAGAAGGGTGTGGCCAGGCCTCCCCCCGGGGTGGTTTCTCTCGTTTGCTCTCTCTGTCTCTCCATCAGGTACACATGCCCTATGGCAACAACCTAATCTTTTTAAAAACATGTATCCACTCTGAAGCAAAATGGGAAAAAAATAAAACCCTGAAAAGAAGTAGCAAAGTTTTAACGGCCTCTGTAACAGTATTGACGGGTTTAACTCGCTAATTTTCCAAATTTGAAGAAAATTACAAATAAAGAAGCTCAAGAAACCGTTTACAGATATTCACATACACACACGCCACACACGTAATCACATCCAAGTGTGTTATTATCACATTTGTGGAGACATTATAGAAAGGGAGAAGAAAAGGTTAAAAAACACCCAGAGACTTGCATAGCAAAAGAAACAGTGAGTGGAGTGAAGAGACAGCCCTTGAATGGGACAGGAGATTTGCAAACTATGCCTCAGACAAGGGACTGACAGCCAGAATATACAGGGAACTCAAGTAGCTTACTCAAAGGAAAAAAAAAATCCAATTTAAGATGGGTAAATGAGCCAAAGAGAGAACTCTGTAAGGAAGACAGATGAACAGCAAAAAGCATACGAAAACATGCTCAACACCGCTTATCATAGGGAGATACGAATCCAAACCACAGTGAGATACCACCTGACTCCAGGTAGAATGGCTAAGATTAGAAAACAGACAAGGCATTCGAGCTGTGAGTGGTGCCTTCCAGGGCTGAGGTGACCGAAGACTTTCTGCTCAGACTTCACCCTCCAGACCCCAAGATCCACCAGACTGACAGGAGAGGGGGAGAACGGGGGCTGCAGAGAGCGTGGGTCACTGCCTTCTGCACGCCTCCGCATGCTCAGGTTTAACTTCAATCTGAAATGAGGAAATGTGTAATTCATCAGATGACCAGAAACCACCGCAGAGGCACAAGAAATATGAAAAAACAAGAAAATATCTCTTCCCTAAGGGAAAAGAACACCTTCTCATGCACAGATGGTACAGTGGAACTTGCAGACATGTTAGATAAAGAATTTAGAATATTTGAAGCGACACGGCTAAAAGAGATACGAGAGAAGAGAGACAATGAACTCCAGAAGACGCAAGAGAAAAGAGACAACGAGGTCCAGGAGGTGGGGAGGTTCTTGCATGATCTGAAAGAGGAAATGCACAGCATAAGAAAGAATCAAATGGAGCTGTTAGAAGTGAAGGCTGTAATATAGGAAATCAAAAGCTCCCTTGAAAGTATTAAAAGCAGATTAGATCATGAAGAAGGCCAAATCTCAGATGTAGAAGACAGAACCTCTGACCTAGAGAAATTCACCAAAAACCCTGAGGAAATAACCCAATAAAATGAAAATAATATACAAGAAATATAAGATACCATTAAATGTCCAAACATCTGGATAACTGGTATCCCAGAAGATGAAGAAACTAATAGGGGTACTGATCATCTATTCCATGAAATCCTGGAAGAGAACTTTCCAAACCTAGAGAAGCTTTCAAATATCCAGACCCAAAACATCCGAAGGACCCCACACAGAACCGATCCAAGAAGATCCTCCCCGAGGCACGTAGCCAGATTGACTCGATCCACAGACAGAGACAAGATACTAAGACTGGCATGAGGAACGTCAGGTTACTGGGAACCAGCAGTTAGCAGAATGGCTATGTCGCTGGACTCCCACGTAGTCGACCACGGTTCGTGTCCTGGACCCAGTGGTTTAAAACTCATGCCGGGTACGTGTGCATGCATGCCCAAGATCCCGAGAGGAGAATGGAGGAGAAGGGATTGCGGCGTGGCCATCCCCCCTGGGGGGTGATTTCTCTCTTTCTGTCTCTGTCTCTGTCTGTCTGGCGAGCGCAGCGCCCTATAGCGAAAAAACCTCTCCAAAAAAAAAAAAGAAAGGTCAGGTTACTTACAAAGGTTTATACCATCAGGCTAACAGCGGACCTCTCATCAGAAACAATGTGAGCAAAGAAGAATGGAAAACATATTCAAAGTGTCAAGTGATAAACAATTTCTTTTTTCCTTTTCTTTTGGAGAGGTTTTTGCTATAGGTGTGGAGCTTCGTCAAAAACCTACAAATATTGGGAACCAGCAGTTAGCGTAATGGCTATGTCGCTGGACTCCCATGTAGTCGACCGCGGTTCGTGTCCCGGACCCGGGGGCTTAAAACTCACGCAGGGCGCGTGTGCATGCATGCCCAAGATCCCGAGAGGAGAATGGAGGAGAAGGGATTGCGGCAT